>NW_026622986.1:23120347-23440347 GCF_023065955.2 Ursus arctos
ATGACTTGTTCCAGAATAAAGAGAGTGGGAGGGTGAAGAGAGAGTGCTTTGGAAGGCATAGAGTAGGAGTGGGCATTTAGCAGGGCATTGAGAAAGAGAAAAGAAGCCTCGAGAAAGCAGGTATAACTGCTGCTGTGTCTCCTAACAGAGCTTTTAAAAGAACATTAAATCACGTGAACCTAATGCATATTGCTTCAAATCAAGATGCCCTTTTCTGCAATGCTGTACTTACTTCTAAATGTTTATAGCTGAGTCTGTTTTCTTTCCATAGGCTCATAGGAAAGCATCTAGTTCAGATAATGCAGATAAGAAAAACAAATCCCCAAGGAGTGAAGTAACTTCCCCGAGGCCACATATGTAGCTAGCGGGTGCATTTGGTACTGGAACCCCGGCTGCCTGGGCCAGGAAATGTGCAAAAAAATAGGAAGGGAGAATTGCTGAGTGGGGTTGAGGACGCAGAGCTAAGTGGGAGGCAAAGAAGAATGATGAATCTGGAATGCTTTCCTAGTCTACCTGCTGCTTCCCTCTGAGACCTCCTGCTTCAGGTTTGCTAAAAGCAACAGCACCCCCAGTTGAGAACGTTATGTCCGAGTTGTTTATACAAAGTCTAGTGACTTACTGAATTTCTCTTGGTTTTCAGTTCTGTCTCATCCAGAGAGTCTGACAGAACCTAGAGAGGGACACTGTAGGCCTGGCTTGACTTCTGTGTCCCCTTTGGGCAGTTGGCATGCTTAGGTCTCAAGCCAGAAGATATTTTGAGCAGAAATCTGGTAAATTCTGGGTTTGGGTTTTCTTTACCCTCAAGTGAAATGGCCAGACTGAAAGATTTCAGAACTTGAACCTGTGATTCCAACGTGGACCTTTTGATGAAATTCCCATTATCATGCCTTTTCCTTCAGTGACAGAGATGGGTATAAATTGTAAAAGATAGTGCTGTCATGCCCTACATATAAATTGCTCTACGAAGGGTTTAGCTATAACTTGTGTTGAAACTCTAAAATTCACTTAGACTTGCTTTAACTTGTTTACATCTAGCCCTAAGTGGAGGTTCGCATTAGCTCAGGTAGTTGATGGGTAGGTAAGTAACTAAGTAGCTTAATAAGAAATCCTATAGATTATGGTCTAATGGAGCTTACATTTTTTTTATCACCGTGCTTTTGTCGTTGTGCTCAAGATTTAAAATTATAACAGAAAACATTTTGTGTGATATTATATTTCACTGGAGAAAAATTGTCCTAAAATGGATTACTTAAGTATATAAATATAATATCGCTGTCATAAGCATTCCCTGATTTATCTATGAAGTAGGCAGTCATTAAAGCATCAGCTCAGATAAAAGCCCTCTAATGTAGAATAATTGGGATATTAAATTCCTTTTAAACAGATCAAAATAACAATGGCAACTAAAATAACTCATAAATATTTCAAGTCCATGTTTTCAGTAGTGTACTTTTAGTAGAAGTAAGTTAGGATTTTGAAGCACTCCTTGAAAAAAAAAAAGTTCCTTTTTTTTTTTTTTAAGCAGTCTCTAATGCAAAACATTTGGTTTCACAATGGAGCTCTGCCAAGTAATTAACACGTGCATGGGGCTGACTTTGTCTAGGAGTTGATTTCAGGGATTTCTACACATCCCCTCCTCCCACGTTATAGAGGAGTCTTTTCCTTTGGAGGCCCCTTTTTGAAAGCAAAGCACTGTAGTGTAGTTGGAGTTGGCAAACCTGAGCTGAGGTCCCAGACGGGCCCCCCGGCCCTTGGGGCCGGCTCCCATTGCTTCCCTCTGTGAGCCTCTGTCTTTTGTGTGTAAAATGTGGGTTTGCCTGCCACACAAAGGTGCGGTGAGGATTTTATAAATGGAAAGTGCTTATTACAGTCCCTGGCATATAGGAGGTACGACACTCAGTGACCGGCAGATGCAGACGGTGGCATGAGCCCCACGGAGATCCCTTTTGCGCATGTGATGGAGAATCCCTCTTGCTTCCAGGAAACGGCACCAGGTATGACCTGACCCCAGTCACGGCCGTCAGCGTCCACTTGCTCAGCAGCGATGGAACGCCAGTGCTGGTGGATGGTCCCATTTATGTCACCGTGCCCCTGGCCACACAGAGCAATCTGAGGCACAATGCCTATGTCGCGGCGTGGCGGTTTGACCAGAAGCTGGGTAAGCAAGACTCCTGTGATTGGCTAGCAGGTGACTTCATGACTGTTCGATTTTCCTTTTAAGAAGCTCATGCAAGTCCGCTTTCCTTGAAGGTACTGAACGCTGCCGCTCACAGCGCATTGCGTGGTTTCTGGCTGGTGAAGCTCCCGCCCGTGGGCCATGCAGGGACGCTCCCGGGAAGCTGCTCTTGTTTTTGTTTTTGTTGTGCATTTAAGCTAACTCACTTGAGTCTTTAAAGGTTATTAGAGGTCAGCTCCCCTCATCTTTAGCCTTTTACTCTTTAGGTTCTAGCATCTCTCTTGTTCATGTGGTTTTTAAGTTTGATGAAAAAGGAAAAATGTTGCCGACAACATCCCAGAAGATAAACTAAAATGACCCATAATCCCTCCCACCTAGAGACAAACCGCTCACCGTATTTTGCATTATGTCCTTCCAGTCGTTTCACATGCATGCATGTGTTAGTAATCTGTTGCTGCACAACGAATTGCCCTAAGATTCAGCAGCTTTCAATAACAGTGAGCATCGCTTAGCTCACATTTCGGGAGGGTCAGGGGTCCAGGCACAACCTAGCTGGGTGGTTTCTGGGTCAGGTCCTCCAGCAGGGTTGCCGTCGGGCTGCCAGCCAGGGCTGTGTTAGTCTCAGCACCAGGCAGGGGCTGGCGACCAATGCCGCAGGGCTGTTGCAGACCTCAGCTCCTCAGTAGCTGTTGGCTGGAGGCTTCCATTCCTTGCCTGGGGGTCCCTCCATAGGGCTGCTCACAACGTGGCAGCTTGCTTTCACTGGAGCAAATGACCCAAGAGAAAAAAATAAAATACAGAAGCACAGGTGGGCAATATGGAAGTCATAGTCTTTTACAACCTAATGTCAAAGTGACACACCGTCACTTCTTTCCAGATGCTGTTGGTCACAGGGCCCAGTGTGGGTACAGGGTGGGGTGGACTGCACAGGAGTGTGAACACCAGCAGGTGGGGATTCCTGGGGCCATCTTAGAAAGGCTGCCTTCTGCAAAATATATTTTTAACAGGAATGGGATTATATGCTCTGTACTGTTCTGTGTCTTGCCTTTAAAAATCACTTGCATATCATAAACATCTTTACATAGCATCAGCTGTGAGTCTGCAATGTCAAAATTAATAATTGTATAGTATTTCATTATGACAATGTGTCATAATTTGGTTGCTCTGTGCCCTATAATTAGAGAAAACATTACTATTCTAACCAGTGCTGTGATGAATAATCTTTGTAGCTAAATCTTTAAGCATGGCCATGGTTGTTTCCTTAGGATAAAATTTTGGAGGAAGTGATACTGCTGGATTAAAAATGTATGAAATTCTAAAGCTTTTAATAGATCTTTCCAGATTGTTCTCTAGGAAGTTTTATACTTGATGCTCATCACAAAAATATGGGCTCACATGCTTATGTGCTTAGATTTTCATATCATCTTCATTCTTATACCCCTTCAGTACCCTGTCCCTTGAAAGTCAAGCTTGAAAATACCAGTTTTCAGATGTCCTCGCCCAGAATTTTAAAGTATCAGACCATGCAAAAAGATTATTGGGAGATGTTTGATGTCAAATGTATTTTCAAAGATAGCTAATTCCATAAGCAGTCAAATCATAGTTCTGGGAATTTATATTTGAAAAGAAATGCCTGTTGGATATTCAGGGTTTGGTAGGGTTTTGTTTTGTTTTTTTTGTTTTGTTTTGCTTCGTTTTGCTTTCCAAACAATTACTAACAGAAGCCATAATCATTTGTGTGGAATTCACTGATTTTACTAAAAACGTACGAAACTTGACGTTGACGGATGGACGGTGCCACTGCGTTAACATATGCTGCACTGAGATAGACAGGCTACCACTGATGTGTGTTCTCAACTACTTAGGACTTAAGGAGCCCAGCAGCTCCCAAAAGAAGACAGATTGAGAGGGATGTGACTGGGAGAGTCTCAGAAGAACACGGGAGAAATTAGGAAGGAGAAGGGAGACAGCTTGCATTTTGTATCCTGAAAACCTGGGACTGCTCCTTGTAAAGCCTTAAGTCCCACCTTGGGCAAATCCCTGGGCCTGTTTTCTCATTCATATAAGACCTGCGTTTGTCGAGGCTCTTAGTCCCTTGTATATTCTGCTTCTCTTCCTTTGACCTCCTGGTTGGCCCCAAATGTGCCCAAGTCAGTACTTTGGAGCAGCAGCATGGCATGTGGTTTAGACCAGGGGGCCTGGGGGCACAGTGGATTGGAATTCTGGCTCTGCTATCCACTGGCTGTGTGGCCCCAGGCAAGTTACTTAACCTCTCTGTGCCAGTTTCCTCAACTATGAAATGGCAATGATAATAATACCTAATGTTGTTACAAAGCGTGTATTAGACAAAGTTCTCTAGAGAAACAGAACGAATAGGGTGTGTGGGGGTGGGTGGGTGTGTGGGTGTGTGTATATATATACACACAAATGAGGAAAGAGATATATTTTAAGGAATTGGCTTATACATTTGTGAAAGCTGGCAAGTCCATAATCTGCAGGGTCAGCCAGCAGACTGGAGACCCAGATAGGAGCCGATACTGTAGTTTGAGCCCAAAGGTAGTCTGCTGGCAGAATTCCCTTTTCCTTGGGGGAGGTCAGTCTTTTTTCTTACCACCTTCAACTGACTAGATGAGGCCCACCCACATTATAAAAAATAATCTACTTTACTAAGCCTACTGATTTATATGTTAATCTCATTTAAAAATACCTTCCCAGCAATATCCATACGTGTTTGACCAAATATCTGGGGACCATGGCCTAGCCTAGTCAACACAAAAAATTAACCACTCCAAGGAGAAAAAGAATTAATGGTTGTGAAAGGCTTAGTAGAGTGCCTAGCGCAGAGAAAGGACATCTTTAGAGTTTATAAACAGAAGTCTCCCCATCCTGTAGAAGGCTTTCACGAACTATGCCCTCCCAACCACTTTCCCAGATTCCCCTTAGCCCAGACCTCTTGAGGGATTGTTCTCCATGTGCTGCTTCCATTTCTTAGCCCACTATGATCCTACTCCTGTCACCCACTCTTTGGAAACACGTGTCCCAGAGCTCGCAAGCAGCTGCACGACTCTGAACGCAGGTGACCTCCTCATCCACTTCGATGTCTCTGCAGCGTTTGGAGGTCTTCCTTCCTTCGTGAAGGGCCCTCCTCTGTTGGCTCTCTGACTCAGTGTCCCCCCAGGTCCTTCTTGTCTGCTGGCCGCTGCCCTCTGCCCAGCTGCTAACTTCCCTTCTATCAGTTGCTGGGGCATCTCACCGCTTCCCTCACTCCCACGGCCCCCTGTGCACCCAGGTCCTCGTCTCTGCTATGTTTCTGACCTTCCAGGAGACATCAGTTTATGGATGTGCCATCAAGTCAGGTCCAACATGCCTAAAATTGAGGCTCCTCCACTCCTCTCACTCCAGCATCCAAACCTCCTCATGTTCCCTATCTTGGTTAAGGGTGTCGCCTACCAAACCATCAGAGTAGAAACCTTAGAGTTATCATCACTGTATTCTTTGGCTTCACCGCCCCACCTACAGCCACTGCTAGTCCCATCAGATCAGCGTTTCTTAAGCTTCCCCTCTCCCCTCCTCCTCTCCGTTACCTCTGCCTTGCTTCAGACTCTTCCCTCTTTTCCGGCCAATTCTGGCATCTCTCTGAGCACCTTCCACCTCTCCTTCCCTCCACTAGGTCTTCTGTATCACTATGTAGGTTGTCTTTCCAAAGCACAGACCACTTTCCCACACGAGATTGTCCCCGAGCTCCTCATGGTGACGCAGTCCACGCTTCTCACGCCCACAGATGCCTTCAGAGCCCGCCCTGCCTATCACTCTGCCTCATTTCAAGTGAACACTGTCTTCTGCACACCCACCATTGCTACTGCACCAATGGTGTGCCCTTCCCCGGCTGTGTGAAGATGTCCCCATAGCTTGTCCCATTATGTGAGCGGGCTCTCTCTTTCTCCATCCCCTAAACAGTAACGTAGCCCCTCTTGCTTACACTGTACGTATTACAGTGATACTAGAAATACCTACAGGCAGGGGCGCCTGGGTGGCACAGCGGTTAAGCGTCTGCCTTCGGCTCAGGGCGTGATCCCAGAGTTCTGGGATCGAGCCCCACATCAGGCTCTCCCACTATGAGCCTGCTTCTTCCTCTCCCACTCCCCCTGCTTGTGTTCCCTCTCTCGCTGGCTGTCTCTATCTCTGTCGAATAAATAAATAAAATCTTTAAAAAAAAAAAAAAGAAATACCTACAGGCAGGGCCTTGCAGTTTCTTAGCTATCAGGGCAGTTGATATATTATGAGATAACATTTGTACTTAAGAGGACTCGCTACGTGGAAGACGGTCCTATACATTCGTACAGAGAGAGATGCGCGTACTGTGATCACGGAGGTGCTTGTGAGGGAGACTGGAGGAATCGGAGCTGGGGGAGATGGCAACAGGGTGTCGGAAGCAGAGACTCAAGTGACGTCCTTGGAACGTGGAGGAGGGGGCCACAAGCCAAGGAACACAGGTGGCCACAAGCAGCTAAAAAAGGCAACAGATTTTCCCCTGAGAGCCTCCAGAAGGAATCAAGCCTGCTGACACCTTGACTTCGGCTCAGCAGAACTGACTTCAGACCTCTGACTTCCACAACTGGAAGAGAGTACAGTTGGGTTGTTTTAAGCCCCTAAGCCCGTGGTCATTTATTACAGAAGCATCAGGAAATTAACACAGTACACAAGTCAGTGGAAACAAATGTGCGTTGTTAGGAAGCCCCTGAAATGTAAGTTACCCGATTCTTTATCTCTTCTCTGGAAATAACCCCCACAGCATCGAGCCTTTTGCCATTGGGAACCTTCCTTGTGTACCTGATCTATTTTCATTTAAATGGTCTTTTTAACCTAGCATCTACTGCGAGAAATTTAACTGCCAACTCCTGGCTATCACAGCTTGTATGTGTACACAGAAAAGCCAACGTTTGGATAGTCATTCAAAAATAATCAAATGAATTAAAATATGTTTTCTGAAAACTTTAAGATTGATGGACAATTCAAAGAAACCTTATGTTCTTTAATTTCCTAAGCTCAATAGACGTCTACATATTTCATAAGGTTGGGGTGTTTTGTTTTGTTTTTACTGTTTTTTTCTTTATTATTAAGGTTCTTATTTTGTTATATTTAATCAATAATATCATTATTTAAGTAGAAATTAAGTTTTCTTGGTTAAATAAAAAGTTCCAAGACAGGATTATCAGATCAGGAAAAAAGTAGGAACACGTCTTAAGCATAAAACACAACTTACTAATTAGCAGCTATTTATGATTAATTCAAACACACTAATCACTTCAAGCCATTTTAACACTTTAAATTATGTGCATTTAAGGTAAATGAAAGTAATTGTAGTTCCAAACTGTTTAACAGCCAGGTACAGCAATCTCTGAATCCGTTAAGAATTGTTCACCTAAATCAGGGTGGGCAAACTACAGCAATGCTAAGAATGGTGTTTACATTTTTAAATGATTGAAGAAAGAATCAAAAGAAGAAGAGTATCTCATAGCACGTGAAAATTATATGAAATTCAAATGTAAGCACCCCTGAATAAAATTTCATTGAATGCTATGGACTGAATGTTTGTATCCTCCTCCCTAAAGTTCATAAGTTGAAATCCTAACCCCCCCATGTGTTTGGAGCTGGGGTCTTTGGGAGGTCATGAAGGTGGAGCCCTCAGGAATGAGATTAGTGCCCTTTAAAAGAGACGCCAGAGAGCTCCCTCACCCCTTCCACCATGGGAGCACACAGCAAGAAGTTGCCATCTGTGAACTAGGAAGTGGGATTTCATGAGACACTGATTCCGACAGCACCTTGATCTTGGACTTCCCAGCATCCAGAACATGAGCAATGAATATCTGTAATTCATAAGCCACCTCGTACATTATTTTTTTATAGCAACCCTAAGGGACTAAGACACTGGAACCCAACCATACCCATTTGTGTATGGTCTGCATGAGAGCTATCTCATTACACCCATGGGGTTGAGTGGTTGAGACAGAGAACGAATGTTCCCACAAACTGAAAATACTTACTATATGACCTCATACAGAAAAATGTGATCCTTGATCTAAAAGGCATTCAACAGGGAAGCTCTTACCATTCTAGTATTAGAATGTAGATTCTGGGGATGCCTGGGTGGCTCAGTCGGCTAAGCCTGCCTTTGGCTCAGGTCATGATCCGAGGGTGGTGGCATCGAGCCCCAAGTTGCATTGGGCTCCCTACTCAGCAGGGACCCTGCTTCTCCCTCTCCCTCTGCTCCTCCCCCTGCTTGTGATCGTGTGCACTCTCTCTCTCCAACAAATAAATAAATAAAATCTTAAAAAAAAAAAAAAAAAAAGAAGAAGAAGAAGAATGTAGATTCTACGCTCATGGCCTGCAGGGCCGAAGTGGGGGTGCGTGGCGGCCACAGTCCATACTTCTGCCATCCGGGTCTCCCCTCCAGCATTTTGCCGGGAGTGAGCATTGATGTTCAGACTGATGACATCTTTGTTATAGGGCAGGACTTCAAACTCTGTAAAGGAAGATGAAATTGCTTTTAGTTCCATGGGACTTTTATTTGAAAAATAAATCCACATTTCAACACCCGCTCGAATACCGCAGTCCATGACTACCAGATAACCGAAAGTTTACTCTTAGGAAGAGGGACCTAGAGGTGCTCCCTTTCAGACACCATTAGAGTGGAGTCAGTATTTGTTGCTGCCATTTATTACTCTTGTCTCCTCCTCCTCCTCCTTTTTCTTTTTAATGGCTACAGTTGTCTTTTTTTTTTCTTTTGGAACAAGCGAAAAATTTTCCATTATGCAAATTAGCTTCTCCATCCTTCACCACATGTTCACTGGAGGATGTCCTAATAGATCAGCACTATCTTGGAACATAAGTAAAGCTGGGTTTTGTTTCGTATGTCATAGCAGTTTGAGGTGGCTCATTGTTATATGCACTGTCCATAAAAAGGATTTTTTTTTAAGAAGTGCAGCTTGCATATACTAGAATTCAAACCGTTGCTGCATTTGCGTGCAGCGCTGACGCCGTCGTGTTAAAATGCCTCTTGGTTGGTGCTGCAAGGAAGGACTCTGTGTAGTGAGCACAAGTCTCCCTTTGGAGGAATTAGTGGATTTCTTGAACTTCCGATCTCCTAATGGCCCTCTTTTGCAAATTAGAACAATGCCAGTGTGTCGTGGGGCGGAGGGGGGGGTGGCTATCGTGGACGCGCACACGTCCTCATCAGTCACATGTGGGGCTGAAGTTTGTCTTTTGAAGGAAGCAGTTTTCCTTCCCCGGGCTGGCACACGAGGTTTTGTTGGTCATGGTGAATGCATCGTAGCCGAGGCTTTCTGGGCAGTCAGGGATGATTGTCAGCGTGCTTTTACAGGCATTTGCTCTCTCGCCTAGAACTGGGACAGCAGATGGCTGTCCGAAGTTCCGGGTTGTCAGACTGTGATCTGACTTGCTGCCCTGGGGAACGGTCACTTCTGAACATGCAAACCAGGTCAGTGGTTTGGATTGAAAGTGACCGAGTGACATTGGCAAAGACATCAACCTTTCGGTTCCTGGATGTGATGGGTTTCTGCCCTTTAATGATCACTTGGGTTCTACTGGATTTGAATACTCTCCTTCTAACGAGATGACAGAAATAAAAGCATCTTCTAAGTGGAGCTACATTGTAGAATCCAGTTTTAACTGCTTTCCCAAAACACAGCCTGCAGAGTGTGTGTGGGTTGCTATAGAAATGGCAGTTACTGAACCACGTCTTATCATGCATGTATGGAGCCTGTGTAGCAGCACTCAGGACCCCCACTCATAGCTGGCCTGGAGGGGATCGGTCTCGGCTTCAGATGGTGAACGTTATTGCTGGTGCTGTGCTCTCTGACTTTAGTCCGTTTAGGTAAGTCACAGCCAGCCTGCCCTTGCTTGGAAGTGGAGCTTGATTCAAAATATAGATCTGGATGCTTTATTCCATTTCATTGTTTTTTGGGGAGGAGGAAGGGATGGGAGTTCTCGTAGCACCAAATTATGTTTGGAACCGGCAAAAAATAAACATAATATCCCTGCCTTATCTTTTTCTCTATCCTGAGCCACACATCAGGAGGGAAGGTGACATACTGAATACTGAGCTGTAGAGACGGAATTACAAGGATGAACTATATCACACGGGCTGGGCAAAAGTTAGAACAAAGGAAGGGAGTTCATGTTTCTAGCAATTAAGTGCGTATTTACGTGTGTGATATTAATTTTAGAACCATACATACCATCATTTATTTTTTTTTTCAAAAAGAATAGACTCCGTAGTTAAGAGTACTACAAAGAAGGAAGCAGACTTACCTAATCTGAAGTGTGATGTCAGTAGGTCCATAAGAAAGATGGTATGAAATAGGTCTAATCCCCATGAAGGCTGTTTCTTAGAAACAAAGAAAGAACTCTCAGGAAAGGAGTCTCCACTTTCCCAGATGTTAAAATTGCCCAGAAAAGTGTATTCAGGCTTCTGTTGGATATGTCGGAGAAACCAACGTAATTTACCTGCAAAGAAAGCCGACTGAAATGATGTAAAGGACAAAAAGGAACAGTGGAGGGAGGGACAGGACTTATTTGGGTAAATGGCGGTATTCGGCGGAACTCTGGCTGACCAGAAATCTCAGCTGCCACGTGGCCAACAAACTGGCCGTGGTTTCGAGACACAGAGTGGCATCTTTTTGCCACGACAGACCACAAGCATCACCGCTGCAACGCACTGCCCCTGTTGTCCGAGGGGAGTGCGTTCAGGCCAAGGAGCGCGAGCACCGCCCATGGGAGACCGGATGCACGGTGATCTCAGAACATGGATATTTGTTTTTCAATTGTTGCCTAGCAACTAAAAAAAAACATTCTTGTGATATCAGTCCATTCCTAGGAATCGTTAAGCCTTTTGTGTTTGTAGCCGGCCCTCCACCCCCCACTCCCGGCCAGCCCTGAAATGAAAATTTTCAGAGAATTGCCATCACGTTAGCTACGTTGTAGTTGTGATTAGGGGCCATTTTTGTTTTGAAACCTTATTCTTACAGACTTCGTCTTCTCAAAGTGTCACTGTATACAGAACTAGAACTTCCCGTGCTAGAGTTTAACCAAAACCGTTTTTGGCGAGATTTACAAATGACCATTGCCCACTTGGAGGCCTTGGAGTCTGTATAGATCAGAATGTTCCTCCTGAAAGGAAATGTGTCTTACTGTCAACTCTTAACTCCCACTTACTGGATATTCATGTTGTGAATTTCCTGTGGCAAGTTTGTAGCCTCCTGCCGGCACCTGGAAGCCTCCAAGCCCCCTTGCTTTGCCTGTGTTTTAACCGTTGTGTCTAACATTGCTCGTTCTAATGTCAGCCCAGGTGAAAAATAGGAAGGGTGAAGCTGCCATAATTTACTTTAAAACCAAACCATTTTAAAATGTCTTCTGTTTTCAGTTCTCTCCACTGAAATGGATAACTAAAGAGATATTTTTGATAGAATTTGTACTGATAGTATAGCATTTAGCAGGAGTCTATAAAATATAGGGTGTGAAGCCTATTGATAGAGGCAGCTTGGACTTGGACACTGGCTCTTCCTAGTAACCGACTAGGTTATTAGTTGTGTGATGTTGAGCAAGTCCCTTAATCTCCCTGAGCCATAAAATGGAACAGCGCCTTGCACTCAATAAAAAGCCCTATGCATGTCAGCCATCATTATTATAATCATCACTACTATTACGGAGCCCATATTCAGCTTCTGCGGTTTGGGTGAAGCATGATGTAAGAAAGCAAGACAGGTACAGGGAAGTCCTAGTGTCTTTAAATTTAATATCCACTCTCAGCCAAGGCTGCCGTGTAGCTGGGAGGCCCCAGGTATCCAATCTGATTGGCTGGTACCCTTGTTTCATTATTTGTACGAGCTGCTCCATGTTTTGAATGTCGTTTCTGTTTCCCTATTTCCAAATAACTCTTACAGTTCAGAACAGGTTTTGATTTGAGTAAAGCAGGCACATAAGTCCCCTGGTGTAGTCGAGCAAGTGTTTGCCCAGGGAGCAAGCCCAGCCGGCTGCCTGGTGGCCGAACTTCAGCCCAGCCCTGCTCTTCCTTCTCGCAGCTCCATGCCCTTGATCTTTGCAGCAACCACGTTATTGTCCTCTCCTCACAGGTGAGGACCCCAAGGAGGAAGACTTGGGTTGGACGAAGACCCCAAGGTCTAGGCTTTCCTGAGTAAGATTCCAGGTTTTTCAAACTGAAACCTGTTGGCCCAGGAGCTTCCTTGGTGTATGGGAATTGTCCTCAAGGATTTTAAAATCTGATATTAATCTTATAAAACTTAACATAAAGAATATTCTGCATCATCAGGATTCGATACAGAATTTAAAGCTATCGGATACGCTCATTGCCTGGATATACGCTTAGGAGTAGACTAGTGGATAGACTAGAACTGGAGTAGCTGTCATTCACCAAGGAGCCCACCATATTAAGGAAAAGTAAGATCAGAGTCTATTGAAAGAGGAAAACTTCTTGGCAAGTTCAGCTAGAGAAAGATGGCGTTTGAATCGAATCATAGGCACACCGAGCTCAAAAGAAGCGTCACCCTACATCTCTGTCGTGTTTATGTTGCAAGTGACAAGTGCCCTAGACTTATCAGGTATTACATTACATTGCTGTTTTTTATTTTAATTTTATTTTGAAATTTTATAGCCTGTATTAGTTTCTTTTTTAAAGTTGTTTTGGTTTCAGACTTTAGTATGAGCTACAGTCTTTTACATTAGGATATATTTGACACATAATGACTTTTTAAATAAGTTGAACACATTGCGTAAGAATTTTGTTTCCCTTCTAAATTAATTTTGTATATTAATCAGGTCTGGAAATCATCAGAAGGAAAGATAGTCCTGGCCTGGTGCCTATTTTAGGCAAAGCTTCACCACTCCAGATTTAATCCTGGAAATATATGCACTACTGGAAAACCTTGTAGATAGGTCATTTTATCTTTTGAACTTTTTTTTTAAGATTTATTTATTTATTTGAGCGAGAGTGAGAGCGAGCATGAGGAGGAGGGGCAGAAAGAGAGGGAGACAGAATCCCAAACAGACCACTGCACTGATCGCAGAGCCCAAATCGGGGCTTGATCCCATGACCCTGACTGAGATCACAACTTGAGCAGAAACCAAGAATCGGATGTGTAACCGACTGTGCCACCGTTTTATCTTTTGGAATAAAATTCTGCCTCTTAGTGACTCTGGCCCGTGGGCAGTACCAACCTTAGATGAGCAAGAAGGAAGTCTACTCTAACCTTCCGCTTTAAAGGACCTCACTCTGACCCTCATCCAGCTGTGCCCTCTCCCCATGGGACAAGGCATCCACTGACCCAAAGAGATGTGGCCACCTAGAATCTGAGACCCCTTTCTAGAATACTCTTCTGGTACCCTAGACTCCAGGGTTCCCTGCCCACACAAGCCTAAGCTGGTTTCCAGGAGCCCTACCCCAGGTCCATCTCCCCGGGGGCAGACCTCTCCACCCATATACACATGCCATGCGCTTACCCTCAGGCTAGAGGGGTGGCCAAGGAGTGGCTGCGTCAGGAGCTTGAACGTGGAGTAGGGATCCACATCTGTGTGCACAAGGCAGAGGGTGAGCTGAGAAGGGGTATAGGTCTCCGACCAACTCTCCTCGTGCCGTTCGTTCCAGCATGCACTTTGAAGCACTGAAGAATTCTGCATCCAATCCTAGGTTCTATAAAGTTATGATTGAGATGGAGGACGCTTCTATGTAACAGCCCGATCACTTGCCTTGTAACTTTTAAATCCTTAGATATGTTGTAATGGACATCCATTTAACTTGTCTTGAGTCCTGCAAATGTTAGCGGTGAGCCTGTCCCTGAGCAAATCACTCCGTTCTCTGAGCCTCCTGTTGGTAACCTCCGAAATGAGATAGAGAATACCTACCTTTCAAGGTTGTAGAAGGACTGGAAAGTGGCAAGGTCCATGAAGCACCTCGCACATAACCAGACGTAGATGATGTTCTTTCTATGATTCTTTTTGCCCCTTACCTGGAGTCACTCCTTCAAAATTATGTGTGTTTATACGCATACACATGCATATACAGAACAGACATACAGAGCAAACCCAGCCTACACGACAGAATGCACTACGTTTGAGGGGTCCTAGAAGCACCCTTGCTTGCTCCGCAGTATGACCTGGAGACGTAGCTGTATGTGGCGGCCCAGGGATTTCAAATGTGCAGTTCGAACTGGGCCTACATTGAAGGGGAAGAAAAATAGGATCATTGGGGAAACTTTCTTTCTCCTACTCACTCTTTGCTGAGCTTATCGATCAGCAAAGCAGATATTGCTATAAACTAACGTTTTTCATCACTATTCTCAGAGCAGCCCTGGAGGTGGGGAGCTACCATCTTTCTTAATCAGAAAGAAGCCAAAACTCAGCACATGCACAGCATCCCAGGGAGCGCGGGAGAGACACAAAACATGATTTCATTTGGACTCCAGATCCCTCATTCCTGCTTCTATGCCAAGACTTGCTGTGGCTTTAATAGAATAACGGGCTGAATTGGGGGTGCAAAGCACCCCATTCCCAGGTGTGTTTGATTTGGCCCGTACAGTTGGTTTGGGGGCAGTTGTGTGTTTGCTGTGTTTTAATTTACTGTCAACATTTAAAAATGAAAGATTTCCCATGGAATTCTTCTCTTGGCTTCTCGTTTCTGAAAGTTGAACAGTTCATTCATTTCAGCGAATATTTATTGGACAGCTTCTCTGTGTCATACTTACTCTGTTCTAGGCTCTTGGGATAAAGCAATGACAAAACAAGACAGGGAAGATCCCTGTGATTATGAAGCTTTTGTTCTAAATGAAGGAGACAGACCGTGAGCCAGCTTGCTTCATAGGACCTAAGTACCGTAAGACTGTTAGGTAGAGTGATGTCAGAATGATTGGCTGGCCAGAGCCTTTGGATAAGTGACATTAGAGCTGAGGTCCTGTAGACACCTAGGAGGCTAACGGGAATAATATTTTGGGGGCAGAACATTCTGGGCAGAAAACAGTCAACCTTCAAGGCAAAGGGCTTACTGTTGGGATCGATGTGGCCACATCTGCAGCAGCCGGTTCCACGAGCGGCACTGCCCCCTTCCACCAAGCACGCGACGGCATCTGTAGCTATTTGAATTTGCCAACTCCTGGCTGGTATCTGACAAGGGACTAGGTTATCTTTTGAGATATAGTGGAAATATTTCTGAAGTGGCTTCAAGCACTGGCTGCCCAGTTGATGGCACCATGGCAGCACTGTGGGAAATGGCATCAGGGTTTTTCGGAAGAATCGCCACGCCCATGGAAGTGCCAGTAATTCAGAGCTTTGCTACTCCAAGTGTGGTCCACAGCCGGGGAGCTTGTTAGAACCTCAGACCCACTGAATCAGAACCTGCATTTTAACCAGATCTCATTGTAAACAGGCTCTTGAGAAAACATCGGTACAGATGTTTGTAAACTTCTCTGTTCTGCTCTCCTTCATGTGAGTGAGTTTTCTAATGCTGGGCATTCGTGGCCGTGCCTCCCACAGTCCTGGTCAGCTCCTTCCACCCGGTCTCTTCTGACATAGAATTGCAAGATAGATATTGAATTTAGTGGGTAATGAACAAAATTTCTCTCCATATGGGCCTAATTAGCCTGAACTCTGATACAGAATATCAGAATAGAAATAGCTACTTTCTAGAAATTTATACATACCTATTATAAATCCAAAATTCTCTCATTAAATTTTATTAATGCTATTATGTATCCTAATGCTTTTGGCTACCTATTTAAGGCATATGCTTTCTATAACTTTGCCAGACTCTTTATGGTTTCCCATTACTCTTTTCTAAACCTTGGTTCAGTAAGTCTTCTGACAGCTCAGCTAAAGCTTAAAGGAAAAAAAGAAGAGTTACTTGCTTAGATTAAAGTTATTTTTAAGAATCTACTTTTCTAAAAATTACCCTAAAAATACCCAGGGAACATGGTGTAGCTGAATACAGATTCATTTCTTGTTTCAATTTCTAATAATTCAGCATGTCTTTGATTTTATGCTTCAAACGGAAGGTCGTTGATTGTAGTGAGTTGCCCTTAATTTTATTCTTATTTAAATCAGTCCTGAAATGTACTTGCCCGAAGCCCTAAGACTCCAACCATCTGTACAAAACTTTTTACTCTTCAGTTTGTTTTCAACAAAAACGGTTGGATACTTGACATCAGGTAAATACTCTGCTATGTAATTAACAAGAAACGCTTCCCCTCACAGATCTCATGGAAAAAATAATTCCAAAGAAGGAAACATAGCTACTCAAAGGCATGGGCTTGAATTTGGGGGAAAACAAGAAGGCTGCACCACAATATCATCAAAGTAGAAATTGTCGCCACTTCTGCTCTGCTGACAAATGTGACTTAGGGCTGATGGAGTCGAATGTTCTGATTTTTTTTTTTTTAAAGATTTTATTTATTTATTTGACACAGATAGAGACAGCCAGTGAGAGAGGGAACACAAGCAGGGGGAGTGGGAGAGGAAGAAGCAGGCTCATAGCGGAGGAGCCTGATGTGGGGCTCGATCCCAGAACGCCGGGATCACGCCCTGAGCCAAAGGTAGACGCTTAACTGCTGTGCCACCCAGGCGCCCCGAATGTTCTCATTTTTGTGAGGGATCCTGGCATAGTTTTGTTAGAGCGTGCAGGAAAATAGACCAAATTTGACCTTGATACTTGTGTATGCACGGCTGGTAAAAAAGTATAGAAGAGGCTATAGCCCTCGATAATACAAATGCAAGCCCGGAAAAATAAGTCATATTTAGATTCTAGAGAAATCCAGAGTATTCGGGGATCAAGAGAGACTCTGTGGTTAAAACTAGTGATAAGAAGCAGCCGTGGCAACACTTGTGAGGGATCTAAGAGGGGCCTACTTCTTAAGAAATTGTTCTCCAAAAAAATAAATAAAGAGGAAAAAAGGAAATTGTTCTCAGAAGAGCCAGTGCCCGCGCCATGCTACTTACTGAGCAAGAGTCACCAGAGCTGGAAAGAGGAGACGGTTACTGGCCGTGGCCAGCAGCTGAGAGGCAAGACAGTCGTGTGTCCCTACCAGCAAGTTCATGCCTGCCTCACGCGTGTATGTGTCCCACCTCTCACCATAAATGTTCCCAAATATCTCGCAGTGAAAATGTAGGTGTAGGAGTAGAAATAGCTATGTTTCACAGTGTGACTGTTTAGTACTCACCGTTGGACCGAGAGAACTTCTTGGAGGTGGGTTTTCTGAGTGGCCGTGGAATATCTTCATGAGTCTCAGCTCCTGGACCTGGTAGCGTGCACCCCAGTCACCCTCAAGAGAAATCGATCGATTCGAATATGTTAGCTGCAGGAAGGAGAACACCCAGCTACAAGTATCTGTCTCTAACTGAAGGGGTGTTTATTGTTTACCTGACAAAAGCAACGTGAGACAGCTCCCGGATGGCTCGCAGGGCCCTTCAGGGCCTCTGCTGTGCCTTCCTAGCATGCCCACAGTTCACACAGCTAGAAAGTGGCAGAGCTGGCCCTCACATGCAGGATTATCTTATGCTGGGGAGGCCGTCCATGTAGTCAGCTGGCCCTTTACACTGCTGGGCTTGTATCAGCCCCACGTTGGGAGGTCTACGTGGTGACACATCTCACTGCAGGTGCAGTGGCTTGTGTCCCTGTGCATTGTCTGATGAATAAGGCGTCAACTTCAGCTTGTAATTAGTGAAAGTGTGGGTTGTCACTTACGGTTTCCTTTTCAAAATCAGTAGCACTCCTAATATCAGGGTTTTCTGCCTGTTACTAAATGCCACGATGAGTTAGCATGGCTGCTACAACAGGGACTTCCAGCCAGAGGAAATAAGGCAAGAAGAGCAAGGTAACTATGAACACTACAGGGCGTATTCAAGTTAGACATGTGTTTTGAGCCCTTTTTCATATTTTAGGGTTTTGACAGCCATTTGTTATATTTTTTAACTTACTTTGCCTTATATTTTGCAAATGAAGACTATTTCATGACTGACTTGGTCACATAGCAAGAAGGTGGCACTCTCGCTGATTGCTGAGAGAGCCCACCAGATCTTACAGGCGAGCAGAAGGCAGGTCTTTTTCTGCCTGTCAGTTCCTGGGTGTAATAATCTTTGTGGTTAAACATAGCTTCCAAATTAAGAACTCATGGTGCTTCATGCACAGCAAACCTTACCAGCTGAATACATAACTAATTCATTTTCAAAAGGTTAGGACCACATTTCAACAAAGTATGTATTCTTGAAAATATCTCTCAGTCTTTCTACTGGGTAAGGTGTAACTTTAGTTGATAATACAAACAAAATCATAATCCAGACAAAAACTGATCTGAGGGTGTAGTGTGGAAGGAAAGAAATACTGAACTTGGATTCAGAACACTACTGTTGGGTAACTGGTTTTGTTCCCCAGTCCCCCACACTGCCTGTGGACATGACAAAGACACGATTTTAAGAAGGTGGGTCACCTAGTTCCCGGGGGCAGACTGCAGTGGGAGGGAGGTGGTGAGAGAGCAGAGCTGATAAGAGGAACACTGGTAGCAGCATAGAGGAAGGGAGGAGAGAAGGAAGCAGAGGAGAGGCAGAGGGAAGGAGGGAGGGGGAGGGAGGGGAAACAAGCACAGGTATGGGAGGGTGTAGCAAATGGAGGAGGAAACACCTCCATTCCTCAATATTTTAGAACCGAGCATTGTAGCTGGTCATGATCATGGCTCTGAGTTATCGTGAAAAATCAAAACTATATTCAATATTATAAGGCAGCAGTAAATGACACTTTCTAGAATTTTTGTTAAAACTTCCATTTCACATCTTGGCAAATAAAACCCAAGCTGTATAGAAGAAGAGCTTCGAAACCGTGTTGAGGAGATGTCCTGGGGTTGCCATGGTGGGCGGGTTGGGGGGAGGAGGAGTGTTCCGTTCACCTTCATGCAGAGAAGCTTATCTTACATCTTTATATAGGAATTTCTGTGTAAGATTTCATTAAAGGGAGAGAGTTCAAATGCTTTAGAAAACTACTTGAAAACTACTGATGAAGACATTTCAGTAACACAGACTGTCTTTCCTCAGTGATGCCGGAGGAGCCACTCTATAACCTGAACACACGTTCAGTCCCCAGTAATAGACGGGCCACAGACCATGGTCGGAGGCACACAGAGCCTCCAGGCTACTCCCAGCAGACCCACGCAACAGCTGGACAGCTGCGCCTGAGATAGGTGGCAGCCTGGCCAGGCCAGTGGGGTGGGGCATGAGGAAGCACGGGGGCCCGCCTGCCGCCCGCACACCTTCACGCACACCCACTTGACACTCTGCATGGCCCAGCAGCTGCCTCGATTGCCCACCTGTGAAGAGGACCCTGAGAGAGTCCAGCAGGCCCTCCACGGAAAGTGATGGGAAGAGGCTGGAAGGAAGAGTTCGGAGCACGGAGGAGGAGAACCACGGCGTGAAGTGGGTCTAAGAAAACCAGCTGTGCTGGGCTGCTCTTAGGACAGGAGGGGCTTCTCCATATCTGGACCACAGAGGAGACCAGCTTAGCTGGGACAGCTGTTGTACTGACCGGGAGCACAGAGGCCGCCCCAGCCAGGAGGCAGGTGGGCAGAGCAGAGGAGCACGAGAAGCTGGAGCTGTCGTCTGTCCACACAGCAGGAGCAACCCAGGGCCCTCCTGGTTCTGTCTGAGCAGTGCCTGAGTCCGTTCCCCCTCCCCGGATGAGAGGGACCCCCACTCCTGGCACCCTGGTCGCAGGAGCTGTGCTCACGTAGCCCTTACTCAACAGAAGAGACTTCCCAGAGGTCTGTATATTCTGCTGGGCAGGATCACCAGCGAAGCTTCCCGGCACCCGTTCCCGAACGGGGAGCACAGGAATCTCTTCACGTGTACCGGCTCCTCAGGTGGGAAGTCGTCCTCATCCCGCGGCATCAGGATCTCACTAATGAGAAGCATATGTTCTAGCACACAATTCATTAATTCTCATATTCCCCGTAGCTGATTTCCTCCCACAAAACACGGAAAGCTTGGAAATGGTGTTTGCCAATAACAGCATGACGTTGAATCCTGAGATAGTGTTCCCCTTTATTCACTGAAGACGTGTGTGTGTTGCAGAAAACCTAGGCCAAAGTAAATGCCTCTTTCCCAGCTGGCTTTGTTCCCTTCAGTCTGAATTTTACCCACACTTCGGTAAGGAGGTCTTTCCTGACAACCACACCCAGCTTTTCACAGTAGGTGATCTGATAGTTTTGGGGTTGCATGAAGAGGCCTCTATCATTCTCAGCTACTATTGAGCTCCTATGCCAAGGATATTTCTTGGTGCTGGGATGAAGATAAAAGGAATATAGGACTCAGGCCCCAACTCACGGAGCCTGCAGTCGGAGAGAGGAGGCATGACGTAGGCCACAGGAGGGTTAGCAACAGAAGCGACGTATATTTTGGAAAAGTGATGCGTTGACACATGCCCCAGGAGTGCCAAGATGTGGGAAGATCCTTGAGTTCTGGAGGCACTCAAGATAAGCTCGTGACGTGACTTGAGTCTTGAAAGATGGGTAGGTTTCTGGAAGAGAGAAAAACCACAGGCGAGTAGAGCAGCAGAGGCCGACAAAGCCACAGACTTAAGTCAGGGGTACACTGTGTGAGCTGACGTTTGAGGAGCTGAGCGTCTGGAGGGGGGCGCTGGAGGGGCAGGTGGGAAGAAGAGCTCTGAGCACGCCCTGCCTCCACTTACCAGGCCCAGGGCCTCCCATTTGTTTTCTTCTTTTTCTTTTTTTATTAAGTTTTTTATTTTAATTCCGGTTAGTTAACCTACACTGTTATCTTAGTTTCAGGTGTACAATACAGTGATTCAGCAAGTCCATACATAGCTCGGTGCTCATTTCGAGAAGTGTGCCCTTCATCCCCTTCACCTGTTTCACCCCTTCCCCCACCCTCCTCCCCTCTGGTTCTCTATAGTTGAGAGTCTGTTTTTTGTTTGTCTCTCTCTCTCTTCTTTTTCTCTTTTGCTCGTTTGTTTTGTTCCCTACATTCCACATATGAGTGAAATCATATGGTATTTGTCTTTCTCTGACTGACTGACTTAGCATTATACGCTCTAGCTCCATCCATGTCACTGCATATGGCAAAACCTTATTCTTTTTGTGGCTGAGTAATATTCCATTACTCACCCCACCCCACATCTGCTTTATCCATTCATCTATCGGTGAACACTGGGGCTGTTTCCATGATTTGGCTATCGCTGTGATAAACAGGGACGTATGGATCCCTTTGAAATAGTGTTTTTCTATTTGGGGGGTAAATACCCAGTGGTGCAATTACTGGATCATAGAGTAGTTCTATTTTTAACTTTTTGAGGAACCTCCATACCATTTTTAATGGCGTTGGAAGCCCTTCCCAGCCCTTCCCGGCAGACGGTAAACTCCTTTCCAGCCTGTCCCTCCGGCGCCACCCTGCCTCCATCCCATCCCCAGACATCTTCCAAGCTACACTTCCCATGCCTTCCTGCACACTGCTTCCTCCTCCTCTTCCTCTTGGTGTCCTCCCCATCCCACCCCCAGCTGACAGTGCCGCCAGTTCTTCAAAACTTAAATCATCCATAAGCCTTCTCCGCCTTCCCTGCGCTCCCCAAGCAGGTGCTCAAAGCAGTGGCATGTTCTCTAGTCACTGGCCTTTCTGGCTCCTGCCTGCACCACTGCCACCACTGCCAAGCTGGGGCCCTCCAGGCTGGACTGGGGAGTGGGGGGTGGGGTCCGTTCACCAGGCTTGCCCCCAGTTTAGCTGGGAGATATTTTAGAAGTGTTTTCCGGTTGATGTGCTTGTGTTGCAGAAGACGGAGGCAACTTAGCGGTCACGTTTGCATGAGCAGCAATTAGGACCCGTGAGCTTCAGGTCTTTCTGTCTGGGTCCCTCCAGCCTCACCTGATACCCACTCTGTTTGCAGATCAGGGACTCAACCCAACCTGGAGAAAACTGCAAATTGAAGAGTGCACGCCGCCTCCTGGCCGAGGTGGAGATCCTGGCAGGGCTGCATTGTGGGAGAGCGCCAGGGGGAGTAGGATGTGGTGTGGAAGTCAGGGACCGAACAGCACGGGATCCCCAAGCAGAAAACTGGAAACGGTAGCCAACAGTTGGCTCCCTACCTTCGCAGAAGCTTTCTTCCCAAACATAGAAAGCCTTAAGCTGCAGGTGTCAAAGGTCCCTCATTTCCATCTCCCCAGGAGCGCTTGTTAAAAAACAAAATTCAGTGGAGTACATTTGAAGATTTAGTTGGCTTTATTACATGATTCATGAATTGGGCAGCATCCCACGTAGCAAGCAGAGGGGAAGAGCTCCGTTGAGCTAAAGAAGAGAAAGGTTTCTAAGGGCAGAGAGAGGGCGTAAATAAAAGAAGAGAGGACTTTATTAGCAAGGAATGCGCTGTTGAGGCAATGTTGCCCTCCTAAGGGGAGCGAAAGGGGTCTCTCAGGAAATTCCCTAGTATTGACCAAGAAATTCTGTGTTGACTGGTTAAAGGTTACATACCTGCGGGGTCAAAACTGCAGTTAGGTTAGGTATTAAGTCTCCGTTTACAGACTTGGGGCCTTAAGCTAAGTGACACCGTTGTGGGCCTGTGGTTTTGTTTTTTCACACTCTGTAGAACTGAGTGATGCTCTGAGTTGCTAAATCATCTCTGGGTTGGTGTTCTTCAGCCAATGCATCTGAATTGGGCATCCTTGTTCTCTACTCATTTGAGAAACTTTCCAGTTTGTAGTCTTGTCTACCACGACTCTACCTGTTGCTTGGGAAGGTCCGACAATGCAAGGTGCATGCTGACACCTAGCCTCGCCCACCTTCCTCCTTTGTTTAACTGCTGTCTGAGTGGAGGAGGAGGTGAGCGAGATTGGAGGCTTTGCCACGGGCACCTTTCCACCCACTGCATTTGAATGTTGCTATGGCAACTGATAGGTCCTCGAAGCAGCACCAAGTATTGTTTCTTTCTTCCGGGGAGAACAATCCACTGTTGCCGATTCAGTGATGTGTGTGCACAGGAAAAGCCAGAATTTGGAGACTAGAGGGAATGGTTGGTGCACATGGGCATTTAGGCCTCAAGGGGACACGGTTGCACACATGGCCATTTCAGGTAGTGGGACATTATGGAGCGGGCTCATCGGTGGAGCACCCTGGGCGTTGAGGCAGGGCAGGAGCCCTGCTAAGTGAGGCCGCCACACCGGTGGGCTGGGGTGGGTGTACGTGGACGGCTGGAGGGCCTGGCTAGCACTCTCCCTTGCCTTCTACTGCCAGCCACCATCATGGGCCTCGAAGCAAGGTTCTCTGCCTGGGAGGCAGGTAACAGCCAAACAACCCTGGGTGTTGGGTCTGTGCCTGGAAAAATTAAAAAGTGGAAAAGTCACCTAATGTTGGGAAGGTTTGTGGGAGATGCAGCAGGGTAGATTAATGATCTGGACCCTGAGAAGAAATAGCGTGGACCCTGAGACAGACAGATGGACAGATGTGGGTCTGCTCCTGCTCTGCTCTGTACCCCTGAGGTACCTCTCCAATCTCCAGTGTCCTCATACAAAAAGAGAAAATAAGTCCTATTCTGTAGAGTTGCTGAGAGACTGTAAACAATGCGTATAAAACACATCAGCTATGACCAGCCTGGACGTAGTAGGTGCTCATTAATGTTAAATACTAATTAATAATGGAAAGCATGGATATGGACCTATCCAGTGTTTCCCAGCACCAGAATCAACTGGAAGCTTTTTAAAATACTCACCTAAGGGGATCCCTGGGTGACTCAGTCGGTTGAGTGTCCGACTCTTGGTTTTGGCTCAGGTCATGATCGCAGGATGGTGAGATGGAGCCCTGCTTCGGGCTTCACACTTGGTAGCAAGTCTGCTTGGGGTTCTCTCCTTCTTCCTCCCAATGCCCACACATGCTCGCTCTCTCTCTCTCTCTCTCAAAACAAATAAATAAATAAATAAATCTTTAAAAATAAATAAATAAATAAGTGCCTCTAAACCAGGTTTACAAGGTTAGAATTTGCAAAAATGAGACCAAGAAATCTATGTATGTATTTTTTTTTAAATGTCCATAAGTAATTCTGATGTAACCAGTGTGTAATTTTGGACAGGAAATTTGCTTATTTTCTTGAGAACGAAGAGTATAAACAATGCTGGATTTCTCCCCCCACCCTTTTTTTCACTCCCACCAACCCTTGTCTTGCAACCTTTATTCTACTAAACTCCAAAGCTTTCTGGTAGAATTATCTGTGTTTGGAAGCAAGGATGTTTGAGAAAGTGGTTGAAAGTAATATTTAATCAGAACGGCAAGGAAAAACTAAAGTATCGTCTTTCCTGAAAGAAGCTGAAAAGAACCCACGGAAAGCTTATGCCGTCCCTAGATGACATTTGGACCGTGTTGGCTACCTGATGGGTCAACAAACATGACATTTAAGGTGACTGGTGGTGATATGTGTAAGCCTGAAATAGGAGTTTAGCGTGCGTGCAGCTGAAGTTTTTTCTGCATCCCACAGGAACGTGGCTGAAGAGCGGTCTAGGCCTTGTGCACCAGGAGGGTAGCCAGCGGACGTGGACGTACATTGCCCCTCAGTTGGGCTACTGGGTGGCGGCCATGTCTCCTCCCAACCCAGGTAACACGAAGCCAACACCCGTGATGGTGGGCAGTGATTTCTTTGAGGGTTCAGGCTAAGTATGCTTTTGGAAATTACTTCAGCAGGGAGATCACATCTTACTCAGAAATGGTGGAGAAGGGCACCTGCCTGGCCCAGTGGGTGGACCCTGTGACTCTTGATCTCAGGGTCGTGAGTTCGAGCCCCACACTGGGTGGAGAGATGACTTTTAAAAAATGGTTGAAAGTCTGAAAATCAAATGATGGAATGAAGGTATTTTGTGGGGGTGGGGGAGTTCTGGTTGTGACTCTCCCGTCTAGGATAAGAATACACAGAACATACTCCTGTCTCTTGTCTCTGTTTTGCTCGGACAGCTGCCATAGGGAATTCCTAATCTAAAGCCCACAGAGGCGGTTCAGACCTCCTCCCTAATTCCAGAAACAGCTGTGGCCTGTAGTAAGTGAAATGTGGGGGAAGGGCACTCCTCAGAGCTGCTGGCAGGCAGTCCCCATTGGAGCCTTCTTGGGGCAAAAAGCTTGATTTGGCATTTCCTAAAGGCTTAAAAACAAACCAGTTCCTCTGTGTCTAGAACAATATTCATCTCCATTTAGCATATGTGAATTAATTCATATCTTTTTTAAAACGTGACTAAAAAAATTTTTTTGACCTATATGCCCTAAGTTATCCCAATGAATATTCTAGAATTGTTTCTTAAAGTAGTCATCTTTGGAGAATGCTTTCCAATGATGGCTTCTGTTGCTCAAAATGCCTTTAGAATCTGTGTCACTTGGACTGCGTTCCTTAATGAAACGTTTCCTCGGTGGCCAATCTTTATGCCCAGAGGGCCCCTTTGATTTTTCTTAGACATATGTCTAAGAGTCCTGCACAGCCAAATCTGGTGAATAAAGTAGGTAATTGAGCTAGGTCAAAATGTGCTATGATTAAAAGCTGTCTCTCGTCGTGAGGGAGTCCAAAATATTTTAGCGGTGGAATTACCACTGGAATGAACATTGAGACGCCCGAGGTAACTAATTCGATGGAGGTGTTGAGACATCCGTCCCATTCACTTTCTGTTCCCATACTGAGAAAACGTGCATTTCCCATCCATGTTTCAAGAGTCTCTGTTTCCCTTTGTGATAGTGTTCTTGTAGCAGTAGAGGTGTGAGCCAGGTACAGAAATGCCCCAGTCTCCACATCTGAAATATCTAGAATATGACTAAGGGGAAGGAACGAACGAAAATAAATTCCTCAAGTACCCAAGTAGAGGCCGCAAAGCCCATGCATTCCAGTTAACGTTCATTTGAGATAGATTTCCGACAACCACGGGTCTCCATTTGCCCATCATGCCACAGAATAATAGATACTCTGTAAAGAGGGCAGAAAGAACTTCTTGCTGTAGGTCCACCAACCTTTCCTGCTGTGAAGGAAGAGACAAAAGTCTATAAAAAGCGTACAGAGCACAGCCCCTGGTGGCATTTAATGTAGAAACACATATATTAGTAACCTCACAGCCATCCCTCTTATTAAAACAAATTACAGTGATGCTGTGCCTTCATGAGCCCAAAACCAACAAGAAAATAATTAGGGCTTTTTTTCTTTCATTCTCCAGTTCAGAAGGAAATTAAGTTCGGCTGTGAACTTTCTAGAGATTTCCATTGGCAGAAGTTAAGATAATAACATCTTAAGTACTTACAGGATTGAGTTTGAGTTATTTGGAAATGACTTTTATGTGTATCCCAGATTTCTTGGTGGCTTCCGCCAAGGCATTGCCCGTGTCTCTGGGAGTCGTCTCTGGGTAAAACTTGGTTTTCTGGACGATTAAGGCAGTGTATAGTTGCCAATTATTTTTCCAACTTTCGTACATATTCACTCCACTCACCTCATTGAAGTGTTTGAGAGAGAATGGCGGTACCTTTTGAACTTAAGTAATGTCACTATTTTCAAAAACTAGTACACCTCCTTGGGTTTATCTAGCTCTTGAGTGGTCTCCTTGCAATGATTTTTGAAGAAATCTAACCCTTCCAATATCAAGAATCAATAAGTAAACGGGTGTTTATGGTGCATAGTGATCATAAGCATTTCAACCTGACATAATGAAAAACTACATTCCTTCCCTCCCATCTGTTGACTCACTGCCAGGATGCCTGGACACCAGTGTGTCCCCCAATATTATAATTTGGGGAGGTTTTCATTGTTGCTTTCAATCTGTCGTCAGTGCCATTAAGATGGATTCTTGCTACTATTGAATATAAAGAGTAAGTTAAACTCCCTTTTGGGATTCTTTACAACGTAAATTAAGAAGAAAATATGTTTGTCTCCGGTACCTTGTCTGAAAGTTCTGAAGCGCTCTGTGGCCAGTGTCAAGTTCACCATTTTGAAAAGGCACTATAGAGGAAGATTTTATTTTTAAAAAATAGAAGGCATTTTAGAAACGCTTGACAACCCCTAATAAGCTGTGGAATTTTTTTTAAGTCCTACCCGATGTGTTTCATACATTTTAACTGATTCATTTAGGCAAAGGGCCCTCCATGCAGTAATAATTGTCCAGGGGAAGTAAGAATAAAATCTTGTGATTTTTTTTTCTCCTGCAGTACGAAATCGCCAGATATTCAGGCCATCTCTCTAAGAGTCCCACTCATTATGTTATCATGCATCTTTTTTCTTTCATTGAAAGATCGCGTCTTTAGAATGCTGAGCATGCTACCGAATGCGGCTCTCTTCCGGGCTAAGGAGGGACCATTGACACTGCATTTAGTGTTTGGGTATTCAGACTGCTCCCGGCCACAGCTGCTCCGGGGACGGTCCTGGTAATCCCTTTCCATTGAGAGAAATTATGATGATCTGTAATTGCATCATCTAAAGGGTGTTTGCATCTGGCCGGGAAGAGTAAGGAAAACATAGGCTCTCCGTTCAGTGTCCCTCTTCTTTCAAGGTGTTCTCCAATCTAAAATGCCCTTTTCTGACCTTCTAGGTCCCGTTGTCACACAGGACATTACCACGTATCACACGGTGTTTCTTTTGGCCATTTTAGGAGGAATGGCTTTCATACTTTTGGTTTTGCTGTGTCTCCTTTTATATTATTGCAGGTAAAGTTTTACCTTTTTGGCAATCTCTTTTTTAATTTGGAATTTCTTGGGCAAGCATTGATACTGAGGTCTTTTTTTTTCTTTTCTTTTTCTGAATCAAGGTCCTTTTTTTCTCATAAAAAAATATCTAAGAACTGAACATTTGTCCTTAAAGTTGTGAACAAATGAACGTGATGTGGGGGCATGCTGTTTATAAGTTTGCTCAGAAGGGGAGTTTTTTTGGTTTTTTTTTTTTAAGTGTGACCGTTACCATGATTTGTTCAGAATATTCCTAAACACTGATTAAGAGATGATATTCTCAAGGACAAAGCAGAACTAAAATTCTTATTTTGATGCCTCGGCTATTCCATTTGTGAGAATGTTTGTTGTCGACTCTTGGGGGACCGCTTTTGAATGAATAACCTGGTGGAACGTATAAAAGCCTGCAGGTGAAATCTGCAGATTGTGCTGTTTGGAATCAAAATAAGGCTGAGGGTGTGGGGTGAGAAGGCTTCTGGCTGCCGGGTAGTCGTTTCGTTTCTTCCTGTGGAAATGGAGCATTGAGATTTTGCGTGGACCTTTACTGCTACGAGAATCTTTAACCTTTGGGTTTGGATTTTATCTTTGACCGCAGGCGGAAGTGCTTGAAACCTCGTCAGCACCACAGAAAACTGCAACTTCCGGTAGCCCTGGAGAGTTCCAAAAGGGATCAGTCGACTTCCATGTCTCACATCAACTTGCTCTTTTCTCGTCGGGAGTCAGAATTCCCCGGCCCGCTCTCTGTCACCACCCACGGCCGCCCAGACGCCCCAGGGCCCAAGGAGCTGATGAGCGGGGTCCATTTGGAAATGATGTCTTCCAACGGAGAAGGGGACACGCACACCCCCATGCTAAAGCTCTCCTACAGCACCTCGCAGGAATTCAGCTCTCGGGAGGAGCTTCTCTCTCACAAGGAAGAGGATAAAAGCCAAATCTCCTTTGATAACCTGACGCCAAGTGGGACGCTGGGAAAAGAGTACCACAAGTCTGTGGAGATTTTCCCCTTAAAGTCCAGGAAATCTCTGGAAAGAGAAGGCTGTGAGTCCCCTGGCAACAGTGAGTACAGGAGGAGCTACAATGCCATGCTTTCCCAGCCTTTGTTTGAAAAGCAAGACAGAGACGGTCAGGCCTCTGTTAACCATCTTCCCACAGGAAGCAAGCTCACCATTCAGGAACATATGTACCCCGCGCCTTCATCTCCCGAAAAGGAGCAGCTGCTGGACCGCAGGCCTACTGAGTGTATGATGTCGCGGTCAGTAGACCACCTGGAGAGACCCACATCCTTTCCTCGGCCTGGCCAGTTGATCTGCTGTAGTTCCGTGGACCAGGTCAATGACAGCGTTTACAGAAAGGTATTACCTGCCTTGGTCATCCCTGCTCATTACATGAAACTCCCGGGGGACCATTCCTATGTGGGCCAGCCCCTGGTCGTTCCGGCCGACCAGCAGCTGGAGATCGAAAGACTGCAGGCTGAGCTCTCCAGTCCTCACACAGGGATCTTCCCGCACCCCTCCTCCCAGATCCAAGCGCAGCCCCTGTCGTGCCAGGCAATCTCCCAGCAGCACTTGCAGGATGCAGGCGCCCGGGAGTGGACCCCGCAAGGTGCGTCCATGTCAGAGTCTCTCTCCATCCCAGCATCCCTGAACGATGCGGCCTTGGCTCAGATGAACAGCGAGGTCCAACTCCTGACCGAAAAGGCTCTGATGGAACTTGGGGGTGGGAAGCCACTCCCGCACCCCCGGGCGTGGTTCGTCTCTCTGGACGGCAGGTCCAATGCGCACGTTAGACATTCGTACATTGATCTCCAAAGAGCTGGAAGGAACGGAAGTAATGACGCCAGCTTGGATTCTGGCGTGGATATGAATGAACCAAAATCTGCCCGGAAAGGAAGAGGAGACCCCTTGTCTCTTGCGCAGAACCACCCAGTGGTCCAGGAACATCCGCAGAAAGAGCCGAGGGCCGCGGACAGCACCTCCTACACGCAGCTCGTGTACCTGGACGAGATGGACCAAAGCGGCAGTGAGTGCGGTACCACCGTGTGCACCCCCGAGGACAGTACCCTGCGGTGCCTGCTGGATGGCTCCGGCCGGAGAAGCGGCGGCCAGCTGCCCAGCCTGCAGGAGGAGACGACCAAACGAACCTCGGACGTGCCCCCGGAGCCGCTCGCCAGCCCCGAACAGAGAAGATCTGCTCAGGAGGACGACGAAGAGGAAGATGAGGAGGACCAGGGAGAAGACAAGAAGAGCCCCTGGCAGAAACGGGAGGAGAGACCCCTGATGGCGTTTAACATTAAATGAGCTATCACAGAGACACCCGACCATGGAATATAATACAGTTGCCAAAAATTCTTTCTTACAGAAGCGTTTACCTGTTCGTGGAAGACGTTGAACAGCGGCGTCCTCGGGAGTGGACTTTCGCTGCGTCACGGTTCACTGTGTAAATGTCAGAAAAGAATCAAAGTTATGACTCAGAATATAAGGATGATGTTAACGGTTGCCTCGCCTCCAGGGAAATGGCTGAACGTAGCGTCCGGACGTCACCCCACGTCTTGGACACTGAGAAACCCCAAGTGGTGTTGCTACGGTTCTGCTGATCACCTCAGTTCTCCCTCAGATTCTGGGAACAGATGAAACTCTTTTCACATTGCTTGAATCCATTTTATCACGATTATGCTCCTGTGAAGTTATTATTGAGAAATTAGCTTAGCACTTAGTGTCTCGAGGTATGCATTATCTCAAAGGAAAGCTATGCATTGCTGCTTCGTGCTCTTAGTTTGCTTAGGGTTTTTGCTTTGGTTAGGTTTCGTTTAGGGTTTGCTTTTTTAAAAAAACAAAAACAAAAAAATGCGATTTGGTTGTAAAGATTTACTTCGTTCGTTTTCATCTGTTCTGCTTCTCGGTGGTTTATTTCGGTGTCTCCTTCCGGGAACCCCTGAGTGTCACCTCTTAACATCCAAGCCTTTTAAATGAAATCGTACTGAAGTTTTTATCAGCTGAGAGCCCTTCAATTCTGGTCCCATTAACTCCAAGTGCCTTTTTTACAGTGACAACAACAGTCCCTCACCTTTCTTCTTCTTCTTCTTTTTTTCTTTCTTAACTCCTTTAATTGAACTGCCTGGATTTTATAAAGTTATTAAATGATACCCCTTTTCTTTAAACTGCATGCTGCCAAGTGCCCGTTTGTGCTCCGAATTCTCATTTCAACACAGTGTTCTCTCTAGTTCCCATGTGTGACGTGGATTCTGTTGAGCTAAGGTAGACTAGAGGACACTTTAGAGATCCCCTTCCCTCCTCTATCCCTTCGGCCACTAGCCACCATTATGGTTTCATTGGCTGTCTGTATATACGGTTATGTATTAACTCGGGAATCCTATGGGCTGATCTTGCTCACCAGACATGGAGTATGAACTGAGCAAGTGAATGTGACTATTACAGAAATCGTATGTACTATCCGAAAGTGCCAGAAATGACTCTTCTGTGCATTCTCCTTACAGAGCTGCTTGGTTATCCAAAAATGAAAATTCAAAATAAATGCTGAAGAAAATAAAAATATCCTGTCGTTCTTTTCATTCACTCTGAGCCATTATTTGTTGTTTCAGAGTTGCTATTAAGAATTTGCTCTTGGGGCTCCTGGGTTAAGCGTCTGCCTTTGGCTCAGGTCATGATCCCAGTGTCCTGGGATCAAGCCCCACAACGAGCTCCCTGCTCAGGGGGAGCCTGCTTCTCCCTCCGCCCCTGTTTGTGCTTTCTCTCCCTCTCTCTCTCTCTCTCAAATAAATAAATAAATTAAATCTTTAAGAAAGAAAGAAAGAAAGAAAGAAAGAAAGAAAGAAAGAAAGAAAGAAAGAATGAATTTGCTCTTCATTCCCCAGCAGTCTGAAATGCTTGTTGTTGAATTTCTATTCAGAAACTCTAGAGTAGACGCCTGGGAATTTACTCTGCAGTTAAAATCCACCTTGTGTTTATTTAGTTTTATTCAAGAACACAAGATAACGTTCTGTTGTGTTTCAGATAGGGAGAAATGTCTACACTTTAGAAAAAACTGATGTTTTCTATCGTGTTCAATATTGATCCACTTGGAAAAGCTTCAGAAGGTTTCATTAAAATGACCAGAACCATCCCAGACAGGTGAAACTATTAGTCAAAATCGTTAATGGAGACATCAGAGCATAGGACACAGTAAGCTAGCTATGTTTACAGTAACAGCTTTGTTACAAAATTTTTATTTGTGAATTCCATGTGGACAGAAAACTAATCAAGTTGATTTTTATTACTTTAATTCTTAAAGGTGGATGTATTTTGCTTTTCAGGGGGAAAACATCTGAGATTCCCCGACAGTGCTGGGGCATCTAAATGGATGGGAGTCGGTGGTTTAACAAGTGAGGGACTGTTTGGGGGTGAACATCTCACCAGTAGATGTCAGGTGAGCCCGTGCAGACTTCACTCATACAGACTACTTGTCAATTGCCTTCCAGAGAAAAAGTAAGTGGCCTCTCCAAGAATACCCAGGGCCAGACATAGATGACTGGGAAAATGCTGGGAGACTATGAGCCCTTTCCAGCCCTGCTGAAGATTGCTGCCAGTGCAGCCACCTCCTTATTAAAGCATCGGTTTCCAGAAAAGCCTCGTTTACAATGCATGTTACCTGTGAAAAGTAGGTAACAAGTTACCTATGAGAACTTATCATGGGAGATTTGGTGGGAAGTTTGGAGGAAGAGGGGCTTTTCTGACCCCTCCTCATTAGACAGGACATGCCTGGTTTGGGCACAGTTATGAAAAGTATGAAGCAGCCAGCAGTGGTCACGAGACATTATGTGCCTAGTAAGACGAGGCAGTGGGTTTGCCAGAAGAAAATCCGTTCTGCCGAAGGTGAAGCTTAATTCATCTTACACACGTCCAAAAAGAGGCTCAGAGGATAACATGTTTGCTGAGGATGCCAACGCCAATCACCAGACTAGAGCTGTCTAGACAGAGCACTGTGACTGCAGACTTTAAACATTTCATTTATTTTCTTTCTAGCCTGGTAAGGGTAAGACACGTCTCATTATTACGAATCAATTATATTGTCGGAAGAATGAAAGCCATCAAAGGTATCTTGCTCTGCCACCTAGTGGTGAGCTTTCACCTGCCTGTTACAGAGACGAGACTGATGGCTCGCTGTCCAGGGCCAGCTCCAGGAACGTCGCGCCGGTGTCTACGGGGATGGCTTGGACACGGGTTCTGTCCTCCAGACAAGGTGAGCAAGGAGACAGGGCGGACGTTTGTTGAGTCACTACCCTAGAAACCATATATCGGAAACCATCATTCATTCAATTCTCAAAAGCTTGTGAGGAAGTTATGTTCATTCTTTGTTTTACCTCCAAATAAATGGAGGCTTGGGGGTTAAGACCTTGAGGCCACTCAGCTAGAATCAGTGGGACGATGCTTAAACCACCAGCCCCCTGGAAATGAATGCATTTGAAGTCCTAAGTGTTCCTGATAAAGGATGTGTAGGACACGACTTGCAAGTCGTCATAAAATACATCATTGTCAATTCCATTTGACACTTGATTCCCACAGAATGCTTTCACTGATTTTTGTCGTAGCTGACCTGTTGCAGTTGACAAAAGGATGTAGTTCTGAGATGCACATCTGTTGATTTCTTTTTACATTAATGATTAACACGGAACTGAAACAAGGAAGACACATGTCAGAACTTCACTCCTTCATCAGTCACTGAGTGACTTCTTTGTTGAAGCAGATAAAAGTGTCTGACTACTGGAAGAGTATTTCCTCAATTTTTGTGCTATTCTCAGTGTAATGGTACCATTATAAGTTTAATCTGCATTATTAACATTTTCTCCATCTCTTTCTTAAATTCAGACAATCAGCAGGTCAAGCCTCTATTGGGAGCATTTCTCAGTGTCCATGGTGTAAATGTTCCCATGTGGCCAGTTTCAAATAATAGGGTGACGTCACTGCACACAAGAGTTGGGAAGAGATACACAGTAGCACAGGGTTATATTTCCAACAAAAAATACACTGAAGGGAAATAACCCCAAGAGCATAGTCAGATGGACAGTTGATCCTCATCATTTGGAGATTCCACACTTGCAAACCTGCCCACTTGCTAAGACTTATTTGTAACCCCAAAATCAAGCCTCACTGTGCTCTGGCGGTCACTCACAGGCATGCAGAGCAGTGAGAAGTTTGAGAATACATGTATTAGATGAGCGTTGTTCACGCGAGTCATAGGGCTGTTGGCTGTGAGTTCCACGTTACTGTATCAAGAAGATGTATTAAATAAGATGTCTCCAAACAGAAACATACATCAAACAAGGTGATGTTTTGATCGGTGGATGAAAATGTGACCAGACTCTTAGGATCCTAACCCAGTATTTCCCCTGATTACACTGGTTCTAACACCGTATTCACAAATTCGGTGTTCAGGGTAACTTTACAGAACGTGACTACTACTAATAAGAGTAATGGACTGTAGTAAATAATTAGGACATGATGCACTTTAAGTAATTAGTACCTTTGTTTTTTTATATCATTTTTAGTTATTTGTTTTTTATTTTTTAAATTAAATTATTTGTAAATTGAGTGTAGTTTTTAAGAATGGCTTTGTCTAGAGATGCCTAGATGGCTCAGTGGATTAGGCATCTGCCTTCGGCTCAGGTCATAATCCCGCGATCCTGGGATCGAGTTCCACATCAGGCTCCTTGGTCTCGGGGAGCCTGCTTCTCCCTCTGCCTGCCGCTCCCCCTGCTTGTGCTCTCTCTCTCTGACAAATAAATAAAATCTTAAAAAAAAAAAAAAAGAGAGAGAGAAAGAAAAAGAAAAAAAGAATGGCTTTGTCTAACAACTGGTTTGCAAAATTCCTGACATTTCAAGTCCTCTCTGGAAAGTGTGCCCAACATGCCACTAGCTAGAAGGTGGCAGCATATGAACAAAGTCTGTCTGACTACATCACCTACCTGGTCTCTTGCTTTTCAAAGCTCACATGGAAACCTCTACTTAGGACCAAAAAAAAAAAAAAAAAAATCTAGGTGCAATTGCTTTCCAGGCTTTAGTCTAACTTAGTGCAAGATGGGTAGTGTTTGGTGGAAAAAGGACCACATTCCCTGCAGGACTTAGGAGGAATTTATGAAAGAAGGTGCCCTAAACCATGCCAGGAGATGTACAGCACCATTTAAATGATAGAGACCCTGTGTCTTTGGAACCTTGTTTAGTATTCACTAGCATAGATAAACACTAAAAACGTGAGGCAAAGCACCCAGAAAATAGACCAGAACCAGAAAGGAAATAGACCACAAAACCTAAAAATAATCAGGCCACCAAGTCTGATAAACTTTATGTGATTTCTTGTGTTTGTCCTCTTCTATTTTTTAAATTTTATTGTGTTTTATTTTTTTTTAAGATTTTATTTATTTATTTGACAGAGAGAGAGAGAGAGACAGCCAGAGAGAGAGGGAACACAAGCAGGGGGAGTGGGAGAGGAAGAAGCAGGCTCCCCACGGAGGAGCCTGATGCGGGGCTCGATCCCAGAACGCTGACCGGGATCACGCCCTGAGCCGAAGGCAGACGCTTAACGACTGAGCCACCCAGGCGCCCCTGTTTGTTTGTTTTAGCAAGGTTTATTGAGTAGAGTTCAAAGCTCCCAAGGAGGGAGGGGACCCGAGAGGGTTGCCCTCTTCAATTTTTTTGAAGATGTATGTATTTATTTGAGAGAGGGAGAGCATGGGGAGAGCAGAAGCAGAGGGAGAGAGAGAATCCCAAGCAGACTCCATGCTGAGCATGGAGCCCAACGCGATGCCTGATGCAACACGGGGCTCAATCTTACCACCCTGAGATCATGACCTGAGCTGAAATCAAGAGCCAGATGCTTAACTGGCTGAGCCACCCAGGTGCCCCATCCTCTTTTAAATTTTGTTCTTGCTGACCTCTGTATCTGGAGGATGAGGGGATTAAAAATGAGTATAGGTATAGATAGAAAAGTGTGATGAGTTTTCAACTATTTTGAAATTGCACGATTTCTTTTGTCTTTAGTTTTTTTTGAGGTATAACTGACATAGAACGTTGTATTAGTTGCACAGCATGATTCAGTATTTGTATCTATTGTGAAATGATCACAATATTCATCTAGTTAACATCCATCACCACACATTGTTACAGAATATTTTTTCTTGTGATGAGAACTTTTAAGATCTACTCTCTTAGCGACTTTGAGATACACCGTGCAGTATTAACTGTCATCACCAGGCTGTACATTACATCCCCAGGACTGACTTAATTTTTCACTGGAAGTTTGCACCTTTTCCATGACTTCTTGTTGGCTATTTTGACCCTATAACTAACGCAAGTTGCAGTTATGTTTTGGGACTCTTATAACCCTTGCCATCATGGAGAACCTGTTGAAGTAGGCATGACGGTTTTCAGGATCCATGGACTAGGAGGAGAAGGTGGGTAGTGGAGGAGACAGAACAGTTGACAGATGTGGGAGAGGTCCAGCGAAGCTCTTTAGGTGAAGTAGAAATTGCAAGCCTTTTTTATCCCCCCATGAAAACTGTATTTTCAAAGCTGTGGATATAAATACCAAAATCTCTGGTTAATGTTTTTGTCATTCTTTACAGTGATTGTGACTTGTTTGACGTTGGTGTTTTGGCATCTGCTAACTGGCTAATGATTCCTGTAAGACCTTTTGCACTTCGGCAGGATGAAGAGGAATGGGAGCACCGGAGGACGTGGAACATGAAAGAGCCTTGATAATCTCACACGGGAGGAATTGGAGGCCTAAGTGCTGAGAGAACCACTCCACACCGTGAGTGACCACATGGCACGTCTCCGTCCATTCACGTTGTTATAACAAAACTCCATAGAGAGGGGGGGCTTCTAAACAGCAATCATTTATTTCTCACAGTTTGGAGGCCAGAAGTCTGCAATCAGGGCCCTTTCCCTGGTTCACAGCTGGTACCTTCTTGTGTGCTCACGTTGTGGAAGGGGGTAGGGAGCTCTATGGGGCCCCTATTATGAAGGCACTAACCCATTCATGAGGGCTCTACTCTCATGACCTAAGCACCTCCCAGGGCTCCAACTCCTGATGCCATCATCTTGGACGTTAGGAATCCAGCATAGGAATTTGGCAAGGACACAAACATTCAGGCCAGAGCACAGGATAGGCCCCCATCTCCGTGTCCCTGGCCCTGTGTACCTCCCCTCCTTGGTCACTTTTCCGTCCCCTTCTCTCTCTGGCCAGCTCTTTCACACTCCCCGCCATCTGGTCACATTCTGTGTACAGTATGTATTTAATTATTGGAGTAGAAGGCACTGTAAGCCATGCCAGTTATTAAAATTTTAGGGCTGTGGGAAAAACCCTGACTTGGACTCAGCGTACCTGGCCATCAGACCTGACTCTGAGACTGACTTCTATGGCTGGAGAAGGGAGACAGTGTCATCTGCTCTGCTTACCTCTCTGGGTGGGTCATGTTCAAATGAGACAATAGGGGCGCCTGGGTGGCTAGTCGGTTAAGCGTCTGCCTTCGGCTCAGGGCCCTGGGATCAAGTCCCACATCGGGCTCCTTGCTCAATAGGGAGCCTGCTTCTCCCTCTGCCTGCCACTCCCCCTGCTTGTGCTTTTTCTCTCTCTCTCTCTCTGACAAATAAATAAAATCTTTTTTAAAATGAGACAATAAATATTAAAGTTCGTTGTAAACCGTAAATTGCAGCAAAACAGAATTTGTTACTCTTTTTTTTTTTTTTTTTAAGTAGAACGCGGGGCTTGAGCTTACGGCCCTGAGATCAAGACCTAAACTAAGATGCAGAGTTGGCTGCTTCACCAACTGAGCCACCCAGCCACCCCAGAAGTTGTTACTCCTCTTAATCATTCTTTGAATCTTCTAGTTCCCCAATCCTGTTGCTATTGTGTCACAATGGTCACTTTTTTTGTACCATCCGCTTCTCAGCTACTTTTTAGGAAAATGGTAGACAAAACAGCAAGATCTCTTCTTTCCCATGCTGACCGCTTTCTGCAAGGTTCGACTGACCGAGCTCTCCCTTTGTGCAAGTAGGATGATTTTCCAGGTGTCTGACGTTAACCAGGGGTCTCAGTGAAGGTGCCACCTCCTTACGTATTAGTCTAAAAATATGTTTGAGCACACTGCTTACAAGGCAGTAAGGTTGAGACAGATGCCCAGTAACCACAATTTATTTGCTACCGGCCACAAAGATAAATTCTCCTGTAATACACGGCAGCAGCCTCTCTGTTCCTTAATTAAGTGGCTCTTGTAGGAAGATCACGTGCTTGTAACTGCAGAACGCTGGTACTCGAATCCAGAGGCACGTTAGCATCACCTACGAGCAGGAAAAACTGACGTATCAGGCCCCGCCCCAGACCAATCAGACTCTCTCTGCAGGTGAAACCTGGTACAGATGTTGCTTTAAGCACACTTCCCCCAGCTGACGCTGACAACATAGGCTTGTAAACCACTGCTTTGGCAATTCTGAAGATACTTCACAGTTTGATAGTAGTTTCCATTAGGTACCTCAGGGAATGATGGCTTTCCCCTTCATTTCTAGGGTAGGTTAGCTGCACCATCCCAGGTTCACAGCTGGGGTGGGCACACATGTTCAATAACAGTCCCCATGCTGAGCGGCATGTGCCCAACAGATGTGGCCAGGGCCCTGCTCTGCAATGTGTGCACTCACTGCTTGGTAAAACCCAGATGCTGACCAACCCTGGGTTCTGTCCTCTGTCCCGTACTCATACTACACATTGCCCTTGTGGTCAGACCCACAGCCATCTCCCAGTGCTGCCTGTGAAGGACCCCCACCGCTGTATCTGCAGCCCAGATCTACTGTTCACATTCAGCCCAGCTGCTGGCTGTGCATCTCCAGCAGATGACCCTCAAGGATCCCAGACTCAACTTGTCCCGTGATGAAGTCAACATACGTCACCCCATGAACCTCTCTGCCTACCGCCCTCAAAACAGCCCTATTTTTCCTAGTTTCCTCCCTATCTTCTACCCCAGTAAAGAGCTTCACCATAGAGCCTCTCTAGTCAGAAACCTCAGGGTCAACCCCACCACCCAAATTCAGGCACCAAGTCCCATCACATCCACCTGCTACTGGAAACAATGTGAATATTTCATGTTTCTGGCTGGCCAGGGCTTTCGGAGCAAAATTTACTGGCATCCTAGGTGTAAGGATGGGTGTAACCATTCCTTGGAAGACAGAGATAGTGAATTACTTCAGAGAGATTTACAGGTTTATTTCCCCCCTGAGCCATTTGTTTGTCATTCATTTATCTTCATTTACGTGTGTTGTAATACATAGGCACCTTCTTCCCCTTCTCTCCCCAGAGAGGATTTATTTCCTTTAAGAAGTTAGTTTCATTCCCTCTCTGAACGGGAGGGAGCAGCTATGCAGTAGATCCTATAAAGCACCAAATTTATAATTTGGGGGTTCCTCTCCAATAGTGCAGATCCCCCTTTAAAGATTGATTTATTTATTCTTCGCCAGGGGAGGGGCAGAAGGAGAGGAAGAGAGAGAATCCCAAGCAGATTCCCTGATGAGTGCAGAGTTCGAAGCGGGGCTCAATTCCATAACCCTAAGGTCATGACCTGAGCCGAAATTAAGATTAGGATGCCCAACTGACTGAGCCACCCAGGCGTCCCCAGATCCCCTTTATATGTGCAATGTGACACGTTGGGGTAAAATGGGGCAGAGGGTCGAGTTACTTCTTAAGTAAACAGTCTGCCTCTGATCCAGAAAACTTGTTTTCTGCTGTCAGGATAAAATAAATATGTCTATAAAGACTTATCATATGCTAAGTATCTCCCAGACCTATTCTTGTGATTGCAAATGACAGAAACCAAACTCAAACCAGCTCAAATTAAATGAGGGACTTCATCATTAAGGGAGATTTGGAAGCCAGATGACAAGGCGTGATATTGTGATTTAAAGCAAGAAATATATATATTTGGTCTTTGTCCTTCCTGGCAGAGCTCCTAAAACCCTGTTATTTCTTAAGTGGTAAGAGCGATAAAGGCATCTTGTTATTCATAACAAATCCTCCCAACCACACCTGAGTCTGTTCCTGAGGTGACTTTTAGGCCTCACCTAAGGATGGGGCCTGGTTGCCAGGAAAACCAATCATGTGACTCAAGGTAGAAACTTTCAGTCCCACTCCCCCCCTTGACCTCCGAGGAAGAGAGAGGGGCTGGAAGTTGAATTGTTTGCCAGTAGTCAATGATTTAATCAATCCTGCCTGTGTAATGAAGCCTCCATAAAAACCCAAAAGGATGGGGTTCAGAGAGCATGGAAGCCCCGCACCCTTCTCCACCCCCATTCCTTGCATGCCGCGTCTCTTCCATCTGGCTCTTCTAAGTTATACTCTTTTATAATAAACCAGTGATGTAGTAAGTAAAATGTTTCTCTGAGATTGGTGAACCACTCTAGCAAATTAATGGACTATGAGGTGGGGCCATGGGGACTTCTGATTTATAGCCAGTGGGTCAGAAGCCCAGGGGACAACCTGGACTTGTGCTTGGCGTCTGACGTGGGGCCGGGGGATTGGGTTGCAGTCATGTGGGACTGAGCCCTTTACCTATGGGATCTGACGCTGTCTCCAGATAGATAGTGTCAGAATTGAGTTCAACTGTAGGACCCCCACTGGTGTTGGAGAATGTCTTGGTGGTATTGGAAAACCCACACACATCAGAATTGGTGTCAGAATTGTACAAGGGAACCAAATCACAGAAGACAACGAGTAATAATAAGGGCTTCCTGTTTAGAGACTACTGTCATATCCCAGTCGTGTAGCTGGAGGAGATGTTAATCCACTTCTGTATCCAAAGATACCGAAATTAAGTGTGTTGCCCAAACAGGGGTAAACAAAGACCCAGGATTTGAACAGAAACCCAGAGGCTTTGCCCAGAAGCACAGTATTCTCCCCCATGGCACTTCACAGCTGCTTCACAGAGATTAATTCCAGGGATAATAACAGCACTAACACTGAGTACTTCCTATGTTTCCAGCAGTTCCAAGCCCCCTTCCGAGGATCGGCTCACTTAATCCTCACCACCACAGCCTGTGAGATCCATCCTTCTGTTGTTTCACAGGCAGGGAAACCAGAGAAGCAGAGTAGTTTGCCTTATGGACCTATGCTCTCTGCCGTCTGCAGTGCTTACGAAAAAGGGTTGCTTTCCTACGGAAAGCTAAACATTGGGTTTCCCAGCATGCCAGCAATTAGATAAAGAGTTAAAACAAATATAAATTCTTTCAAGGATCATGCTGGTGGTTCCTGGGATCTTAAGTGATCCTGTGTATGCCTTAGAAAGGTAGCTTGAGCCCTACTCCCCAAGGTGGGAGATTTTGGAATCCTGTGACAATAGTAGCTCCTTAAAGGCCAGGCAAGGTAAGGAAAGTCGGTTAAGCGAGATCAAGTGCCCTGTGGTAGAAAATACCATGCTTGATATCAGGAGACACACAAAAGGGGCAGAAAGATGACGAATTAAAAAAAAAAAAAAAAAACCACTTGGAATTAGAGAATAGCTCAAATTGCATTGGAATCAGTTACATTTTTCCTTATAAGAGGCCAGAAAGATTTTCCTTTTCTTGAGTGAGAGAAGAGAAATGTACACTGTTTCTAGGGCAGGAGGTTGGCCTTTCTCTGGGTTGGAGGGTGAAAGCTGGAGAGGGGCATCTTCAGAGCAGAGAGGATTCTTGGCCAGAGACACTTGCTAGATGGTTGTTTTTTTAAGAGGTTGTTTTTCTATAATGCTGAAGCTAGCTCCTTTTGAATCAGTATTGGAAGGAGACAGTATCAACCATCAATAGGTGAGGGTGTCCCTATGAACTGCAATAAAACATTTCTTTTTTGTTTTTGAGAGAGAAAGAGAGAGAGAGGGCGAGCACAAGCAAGGGAGAGGGACAGTGGCAAAGGGAGAGAGAGAATCTTTTTTTTTTTTTAGAGATTTTATTTATTTATTCGACAGAGATAGAGACAGCCAGCGAGAGAGGGAACACAAGCAGGGGGAGTGGGAGAGGAAGAAGCAGGCTCATAGCGGAGGAGCCCGATGTGGGGCTCGATCCCATAACGCCAGGATCACGCCCTGAGCCGAAGGCAGACGCCTAACCGCTGTGCCACCCAGGCGCCCCAGGAGAGAGAGAATCTTAAGCAGGCTCCAGTGCAGAGCCTGACGCAGGGCTGGATCCCAGGACCCTGGGATCACGACCTGAGCCGAAGGCAGATGCTTCACTGACTGAGCCACCCAGAGGCCCCTGCAGTGAAATGATTCACGTGAGGATCTGCTGTTCCTTAATGTGGCGAGAGCTATTGTCGTTCCTTCTACTCTATTAAACAACTTTTTCACTGGGCCAGTGAATAGAATAACACTTGGACTTGCAGGAAAGCCTTGTGGTTGGAAAAAGCAAGGGTACTTGCAGAGACACACGTACTGCATTAACAAAATGGGCTATTCACCTAGAATTTTCACACACTGAAGGTGAACATCAAAAGGGAAAGAGGAATTGCTTCTCAGAACAGAAGCCTCCTCTTTCATTTTGTATCCTGAGATTTGCACAGTGGTGTGTGTGAGAGTGTAAAGGAGAAGAGAGGCAGTGTACGTAAGAACTGGAAAGAAACACTAGCTAACAGAAGAATTTATTTAAAAATTATAAAAACAATGTTACTAGGGACACCTGAGTGGCTCAGTGGGCCTTCAGTGAAGCATCTGCCTTCAGCTCAGGTCATGATCCCAGGGTACTGGGCTCCACATCAGGCCCCCTGCTCAGTGGGGAGTCTGCTTCTCCCTCTCCCTCTATCCCCGCTTGTGCTCTCTCTCGCTCGCTCTCGCTCTCTCTCGCTCTCTCAAATAAATAAAGTCTTTAAAAAAGAACAATGTTACTGAGCCATGTAGTGACTTTTGGTGTTTCCTCTCTTTATAAAACAAGTTATTTGGTAGATGGAAAGCTGTTTGCTAAGTTTTCTCAATATCCTTTTTCCTTCACATTCTTAGACATAGTACCCAAGCACATTTCTTCTCATGTGTTTAGAGGTATTCACTATGCTTCTTTCTGTTTAATAATTTCTTCTTCTCTAGAAATGATGCCCAATAGACAGGCTGGAACCCAATGCCCTCCCTCTACTATGGGAGTATAGTGATTGGTCCACATCCACAGTGATTGATCCAGATAGGGGCCAATCAGAATTCTTCCTCTGCCCCCCCCCTTTTTTAAACTAGAGCTAGGAAAGGTGGTGGGGCTAGTGGTAGAGCTCCATATATGAATCCCAGAAGTTGTTAATGGTCATATTTCTTTAACATCTGAGCCACCCCACTAACAGTCCAGTGAAGTCCCCCATTTTGCCTAAGGCAGCCAGGCCACAATAAGATCACAGGAACTTGGCCCAGAGGGAAAGGCTGAGAGAAGAACCATGACAATGTTCAGGACTCCCATTCTAGTTGCTTCCAAAGCTCAGCTGGAATCACTTTCATTCCTTTAATTTTATTATTCGTCCCCTTCCTTCCATTATTTAAAATATTCCAATACCCGGGGCGCCTGGGTGACACAGCGGTTAAGCGTCTGCCTTCGGCTCAGGGCGTGATCCCGGCGTTATGGGATCGAGCCCCACATCAGGCTCCTCTGCTGGGAGCCTGCTTCTTCCTCTCCTACTCCCCCTGCTTGTGTTCCCTCTCTCGCTGGCTGTCTCTCTCTCTGTCAAATAAATAAATAGAATCTTTAAAAAAAAAAATATTCCAATACCCTTCCAATAAATTCCCCTTTGTTTTCAGCGAGCTCAAATTTGTTTGTCACCAGTATCTAACAGGGCCCCCTACTAGCCACATGTAATCAAACACGAGTCCTGCTGCTGTTTAAAACCTATGTGTGGTTTTTTTCAGGTCGAACCAAAGGCATTTACAAAGTTTTGTCTGACCGGTGCCTTGGGGGAAGCTGCCGTCCCACAAAAGATTTGCTGTGAGCCCAGTGCACCTGCAATCTCTGAGGGGCCTTGCAGCCAAGGACTCAGGCATCACCTGCCCTGGTCCCAGGGAAATGGTAGACACCTATGGTTCAGGCCCCCTCTGCAGTAAGATGACCTCCTCTCCTGCTGATCCACGGGCCCTCGGTGGCACTCTCCCACCGGGAGAGGAGCACCACGGAAACAGGCGCCTTCTCCTGTTCAAGCTCTTGCTTATACTACCAGAGTAAGTGAGTAAAGGCTTGATTGCTACCATCACTTTGGCAAACACGTTACAACTTCGATATTAGAAGACATGCTTGTGCTTGAAAAGATCAACAAGATGGAATACATACTTCTGGAATTCTTTAACCTGGCTTCTATCAATGTACAGTTGACCCTTGAACAACCTGGGTTAGGGACCCCCCAGACAGTGGAAAATCTGCATTTAACTTTTGACTCTGGCGCAACTGAACTACTAATAGCCTACTGTTGACCGAAAGCCTTACCAATAAGATAAACAGTTGAGTAACACATATTTTTATATGTTATCTGTGTTATATGCTACATTCTTACAATAAAGTAAGCTAGAGAAAAAAAATAATAATGAAGAGAAAATACATTTACAGTCCTGGATTTATTTAAAAAAAAAAAAAAGGTCTGCATGTAAGTCGACCCATGCAGTTCAAACCCATGTTGCCCAAGGGTCAACTGTATATGAACATTCTCGTCAGAAAGTCCTGGATAACTCACACTTACCCCATCATTAGACTCACAAGTCACCACCATAGCAATTATAAGTTGCCATGACAAAGCAACAAATTCGGATTTTGTTGCATTTAGATGCTCTTCATTCCTTCCATGAGAACTACAGCATTCTTAACTCTCCCTGCCTCTGCGTTACAGAATTTTCCCATTCGAGATAGGAAGGTACCTAAGAATCATGACTTTTGTGAATGGTAATCAAAATCATTCTGTTGGCACAGGCTCTGCCTTTGATCTTAAGGAGGGAGTGAGAACAAAGGCTGTCATCAGAGCTGAGAGTCAGAAATTGTCTGACAACGGATTTTTAAATTAATTGACTTGTCCTTTAGGTCCCATTTTTGGGTCCTGTTAACTATTTTTAATTCATTTTAAAAATCTTCTCTACTTCTTTTTTTTTTTTCTTGACTAACTCAGCGTCTTTCTTTTAAGCCCTACACCCACCACCTAGGCAGGCACGAGGACAAATCCACTTGTGATTGATTTTACGACTGCGTGTTTCCTTAACACGCACCCATTCTGTGAGCCCAGAGTGCATAAAATAAATATATGCCCAACTCACTTGACTGAGGCTGCTATGTCAAATGTCAGCTTAGGAATAGACGCCTCTTCTGCTGAGTCAAGCCCAGAATGACAACCAAAATGCAAGACGATACAGAGAGCCTGGAGGGCAAGCCTGGCAAGGTCCAAGGAGGAGGTGAGGCTCGCACTCGTTTGAGAGAGTCAAGCGAGAGAGTCTTCCAAGAAAGGAGGAGAGGAGGCAGCAGGAGCCAAGGGTAGGGTGAAGTCGGCTTACAGTCTTATTACCAGGACTCGGCTCTCCAGCTCCCGGGTTGCATTTCTCTGCATGTGCATGTTTATTCTTTGTGCCAAAATCGTCGTACCCGGAAGATGTAGAGCTGAACGGACTACCCCAACATCTTGATTTTTTCAACTGTAGCTCAATTATTTATTTTAATTGAGTAAAAAAAAAAGTTTTAATCCTGCCATTTGCAGCTGTACAAAGGGACCTTGAGGGCATTATGCTAAGTGAAGTACCCAGGCAGAGACAAATGCCACCTGCCATCCCTTATATGTGGAATCCAATTTTTAAGAAAGTCGAACTAATAAAACAGAGAGTAAAAACGTGGTTGGAACCCCGGGGTGGGGGGCGTGGGGGGATATAGGGAGAGGGTGATAGAAGGGTACAAGCTGTCAGCTGTAAGATGAATAAGGTCTGGGGATCTTATGTAACACAGGGTGACTATAGTTGATGGCACTGTTATATAATTGAAATTTGCTAACAGAGTGGAATGTAAATATTCTCATACACAGATAAACATGTGGTGATGGATGTGTTAATTAAGCAAATGGTAGGAATCCTTTCACAAAAATATTTAACTTTATCCTTGGGGACATTAGCTGTCAGATGATGGCATCTACTATGAGTCCGAATCTCTTGGTTTTCTGGAATACCATAGTAACAATGTTCTTTTATTTTTCCATTTGAGAAATAACCTTTGGAATAATTAGAAAAGGCCTTCGTATGACTCAATATCTCCTCTCCCTATGTCCTCTGAGGCCTGTAACACTGACCGGCCCTAGAAATTCTGGATTCCAGAAACCCTTGGTGAATGAAGTCAGCACAGAGTCGATGAGATGACTCACCAGTGGGATTCTCCGTTATCTGTTTCCTTTAAGAAAGTCACTCCCAGGGGCGCCTGGGTGGCGCAGTCGTTAAGTGTCTGCCTTCGGCTCAGGGCGTGATCCCAGCGTTCTGGGATCGAGCCCCGCATCAGGCTTCTCTGCTAAGAGCCTGCTTCTTCCTCTCCCACTCCCCCCGCTTGTATTCCCTCTCTCACTGGCTGTCTCCCTGTCAAATAAATAAATAAAATCTTTAAAAAAAAAAGAAAGAAAGTCACTCCCAGTAGTTTCAGCGTGTGGATCTCCTGATAAAGCCATTACACTTTTGTCGTCTGCATTCATACCCTGGTGTGCTGATCACGGGGGTAATGATAGGGTGGTGGCTCTGCCTGACTCACCCCTTCCAAATGGAAGCAGCCCCAGTGTAAACGCTTTCAGATTGTTTAAAATGGGTACAAATGAGAAATTCACAGTTTTGCTTTAGGCTGTGGAACTCCTGAGCCCTCAGAGGACCCCAAGCCCCATTTGCGTTTGTGTTTGCGTCCATGGAAGGTGTTCCAACCCGTTTATCTGTAACACTCCTGTGATCGGAAAGGAATAGGCTCCTTCCCCTTTCCCCATGGAGTGTAGGGCTGTCACCCTTGCTTCTCATAAACTTATGAATTTGCCGAGGAAACAAATGCACCTGCCTGAGAAATTAACAATGTAAGTAGACAGGATTTAAGACTTCGACGTCTATGTATGAAACTCTCCCACCCGGAAAATGGCTGAGTTAAGCTAATTCACCCAGAAAAATGAAAGAGAGAGTTGTATGGGTTCCACACAGGACCGAAGCCCTGGAGCCCCAGAAGAGCACGGGAATAGTTCATAGGTTAATAGGTATAGTCACCAAGCACGTGTCTTTCCCTTAAAACCGTCATCGATCTTAAAGTTGTGACTAAAGCCAGGATCTTTTTTTTTTTTTTTAAGATTTTATTTATGTATTTGACAGAGAGAGTGCATGGCGGGGGGGGGGGGGGGCGGTGGAGGCAGAGGGAGAGGCAGAAGCAGGCTCCCCACTGAGCAGGGAGCCCTATGTGGGGTTCAATCCCAGGACCCTGGGATCATGACCTGAGCTGAAGGCAGACGCTTAACTGACTGAGCCCCTAGACACCCCGTCAGCATCTTTGAAAGACAAATTCTGACAGAGAAAACAAGGCCATGGCCTGATTTGAAGTGGAACATCGGCTGCCTCTATTAGAAGCGACCACACAGCACAGAGTAGGGACCCCTTTTGCTAAATAGTGTTGCAGCCACATGTGGCAGAGTGCAGACTTCAGGGAGGTCAGGCACAATTGCGCCACCAAGTCCAGCCTTCCCCTTCAGGAATGAGCTCCTCTTGCAAAGAATGCGTTGAGTGCATCAGTAAGAGAAAGGACATCACCAGAAGTTGATGCTGGGGTAGCAGAGGGTCACGGGCAGAACTTACAAAGGAAATGCCTGGGAACTGGGCCCACGACACTTAGCCCACTTGCAAAAGCGTCAGAGAGAGAGAGAGAGAGAGTGGGCACATTTGAGAAGATTTCTTTAGACAAAACAGTGCTGTGAACTCCAGGCACAGGGCCAGACCCTGGGGACGAGGCAGAAACCTCTGTGGGCAAAGAGGCTAGAGTCATAGAAGGAGGGACGCTGACCGCAAGCTTCCTCTCTCTCCCTGGCCACATGTTCTGCGTTATGGCCAGCCCCATCGGGAAAGAAAAGACAAGACCGAATGCCAAAACAAGCAGAGGTTTTGCTTATTTATAGGACTGAGCTTTCTGATTAATAAATTGAGGCACATTTTGTCACCCAGTGGTCTGTAAGACTGTTGTTCCTCGAGAGTGACCAGAAATGTGACCAACTTGACAATTGTTGGGTTTTTTTTTTTAAGATTTTATTTATTTATTTGAGAGAGAGAGAGAGGGCATGAGCAGCAGGCAGCAGGAGAGGGCGAAGCAGACTCCCCTCTGAGCAGGGACCCTGATGTTGGACTCTATCCCAGGACCCTGAGATCATGACCTGAGCCAAAGGCAGACGCTTAACCAACTAAGCCACTCAGGCTCCCCTCAACTTGACAGTTTTTAATGGACAGAGGAAACTTCCCTCTGCTCCCATCAAAGGACAGTGGAAGAAATAATCAGGTTTAAGTTGTGTTTGATTATTAACAAGTTTAAGTAACTTAAACCTGGTTTTTGCCTATATTTTCTCCTCCATTCTCCTCTAAGCACGTAGCAGAATCTATTCCATTTCTTTAGAGCACCCGGCTTCACATCTTGTGTAAAAGCATCAGCTAATTTAAAGAGATTGTGTTAAGGGGCACCTGGGTGGCCCAGTCGGCTGGGCAGCCGACTCGTGATTTTGGCGCAGGTCCTGATCTCAGGGTAGTGTGATCCACCCCCACACTGGGCTCCATTCAGCCCCGAGTCTGCTTGAGGATTCTCTCTCTCTCCCTCTCCCCCTGACCCTTCCCCTGCTAAAATAAATAAATCAAACTTCAAGGAAATTGTGTTAAGAGTGCTTTTGGCAGTTGTAAGGAGGAAGAATTATATTTTTAGGGACTCAAAGATCGACAGTAGAGAGAAGGGCTGAAGGAGGCTGAAGATGCCTGGTGAGACAGGAATGGCTGGTGGGATGTGAAAGGATGCTGGGCCCCAGCACCAAGTAGCCATCTTGCCCAAGATGCCCCTTCCCTGACAAGACTCAGGGGCAGTAGAGTCGCTGGACTGAGAGGAGCCATATAGACTTGGATCACAATTGTCCAGCAGAAGCCACAAGAAAAGACACGTCCAAGTGCACTGGTGCCAGTAAGACCCATGGGCGTCTTTGTACAACCTTGAAGGAGAAGAGGCGGTCCGATAATGCCTAAGATTGGATTTTCCACTGATCCAGATGCCTGGGGTCTCAGACTCAGATCTCAAAAATAAAGACATGGATGTTCCTTCTCTATGTTTGTAGCCTGAGATCCACAACCATCACAATAGCAAGGAAATAGTTAGCATTAAGATGTGATGAGTAGCCAAAGAAATAATCAGCTGGCAGGCAACAGATTGACTCTTTCACCAACTTAGGATTTTCCAAATTCCAAGATTTTTTTTTTTTGTACCACTTAAATTTTTTTCTTCCCAGGAAGTATTTTTCTATAGTAATAAGTACTGAAGTGAGTTGGCAGACAAGGCATTTTAAGGTGTGCTTTAGGAAAAGCGGAAAAATTATGAGGTTTTTTTCTTGGTGTAGTAGACACCCCTGGGTTTGCCTGCCAGGCCCCCATCTCTGGAAACTGCCTTCCCATTCCACCCAATTCACAGGCTGCAGGAGTGGGCTACTGGCAGATGTTTTTCCAGAACACAATTCTATTCCTGCAGTTGATTAATTCACAGGCTCTCCAAAGGGTATGGTGCCCATGGTCGGTGGCCTTTGAGCTCCCATTCCTCCCCGACACTATCACATAGCCATCACATAGCAGCTGTGCAGCTTCGGTAGAATTGACTGTGGACACGAGCCCTGATTTGGCCAAAGATGGTGAGCATAGACACATCCTCCTTGCCCAGTGATTGGTTGAGGAATGAGCACATGGTCTAAGTTGGTCTAATTCAATGTGAAATTAAAGACTGTTTTGTTCACCCATTGGAGGAAAAAGAAACACTCTCTTTCTGTACAGTGAAAGCTGAAACTGCTAGACTCACTTTGCTATCAGGAGGTCAGGAGATGTGACTGATAGAAAGCAGGAGAGCAAGCCAAAGAATCACAGAGAACCTGAATGAGAGCCCTGATCAAACCAAACCTGAAGCCCGCCAGTGCCATTGGGAGTTTGAAATGTGATTTAATAAATTCACATCATTGTGTAAGTCTGCTTGAATTGTGTTTTCTGCTGCATCCTGATATGTAAAACTTGGTTCCATCAAGAGGGGAATTACAAGTAACAGACCCTAAAGTGTGAAATTGTCTAAATACGTGGAAAATAGTGAGACAACTCTATTTTATGTAGTGGCAGTGATAAATTGGAATTCAGAAGATGTGCCTACCACAATCTTAAGACAAGATTTGGTAGAAACATTCAAGATGTTGGAGTGTATTGATTGTTTATTGCAGCTTTCCAGAAGATTCCACAAGAAAGAGCTTAGGCTCTTTCTCTCAAAACATTATTTTGCTAAAATATGCAAATATTAATATTAATATTAGCAAATATCTTAGTAGAGCCTGCAATACAAGACATCTTAGGATATCAAAATCTGGAGTCTGATATGGTTGAAAAAGCCGAACTCTTTACTTCAAGTCAGCGGAAGAAAATCTTGCAAGAGAGACAAGCAGGATTCGAGGGAGGCGCGATTCTCTCTGCCAAACATAGAGACAGTGACTCTAGTTGCACAGATGGGCTGCAGCAGAGCAGCAGGGGACAGAGAAACCGTCCCTCCCCATCCTAAGTCGTTACTCTGAATTTTCCTGGGGCAGAAAGAAGCCTAGACGGAGCAGGGCCATTAGCCAAAGGCTAAGAACGGGTGAAGCAGAGCCAGCAAATACGGTTCCAGCTCTGAAGACTATCACGAGCCCATGACGTTGACTGTATCCTTGGTATAGTTAAATAGAGTTTCTCTAACTGCAACCTCCGGCTATGCTGTTGAACATTTCCTGTTCATCGTTCTTTTAATTGGTTCTAGTTCTGGTAAAGAGACAGTTCTGTGTGACTCACAGTCTTTGGCTTCCTGCTCCCACATATTTTTTTCTTTATTTGGTTGACCCAGGTCATAATGCTTCCTAATATGAATGGGGAAATGAAAGATCCCCCAAAAAAGCTCTCTTAAAAGTTGGCCTAATTTGGGCTTATTTCTTTTTGCTGTACATTTGTAACAGTTAAGGAAGCAGGTAGTGTTTTTACTGATGCTTATTTTTTCCTGTAATTTTGGTTTCTTTAGTATTCTAAACATTTTTTTTTCAGTTTAGAATTTATTTTTTCGTATAGTGATGCTAAGAGAATTTCTATTTTTTTTTATTTAAAATATTTTTTATTGGGACACTTGGGTGGCTCAGTTGGTTAAGCACCTGCCTTAGGCTCAGGTCATGATCCCAGGGTCCTGGGATAGAGCCCCACATTCAGCTCCCTGCTCAGCGAGGAGCCTGCTTCTTCCTTTGCCTGCTGCTCCCCGTGCTTGTGCTCTCTCTGTTTCTCTCTCTGACAAATAAATATATAAAATCTTTTATAAATAAAATCTTGTAATAAATTTTTATTTAAATTCAATTAATTAAGATATAGTGTATTATTAGTTTCAGAGGTAGAGTTCAGTGATTCATCAGTTGCATAGAACACCCAGTGCTCAATACATCACGTGCCCTCCTTAATGCCCATCCCCCAGTGACCCCTTGTCCCCCACCTCCCCTCCAGCAACCCTCAGTTTTTTCCCTGGAGTTAAGAGTCTCTTATAGTTTGTCTCCCTCTCTGATTTTGTCTTGTTTTATTTTTCCCTCCCTTCCCCTATGATCCTCCATTTTGTTTCTTAAATTCCGCATGAGTATAATCATATGATAATTGTATTTCTCTGACTTATTTTGCTTAGCATAATATCTTCTAGTTCCATCCATGTTGTTGCAAATGGCAAGATTCCTTTTTTTGATGGCTGAGTAATATTCCAGAGTGTGTGTGTGTGTGTGTGTGTGTGTGTATACATACATACATATATATATATATATATATATATATATATATATGTATATGTCTATGTATATATATATATACACTGCATCTTCTTTACCCATTCATCTGTTGATGGACATCTGGGCTTTTTCCATAGTTTGCTATTGTAGACATTGCTGCTATAAACATTGAGTATAGGTGCCTCTTTGGATCACTACATTTATATCTTTGGGGTAAATACCCAGTAGTGCAATTGCTGGGTCATAGGGTAGCTCTATTTTCAACTTTTTGAGGGACCTCCATACTGTTTTCCATACTATGGCTGTACCAGCTTGCATTCCCACCAACCCTGTAGGAGGGTTCCCGTTTCTCCCTAAGCAATTGGTTTCTTAGATTATTCTAAAATGTACCGGGGGGCGCCTGGGTAGCGCAGTCGTTAAAGCGTCTGCCTTCGGCTCAGGGCGTGATCCCGGCGTTCCGGGATCGAGTCCCACATCGGGCTCCTCTGCTGGGAGCCTGCTTCTTCCTCTCCCACTCCCCCTGCTTGTGTTCCCTCTCTCGCTGGCTGTCTCTGTCAAATAAATAAATAAAATCTTTAAAAAAAAAAAAATAAAATAAAAAAAAAAATAAAATAAAATGTACCGGGGGTCAGAGAGGTAGGAAGCCCAGACAGGCTCTTCCAGTCTTTGCTGATTTATATATTATGGGTCTAGTGTAATTACTCTTTCTACACTTGATCTTAGCCAAAAGGCCGAGAAGCTATGTAATTACCTTTTCTAAGATGATTTCACTTTTATTTTTTTTTAAGATTTTATTTATTTATTTTTGCGAGAGAGAGAGAGAGAGAGAGAGCAGGAGGGAGAGAGAGGGAGGGAGAGAGAGAGGAGGGAGAGAGAGGGAGAGTGCAAGAATGAGTGAGGCGAGGCAGAGGGAGAAGCAGGCGTCCTGCTGAGCAGGGAGCCCAATGCAGGGCTCCATCCCAGGACCTTGGGATCACGACCTGAGCCGAAGGCAGATGCTTAACCAACTGAGCCACCCAGGTACCCGAAGATGATTTCGCTTAAAATAATATAATAATAATAATAATAATAATAATAATAATAATAATAATAATGTTTGAGAATTGTTGTCCTAGGCAGTGACCACAAGGATCTGTTCTTAGCTAGTAGTTGTGCTATTATGGTTTAAAAATAAATAAATAAATAAATAAATAAATAGATAGATAGATAGATAAGTAAGGAACAGAAGGAGAGAAATGGGTGGAAGGAGTGGCAGTGTCAAAACAGAGGAGAGTGTATCCCTACATGCAGAAGGGGACTCACACCCAGAAGAAAAGTAACCTTCATGGACTCCACATCTTCTGGGGTAGCAGCAAGATGTCTACACTGGCTCTCAAGGTAAGGATTAGGGGGAGCAGGAGTGGCTAAAACGGAGCCATTTAAGGGATTTAAAAAATTAACCTCTGGGGCGCCTGGGTGGCACAGCGGTTAAGCGTCTGCCTTCGGCTCAGGGCGTGATCCCGGCGTTATGGGATCGAGCCCCACATCAGGCTCTTTCGCTATGAGCCTGCTTCTTCCTCTCCCACTACCCCTGCTTGTGTTCCCTCGCTGGCTGTCTCTATCCCTGTCGAATAAATAAATAAAATCTTTAAAAAAAAAATTAACCTCTCAACTGACGTCAACACTGTAACTCAGAGGAATAGGAGAAAAACATGCAGAGAGAGAGGGTCACGGCTTCCAGAGCTCATCCAATGGTTTGATGTCATCACAGACAAGGAGCAAAAGTCCCTCAGAGGTCACCAGGTCCAGTGTCTTCATTTGCAGATTTAATTGAAGACTGGACTGAGGGAGGTTTCGGGGTCCATGTACAGGTGACCTGCTGTAAAAGGCAGTGGTGGCCAGCCAGCCATTTACAAATGGCTATCCTACTCTAAAGAGAGAATTATTTGAGGACCTGCAAAGACAACACATCAGGAACTTGATACAAATGGTGCATTTCTTCCCGTGCTCTCTGTCCTACATGTGGATTCTCTGGCACCTCCTAGCCGAAGCAGTCAGCAGCACAGATATTTGGGGGAGTGATGGCTGAAAAATATCTATGCATACATTACCCGTTGCTATTTTTAAAGTGAATTTGCATTAACTACTCCCCGGTTCCTTCTTTATTGGAGAAGGTGGGTGGGGGCGCCTGGGTGGCACAGCGGTTGGGCGTCTGCCTTTGGCTCAGGGCGTGATCCCGGCGTTATGGGATCGAGCCCCACATCAGGCTCCTCCGCTGTGAGCCTGCTTCTTCCTCTCCCACTCCCCCTGCTTGTGTTCCCTCTCTCGCTGGCTGTCTCTCTCTCTGTCAAATAAATAAAATCTTTAAAAAATATATATATTGGAGAAGGTGGGTGAATTTCATTAAGCCATAACTTTCCTGTTGAGTCAGAGTTAGAGTCCATCTTTATCTTTCCAGTTTTTCTAGTGATTCCTCTTGCTTGAAGTCTGACGTTGTGGAGGAGAGACTCTCTAATAATTGTGTACCGTGTTTCAGTTCACACAATATCCTTCAGTATTTAGCGTCATTTCTCAAGTACCAGCTATGCCACGAGCACTAAACAAAGTCCTGTGGAAACAAAAGAATTGCAGCAGGGTTCCGTCCGCACAGCTCGCTCACGCCCATGGTCATCACATCAAAACTTCATTTGGGAGCTCTGTTTGTGACCATCTCCCCTCAGCAGAACCGTGAGAGGGGGAGCAGCTTTCCTGTGGGTTGGGCTTTCCCTGTTGTATGTGTTACAGCCATGCTGACGTTCAGGGCTCAGAGACAGAAGTTTTAAGGCATTCCATGGAGCAGACTGGTCAGCCCAAGACGTCTGGAGAAATGGATGGGGGTCTGGTATCCCTCGGTATTGTGCTCCCATGTAAAAATCATCAGGCAAAAAAAGATTAGCCATCCCTGTAGATGGAGGACCGAAGGCATGCCCTGAAGGACCTGGGCTGAGAGAAGAGGGCTGAGCCCATGCAGGGGCTGCTGCAGTGATGTCCGGCTTACTCACATGAAATCTTGACCTTCCAGAAGAACAAAAAAATGCCACTGACTAGGGGCCCAGGGCCAGTCAAGTCCTAGCGTAAGGGTCATTGGTGTATTTGCATCCTCTTCTCGCCAAATCGCTCCCGAGGAAAAATGTGCAGCCTTTGAGGACATCCTACCGTGGGACCAGGGGTTATGAAATTAGAATCGGGCCCATGTTTTCATTTGCCATTTTTATCTTGTCCTTTTGTTCACATGTACATAAATAGGGTTTTTCTGTTTCTAAAGCCTGGTGCCGAAGGACGCTTCCTCTGGTTTGGTCGCTCGGTGTATGAGGGGGAACTGAACTTGGATGTCTGACCATGATTCGCGCGAGCCCCCAGAAGTCACGGCCGATGCATCGCGGGTCTGAGAGACGCCACCGTAGAGGCATGCAGGAAGCGCCGCGTGGCGGGTCACGTTGTCGCAGCTGCCGAACCACAAGCTGAGCTGTGATGGAAGCTATCAGACCAACAGGTAATTCAGAAAATTTTGATGAAAGTAGACCTTCTTCCCTCATCTCTACCCACCGAACAAAGGATTTGTTCTCATAGGCAGACATGAAGTTGACTCTCTAGCTTGTAAAAGAGAGAGGAATTGAAGATGAGATGTAGGAACATAGAGCTCGTGGACATTAGAGATGAGACTGACAGCCCTTGCCTGGTAATTGGCAGAAGGAAAGGCATTATCGCCCAATGCTGCTGGAGGCGGAACCCACCACTTACATGTCCTACATGCAACGAGTAAAGGTAGGGACCTGGCTAGACGGGTTGTTTGTTTTAGTTTTTTTTAAGATTTTATTTATTTATTTATTTATTTGAGAGAGAGATAAAGAGAGAGAGAGCACAAGCAGCAGGGAGGGACAGAGGGAGAGGGAGAAGCAGACTCCCCGCTGAACAGGGAGCCCCATCCGGGACTTGATCCCAGGCCCCCAGGATCATGACCTAAGCCAAAGGCAGACGCTTAGCCGACTGACCCACCCAGGTGCCCCCAGCTAGATGTTTTTAATTCTTAAAAGAATCATTTAAGGTGTATCAGTGTAAGGCAAGTAGCATCCACTGACTTGGGAGAAAGGTCTAGTAGGACCTTGCATCTTTGGCTTGGCGACATTGTGTCCCTGGGGAATGGTTCCATCTACTTAAGGTGCTAAGGCTGTTTGGGAGTGAAGACTCACATCCCAAGCCCTTCTCTACAGTATTTGAAGTTAGGGAAACCCACAGAGGGCCCTGTTAGCTGTGGAGGGAAAAAAAACAAAAAAAACTAAACTAAAAAAAACCACATAGTAATAAAGGTCTAGGAGATCTCTGAAATAAAATGATGGTGAAGATTGAAAGAAACAAGACCAGTGACTAGGACACTGCTTTGAGTCAGGAAGGGGGGTGGACATCAAGGCAGGAGCGGTTCTGCCCGTGAGGAGGCAGGACCTCTTCTGGGAGCAGGCTGACATCCCAGGGGAGGGGCTGACTGAGAGAATCGCAGGTGTAGACCCTTCCTGTCTGCAGCAGCAGTGGGAGCAGAGCCCCTTCAGGGCACGTGTGGGAGCAGGGAGGCATGTTCTAAAGTAACCAACTTCCGGGAGGGGTTGAAACCTTCTCCAGCTGCATCTTCGAACACCCCTTAGGCATGGTGGGGTGGGGCAGGCAAGTCAGGCCCTGACACTCCCAGCTACGGTGAATCGTAGAAGGGCTTAGAGGGCAGGACAGGTTAGACCTTGTCCTACTTATCATGTCACGTGGGGGTGGAGATGAACCGTGGGGACCCCAGGCAGGGGGAGGGCATTATTTTGTAAATCTGAGCTGAAATAAACAGCTTCTGGGACTCTCGAGATTTGGGGAGGGGGGGCTGGTATACTGTCCCTAATGGTACCCAAAGATGGAAATCTAGGATACCAAGGGTGGGAAGGGCCAAGGCAGTCTCAAGGGGGTCCCTTCACATAAATGTAAGACCAGGGGGCACAGGCAAGGAGAGCCACTGTTTACAACGCTTGATGCCAACCTGGAAGCAGAAAGATGGCCTTCACAGTGGATGCCACCAGGCAAGCTGTGGCCATTCTGCCACCTCCTTGACACTTGCCCTCTGCCCAGGCTTCTGCGCATAATGCTGGGTCTTTAAATCCCCACCAAGGTGGGGCGCCTGGCGGGCTCAGTCAGTAGAGCAAGCGTCTCTTGATCTCAGGGCTGTAAATTCAAGCCCCACATTGTGTGTAGAGATTACTTAAAATCTTTAAAATGTAAAAAAATTAATTATTTAATTAGTTAAAATTAAATAAATCCCCAGCAAGGGCCCATCTGAGACCTCACCCATACAGTCCGTGACCAAGCACAGTGACTCATGGAGTGATTCACCTGGGGGACTCAAGGAGACTGGCATCTAAGAGCCAAACTGCTTTTGCTTGGACATGTCCCATCGCGGGTCGCCCAGCAGGCTGAGGACCCAACCATGTTCCCCAGCCCCATCCTGTCAGAAACCAAGGTGGAGAACGCAGAACGGCCAGGGGGATAGGGCTAGGCGAGAAGAGCAGAAGCAAGGAAGCAGTGTTAGAGTCTGAAATCCAGGATCAAAGCCAGATGCGAGACGCCTGACAAGGATAAACTAAGAAGCCAGCAGCTCATAGCCAGGAATTAAATGCACCTGACTTAGCAGTCCAGATGCAAGGTGTCGAGCCAGAGGCAGGCCCGGTGAGGACGTGCGACTGCTCCACTGGGTCCATGGCAGCCAGTACTTTTCCTCTCCCCTCACCTGCTCAGGATCCTGACGCTTACTCATGCAAGAATGAAGGATGGCGTAACCAGAAATTTGAAAGGGAACCAGAAATTCCACTTTCCTGAAACCCACCCGTGCTCTGCTCCCATCTCTTCTGTCAGGCTCATCTGCGCTGAAAGCAGCAGAAGGACCTGGAAATACCAGCCTGTTCCTCCTCTGCTAAAAGCCTGGAACCATCCCAGGCTCCAGACCACGGCTGAAGAACCCACGGGAGAGCCAAACAAGAGGCTGAGGGTCACCACAGCCAACTTGACCTTTACTTTCTCTTATTCCATATTTGCCCTCCGGGGAGGTCTGATTCCTGAAAAATCTCCAAAAAGTAGATTGACAGCTATCATCTTTTCTTTTTAAGTTACCCAAGGAGGAAGCTAAGGACAGAGACTGGCAGGGCAACTCTATGCTGATTTGCAGAAGAGCGAAAGACAGAAAGGGCTTGATGTAAAATAGTGGGACGTAGAACATTCGATCCAAAATTGACTGTTAAACTTAACATGGAGGGGGAGGTAGCTTGACTCTTAGGGTCTCAATAGTTATTCTCCTAAGCCCCAAATACACTCACACAAAGTGGGGTGGTCGTGTGCTTTCAAATGTTGAAAGAATAAAGAGAAAAATGAAGGTACCAACCAATTCGCGAAATATGGAAAGTTGGGTGATATCATCTGGAGGGATGATCTTAAAGCAACGTGAAATTAAAAAGCTGACTTCTCTTAATGTTACACCACTGAAAAGAGTCACAGACACACACATAGCCGTATAGGAAGGAGCTTTCTCAAATGGCCACACTTCCCAAAAGTTTCCGGCTTCCTTAAATTTGTATTAAAGACTCTAAATGTCTCTGCGATCACTTTCAAACATCGCTGTCTGCATAGACCGACCCAAGGAGGGGTGTCTGGGGACAGATATGATCACACATCGTAGATAGTGGAGGATAGGGGCATGTTGTGGCCTTCAAGCTCTGAATGTCTTAACATTTAGAGAGCAGTTCATTTTATCACACTATCTGAATATTTTCCCAGGAGTTGGTGTGGTTTTCAATTGCTATGGAGTTGCATGTAGTTGAACATGCAACCTGGCATGTTATTCTGTTTTGGAATATAGAGAATATTTAGAGTTTTCTTCCAAAGACTCTGAAAAATAAATATACGAAAATTCTGGAGTCAGGCTTGATCTCCAAAAGATTTCTGTGCATTCGCTTGTACCAGACAATAAATAATTTTAGAAAAAGGAAGTACAAGTTAGAGCATGGAGCATGACTGCAGGTGTTATTCAATCTGATATACTAGTTGAAAAAAATATATGAAAAGATATACTTAGTTGTATAAAGAATTCACTTAAAATTTCATCATGAATATTGGATGCGCTTCTAACTTTAAAACGGTAGCTTCTGCACAACCACATCAATAATCCATATGGAAAAAATACATTTCCTAAACCATGCACCGTTAATTATCATTGCCATAAAATAATTCCTTTTACTGAGGATCACACTTTCCAGTAACTTTTATTTTTTTTAAGATTTTATTTTTAGGTAATCTCTATACCTAATGTGGGGCTCAAACTCACAGCCCTGAGATCAAGAGTCAGGTGCTCTATTGATTGAGCCAGCCCAGCACCCCTTTCTAGTAACTTTCAAATGCTTGATGAAAATGTCAGAACTAATGTTCTAAGCAGAGAGGTTACTTTAGACTTTGAGATGTCCTCCTATCACTCAGAATCTTCCAGAGCTCTCCAGATTTCGTCCTGCTGTCTGGTCTCTCCGGCACTTTTATTGAAACCCAAATGGTCTCCTCACTGCATCCTGGACCATCCTACTGACTGACTCTCGGACCTCCATCTCGGTTTCTCAGAGGCCAAGATTTCCTGGCTGGAGAACCCTTCCTTCCCCTGCCCTCTACTCTCCAAAGTGCCAAAGCAGACCAGCCTCTTAGGACAACTCATGTTCCTCCGCTTCTGGAGCCCCTTCTGTACCTCCCCACCAGCCCACCCGCCACGGCATGGTGCTTAACCATATCATTTATTTTGGTTGTACAGCTTGCCACCGTGACAAGATTAAGCTCCTAGAGGGCAGCCAAGTCTTATTTTTTTAATTTAAAGCCCCCTGGGTGTCCAGCTCTGAAGCCCAGCATTTGACTGGGTGCTGAGAAGGCCTGAGTTGAAATCCCAGCCCTGTCGTCTCATTCATGACTCCCCTGAACTAGCAGTTACGACCTTGTGCTTTGTCAGCACCGTGTTCTGCTGGGGGACAGAAAGCTCAATCAGGCATGGCTATCACTTAAGGGCTCTCAAGACTGAGGTGTGTCCTCCCTCACCCCCCCACCACCAAAATCATATATGGAAGCCTTACAGTCCCATATAGCTGTGTATGGAGGTGGGGGCTCCAAGGAAGTAATTGAGGTTAAATGAGGTCTTAAGGGTGGGGCAAGGAAAGGGTGTGGTCCTGTTGCTGGAGGGGAAGGCCGAGGCTGCTTTGAATTCCCCAAGTCCCTGGCCTGGGATGGCAGGGACCTCAGCATCAAGAGGATCTCAGGGGTTTTCCTAGAATCCAAGGTCTGCTTCCCTAAGCTCTTCAACGCTTAGGGAGCGAAGAGCAGAGCTAACCTTTATAAACGATACTCTCAGCATAGGCTCGCGTAGCCTCCTCCACCCTCTACCAATTCTCCCCAGAAACTAAAAAGGAAATGGAGAACAGAGGATGATTAAACAGTAGAAACCAGCTGAGGCAGGCCTGCGGCCTCAAGCTGATTCTATAGAACATGGAGTCAACAAGGACAACTGGCACCATGACCTCTTACCTCTGGCTACCCTGCCCTCTACTAGGCACCGGGAATTTACGGACGGTGTTCAGAGGACTGTACTGCCCCGCCTTGACGTGACTCAGCTTTGCTCTTAGCTTCCAGGGGATTTTTTTCTTTTCTTTTCTTTTCTTTCTTTCTTTCTTTCTTTCTTTCTTTTTTTTTTTTATTTTCCACCCTCTGCTAAATGAAAAACCATCTTCCTAAATCTCCAGTTCAAATTCCCAAAAGAGAGGATCTAATTTGATTTTCAAACCCCCGTTTTGAAGGATGCTTTAATGCAGGGTGTCTTGACGATCCTGCCGGCTGTAGGCAGGCTGTTCTGGGCTCCCTGGCCTCTCCCTCGAAACAGGAGGTAAGCATCCAGGCATGGGGTGGCGGGGGATGAGCCTGGCCTGCCTATAACGGGGTGAGATGCTTTCAGCTGCAAGTCACAGAATATCCGAATACAAGGAACCTAAACACTGAGAGATTATTTTTCTCCCCTAACAAGAAGCTTGCGGGGAGTGGTCCTAGAGCTCAGAGGCTCAGTGACCCCATGGAGGACCAGGCTCTTCACATCTTTCCTCTCTGCCAGGTGGCTGGACAGTAGTTGAATCGGTTCAATGAATACAGGACACGTTAAGATTCCCCCAGGGGCCCCCAGGGGGCATCTTTACATCTCACTGACAAAGGGGGTCAGAGCGCCACCTCTAGCTTCAAGAGAGGCAGCAAGAGCGAGCAGCTGCCATCTGCGTTGACAGGGGCCAGTGGATGCCGGTGACACGTACAGGGTGGCACATTGCGTAGGCAAGTGTTTGCTCTCACAAGGAAACAGGCAACTGCGACAGGGCTGTAAGTGCGAGAAGAATTTGCTAAGACACTATTTTGGATAAGTTACATAACCTCTTTGAGGCTCGGATTCTTAAATGGAAAACGAGAATAATATGTACAGCACGGAGCTCTTGTAGAGATTAATGGGAAATAATTCACATTATTGTCCTGTGTAAGAGAGTCCCTGCTTCTATCCCTGGCATACAGCAAATCCACATTTGCTTCATCCTCCCCGTCACCGACAGCGGAAATACTCCGTAAATACTTGATAACCAGATACAGCGCCGCTTACCTGGAACATTACCCTCTTGAATTTTGTTGGCTGTTTGTTGTGAAAAAAAAAAAATCAATTTGACATGCAAAGTAAAAGTAAACATCAAAAAATGCAAAGGCTGGCATGTGAGGAATTAATTTAAAATGCAATCATGCCTCATTGTATTTACCAGAAAGCTCAGTAACTACATTGAAACATCTAACACATTTCCCCTAGATCATCTGATTATCCATTGTCACTCTCCCTCGGGCACGGAACCTCTGAATAATCTTCCATTCCTTCCTGCAACTGGCTCATGGCTGAGGTGTTGGGGGGATTTCTGTTGTTATTTTAAAATTTTGTGTCTGTTTAGTGGAGCTTTTTCCCCGTCTACTGTAGAGTCTCTGGGACAGGCTGGGCTGTTTCTCATCTGAAATAAGTCAGAGAAACGCAGTTTTGCCTGCAGACGCTGCTCCTTACAAGAGGTTCAAGACATCGTGGTGAAATCCGTTTCTCCCACCTGTATCTTTGACAGCATAATCGGTGGATGCTTCCGCAGTGGATTCAATTTATTCACATTTGATTTCAAGACTCTTTATCAAATTATCCTAATTATATCACTTCCCAGATCCTTTCCCTGCCGATTATGCAAAAGGCATGTGGTTTCCTTCTTTCCCTTTCAACATGTCATCAGAGGCTCCTGCTGTCTACCCAAGACTCAAGCATTCTTCCTTTTATTCAAAATTCATCTCGGGGCGCCTGGCCGGCGCAGTCGGTTAAGTGTCCGACTCTTGATTTCAGCTCATGTCATGGTCTCAGGGTTGTTGACATCGAGCCCGGCGTCAGTGTCCACACTCAGGGGGGGCTCTGCTTCCTCTCTCTCTCTCTCTCTATCCCTTCCCCCACCCAAAAAGTCATCTTAAAGCCCATCTCCTCCCCTTCTCCTCCAGAAAACTCATACCAGCTAAGTGTGATGTTGTATTTGTTTCCTAAGGATGCCATAACAAATGACTATAAACTTACCTGGTAGCTTGGAACGACACAAGTTTATTCTCTCACAGTGCTAGAGGGCAGCAATCCCAAATCAAGGTGTCATCAGAGCCACACTCCTTCTGAAGGCTCTAGGGGAGAATCCTTCCTAGACTCTTCCAGCTTCTGGTGTTTCCATGCCATGGCATTTGTCACTGTGGGCCTGTGTAATCCCAGTCTCTGCTCCCGTCTTATGTCCTATGCGCCCATGTCCTTGTTTTCTCTCGAATCTCCCTCTGCTTTACCTTCAGAAGGACCTGTCACTGGACTTCGGGCCCACCTGGGTAATCCAGGATGATCTCATCTTGAGATCCGTAAATTAATTACCTCTGCAAAGACCGTTTTTCCAAATAAGGGTAGAATCACAGGTTCAGGGGCAAATTTTATGTTATGTACATTTTACCGCAGTTGCAATTTTTTAATAAAAAAATAGAAAGACAGCCGGTTCCCTAAGGTCGAGCTTCGTCGCCTGAGAAGTATACTCCTGAGAGTATAGCCATTTGCTTGCATTGCCCCTGTGGGACTCGGGGTCAAGGGGGACTGACACAAATACACTCCTCTCCTGCTTCTTACTGTGCCGTGAGACAAAATTCTTTGTCTCTGAACTAGGAAGCTCGTGTCTTCTAGTAGCAATAAAACTGTAACAAGCACACCTGTTGGCTTGCAAGCCAGGAAACATCGCAGACTGCTCACAGTTCTAGACACATAACTGTTGCATGTCACTGTTATCAAGTGGACATAAAACCATGTGTGCTGAGCCACAGAGCCCATGCTCCAGCCCTGGGACATTCTGCTTCCTAGTCCTTGCACACAGCTCTCGGAAAATTGTGCCCATAATTCCTGGGGAAGACCACAGTGGTAGAAGGAAGCTAAAGTTAAATTCAACTCAACAAAATTTCATTATGTGCCTGCTGTCTGCCAGGCCCCCTATAAGACACTGACAATGAATCTCATTCTCAAGGAGCCTGTTGTCCAGGGGAGGTGCAGACACGGGACAATGTTAAAGTGCAATAATCACAATATATACCAAGTCCAGAGGCAGCATGGTAGAGAGCGGCAACTCTGGGCCAGAATCGACAGCACTCATGCTCTCAGTCATTACCTTACATACGTTTCCTGAGAAAGGCTTGTTTATTTTGGCATATGATTGCTAAATTATGAATGCAAAAATGGATCATCTTTATTAATAAAAGAAAAATGAACTTTGGCCCTACACTATCTATCCAGTGATGCCCTGGTGGACAAAAGCTTGGATATAGTCAAGGAATTTGGCAAGCAGCACGGTTTCAAGAGAGTTCAGGCACCATGCAGCTCAGGCTATGGCGCCATCTCGGCATCCTCTGGTACTCATTGCCCTCAAGTCCCACTTCGTCCTCCAGGGCCAAGATGGACTCACCGGCCAAGAAGTCCCATAACACAGCCTATCTGCAGGATTCTCTGTGGTCCTGCCCACATGGCTTGAGCAAGTATGAACACTTTTCAGCAGAACACTAAGTAGCTGGAGTGTGCAACGCTCACACTCAGAGTGCCCGTCGGAAGTGCGTCTCAAGTTCAATTTCCAAAGGTACAGCACATGCATAGGTTCCTACACAATTAGTAATGCAATCACTTAAAAAAAAAAAAAAGATGAAGCCAAAGAGGAGTCAGCTATGAGGAACAGAGAGTACAAAGCACACATAATGGGCAGGGCTTGGGGCACATAGAGTGGAAAACGTAAACTACTGATCTGGCAAGAGTCTCTTTCAAACATACCCTGATATACGGTCAGTAACCACAACTGATCAGAAGGAATGAGTCGGTCTTCAAGGTTGCAAGTTCTGGTCTTTGTATATTCCTTCCAATTCTGCTTGCAAACGAGCGCTTCTTTCCTTAGTTCATTTCTTTCTTGCTGAACCCCGTCACATGCAGTTAGGAGTAACCAACTGACAGTTTGAATATTCTGCCTTGAAATGTTCTTTCTTGAGTCTAAGGTATATTAGATATATTTCGATTTCATAAATTGCTAAAGACAAGAATTTTAGCCAAATGTTTGGATACTGCGTAACATGGGACACCATATTTTTTTAGCCTTTTATGGTTTCATTACCACTTTTCCAATCTCTGCCTGCCGCCTTATCGTAAAGCCAAGAGCACACATTTAGTGTGGCAACATCGTGTTTACATTCCAATTTCTGTGTCAGTTACCCATTGTCGCATAACAAAACATCACAAAATTTAGCGTCTGGAAACAACATCATTTATTATGTCTCTCAAATCTACAGGTCTGCTGGGTGATTCTGCTCATCTAGGCTGAGCTCAGCTGATCTTTGCTGGGATTGTGAGTGTATCTGTAGTCAGAGGGCAGGTGAGCTGGAGGTTGGCTCGTCCTAGGATGGCCTTGTCTGGAAGACCCCTAATCGGTAGAGTCTCTTATTCTTCTAGGAGGCTATCTAGCTTTGTCTTTGTTGCAGTGGCAGGATTCTGGGGAAAGATTGAGAGACAAGAGGAATCACACAAAGCCTTTTGACACAAGCCTCGGATCTGATACACCATCACTTCCATGCATTCAAATGGCCAGAGCAGGTCAAAAAGCCAACTTAAATTCAAGGGCTCTTGCTGGAAAGAAATGCAAAGTCATATTGCAAAGGATATGAATACAGGGAGAGGTTAAGGATTGGGTCCACTTTTGGTTTTTTTAAGATTTATGTATTTATTTGAGACAGAAAAAGCGAGCACAGGGGGAGGGACAGAGGGAGAGGAAGAGAGAAACCCAAGCATTCTCCCTGCCGAGCATGGAACCCGACACAGGGCTCAATCCCATAACCCTGAGATCACAACCTGAGCCAACACCAAGAGTCAGACACTTAACCAACTATGCCACCCAGGTGCCCCTTGGGTCCATTTTCTTAACCAATCTAACACAATGTGCCTACATTGAAAAAAAAATCTTGCCAATAACTGGGTATACATAAATCCAAAGGTACATGTTTTTCTGTAATCATAGAAAATACACTTCCTTTACCTCCTCAAATGTTGTGTTCCCCATTTTCTCCCTCTGGAACTGATCCTTTCTTTCTGGAACTTTTGTCAGATGAATGCTAAACCTTTTTGTTCTATCACCTATGTTTCTTGACTTCTCTAAATTTTTCATCTTTTTATTTCTCTGAACTGCTTCCTGGGTTATTTCTCAGGTCTATCTTCCTATTCATTATATCTCTTTTCAGCTGTATCAATAATTTACTATCCTCTGAAGAAATGGAAAACAGTAGGTTGGGTCCTCCATGTACTACCCTTCCAAAATGAACCTTTCGATTGAAAGTATAAAAATTTATTTTTTTTATTTTAGAGAGAGAGAGAGAGAGAGCAAGAGAGTAGGGGGAGAGGCAAAGGGACATGGAGAGAGAGAATCTCAAGCAGACTCCATGCTAAGTACAGAGCCCAAATTGGATCTTGATCTCACAACCCTGAGATCATGACCTGAGATGAAATCAAGAGTCAGGTGCTCAACCAGCTGAACCATCCAGGTGCCCCTACATTTTGAGTATAAATAACATGAGCTTCTTGGATTTTTTCCTTTAGAATCCTATCGTCAAATTCTCTTCATTGCCTCTTTCTGTAATCTTATCACCTCTCTCCCCATTTTTTCTTCATATTATAGTATTTAGAGATGAAAATAAGAGACAATATTCAAATCGATCTTGAGGTTAAGTACTATGTAGTATTACTTTAAAGCTAATGTGTAATATTCTTCCAACAATTGACTTATGTAAGAATGTTTTCATTGTAATTAAGGCATCACCTCACGTTACCTAATGGACAACAATAACTACATGTCGTCTATCCTTGTATTAGATGTGGCTCTAAAATTTTTATTATTGTTTTGTTCTTTAAAAATGTACTTTGTAGGGGCGCCTGGGTGGCGCAGTCGTTAAGCGTCTGCCTTCGGCTCAGGGCGTGATCCCGGCGTTGTGGGATCGAGCCCCACATCAGGCTCCTCCGCTATGAGCCTGCTTCTTCCTCTCCCACTCCCCCTGCTTGTGTTCCCTCTCTCGCTCGCTGTCTCTCTCTCTGTCAAATAAATAAATAAAATCTTTTAAAAAAATGTACTTTGTAAGCAGAAACAAGGATTATATATAAATCTCTGGTTATATCAAGAAGTTATAGCACCTCACACCCATAGAATGGCTTGCATCAAAACCCAGAAAATACCAAGTGTTGATGAGGACGTAGAGAAATCCCAACCCTTGTGCACTGTTGGTAGGAATGTAAAATGGCACAGCCACTATGGGATACACCATGACACTTCCTCAAAAAAAAAAAGTAAAAATGAAATTACCATATGATTCAGTAATTCTACATTTGGGTATATATCCAAAAGAACTGAAAGCAGGAATTCAAAACGATATTTTTCATCCACATTCATAGCAGTATTATTCACAACAGCAAGAAGTGGAACCAACCCAACTGTCGATGGAAGGATAAATGGATAAACAAAATGTTTATATCCATACAATGGGATATTATTCAGCCTTAAGAAGGAAATTCTGACCCATGCTACAACATAAATGAACCCTGTGGACATTATGCTAAGTGAAGCCACTCTCAAAAAGACAAATACTGCACGACTCCATTTGTATGAGGTACTTGGAGTAGTCAAGTTCATAGGGACAGGAAGCAGAGTACTAGCTGTCAGAGGGGGAAATGGGGAGTTTTCTGGACTTTTTTTTTTTTAAGACTTATTTTTTTGAGACAGAGAGAGGTCAGAAGCATGAACGCACATGCAGGAGCACACACACAGGCCCACGGGAGCAGGGGGAGGAACAGAGGGAGAGGGAGAGAATCTCGGTCAGACTCCCCACTGAGGGCGGAGCCCGACTCGGGCTCCATCATAGGACCCTGAGATCATGACTCGAGCCGAAATCAAGAGTCGGATGCTTCACCTAGGCGCCCCGGAAATGGGGAGTTGTTTAATGGGTACAATTTTAGTTTTGCAAGTTGAAAGAGCTCTGGAGATTGGCTGCACAACAATTCAGTTACACTTAACGCTATGGAGTTATACACTTAGATATGGCTAAGATGGTCTATTTTTTATTACGTGTATTTTACCACCATTTTTAAAAAACCAAAAAGTTATAATAGTTTAAATAAAATAAAACCAATTATACATTAGGGTCTTACACCTATAATAGGAGATGAGTAGGCAGGATAGAAGATCCTCCAGGACCTCTTTAACATAGTGGGAGCTACTCCATTGTACTCTCTTTCCCCACAACAACCTTGGATCTGAGATTCTAGAAGATGCCACTTGGTTCCAATTCCCCAAACTCTGGGATTAAATCAGGGAAGGAAGCAAACATTTTTAGAAATAGTGAGTTTCTGTACATGACAATAGGATTTAGCAATCTCCAGGGTTATCTGCAAACTTTGCCCTCCTTCAACCGATTAACAACGACAAACATTGGTTATATAAAACCTCAGTCCTGTACTGAACAGACGTCTGGGCCAACTCCTTTCCATTCTGGGGAACAGATGTTCCCTGTTTGTCATTGTTTTCTAGTGTTAAACTGGTTTTTGATGCCCTCATTTTATTTCTCCAGGAATATTTGTTTGCTTATTCTTTTTTTTTTTTTTGAGTTTTTATTCAAAGGTTCTCGCAAATTCAAATAAATAAGTTTGCTTTGTATTTTTAAAATCTTTTCAAGAACGCTTCTGATCGGTGAGTGACTGAGCAGATAAACTTGCTCCTGGTCGTGATCCTGCTGGTTATCCAACTAGGTTACAGTTATCCGACTGTTTGTGTTCACAGACGAGAGCTGCAGGAGGCTCTCTGATCTGTATTTGCCTTTATTCTAAAGTTTGAAGCCAGAGGCCACAAGTGACTTTCTGTCTCAGAAATAGTTGCAATTGTGAAAGATAGTATTGTATTCCCTTCCTGTTTTGGCCCCATTTTGCACTTCTGACAGAACCTTAGCGGGCTCAACACCAGTAGTCATAAAGGGCTGATGGGCTTTGAAATCGCTCTGCAATTTTTGTCTTTATATACTCTACCTCATTGCATTTTAAGGACATAGTCTTCCCTTGTGGGGGGTAAAAAGGCACAAAATGCTCCCAATACCTTCTGCAAAAAATGAACACACACGAAAAAATTCAGTTGGGTTTTTAAAGTCACATTTTGCTCGTTGAGCAGTTTCTGGTAACTATCTTTCCACTGACTTTGCAAACCTTTGGCAGGACTTTGGAACACCAACCGTTACAGGAAACCAAAGGAAGGACTGCTGTGTACAGAATGCAACAGCAAATAAGAGCCTGAACTTGACCTGTCTTTTATTTGGCAATCCATGCGAGTCCTTTCCCTCCTCCGTTCACGGGGCGATACACGGTTTCAGCCAGAAGACCATCTACTTTTGCTTGCAGGTGTAGGTCATGACTTTCACAGAGCGAAGCTGAAGTGTCCTACCTGACACTGTCCAGTCCCCCAGGGTCATGGATAACGTTACCCCAGTCCCCCTCAGATGGTGGTTCTGCTCTGAGCTGGTTGCCTGTGATGTCCACGGAAAACAGGACAGCTCAGGATTTTTCTCTGTTAAAGAGTTTTAGGGCTGCCAGTCTGGTTGGAATGGGGAAGTGGGGAGGTGAAAAGCACTCTGTTTTGACTTTGACTTTGATTTTATAGTGTATTGGAAAGATAGATACAAGAAATGGAATTTTTAGAGTGTCTGTGTATGTGTGGGAGGCTTCTAGAAATCACGGGTCTTGGCACGCCCACTCTTGAGTAAAAGATCCCTGCAATGGTTAAAAGCGCTTCCTAACCTGTAGAGGTGTAAAATCGCGTGGCCTGTCTTCCAAAATGAAGACTCAAGGATTTGAAGACTCTGTGGCGGCTTTCAGAGACCAGCAACGGGGCCGAGGCGCGGTGCAGCCTCGGGTGGCAGGGCTCCGGTGGCAGGGCTCGGTCCCAGCGCCCGCCCCCTAGGCTGGCGACCACTCCGCAGTGCTCCTCGCCCTCCCTTCCCCTTCACGGCCCCTCCCCCCACCCCCAGGCGCCGCGCGGCGCGCCCACCCCTCCCGGCCCCCGCCCCAGCCGCGGTGGGCGGGCCCAGGCCGGGCGGGGCTGGCGGGCGCCGCGCCCGGTCTCCTGGCTCGGAGGAGACGGCGGGCGGCACTAGGGGGAGCTGCTCGCGCCGTCGCCGCCGCGCCGGTCCCCCGCGCCCGCGGCCCCGAGCGCCGCCTCCCCAGCCCGCGCCGCCGCGATGGCGGAGGACAGCGAGTCTGCGGCCAGCCAGCAGAGCCTGGAGCTGGACGACCAGGACACGTGCGGGATAGACGGGGACAATGAGGAGGAGACGGAGCACGCCAAAGGGTAGGAGCGCGGCGCGCGGGCGGCACGGGGCGCGGAGACAGCGCGAGGCGCGGGTTGCGCTCGGACGCCGGGTCCGGGAGCGCGGGCTGGTCCGGGGCCGCTCTGAGGGGGCGGGCGGCCCCCAGACCCGCTGAGGTCCGACTCCCGGGCGACGCGGCGGAGGCGAGGCCCCGGGTGGGCGGGGAGGCGCGGGGCCCCGGTGTGGGGACCCGCGACGCCGCTGTCACCTGCCGCGCGGCCGGCCGGCCCCTGCTCGTCCCCGCCTCCGCCTGAGCCCGGCTCCGGCCCGCGGGTGCGAAGCGCCGTTCTGGCCGGCGTGTGACTCGGCGGGACCGAGGGGAGGCGGGGCCCCCGTCTCTTTGTGGCGGCCCCGTTGGTGGGAAGTCGTCCTCCTCCGCTCCTTGTCATCCTCTCCTTAAGTCCTTCCAGATCCTCCCACCCCTCCCCCAGCCGCCACCACCTCCAGAAAAAAAAAGGAGCTGATGGGGGGAGTGGTTTTAGATTTGCGCGGGGTCGCTTGCGCGCTGGTGGCGGGGAACTGCGGAAAGTTCTGCTTCCCGGCCGCGGCCCCCGGCCCGCCCCGCGCGGAGCTGGGCAGGGGGTGCCGGGGGTCCAGGGGCCCCGCCGCTCCTGGGGACGCGCGGATTTGCCGCTGCCCCGCGTGCCTGCAGAGCTCTGTAAAGCGGGACCGGTCCGCTGATTTGGGCTCAGGCTTAGGGGATATGAACAGATCTGCTTGCAAAGCCGGTGTTTGATCTCCAAGGCCAGCTGCACCAAGCGTTTTAGCACCTGATCAGGTTTCTCCTTATGCCTTTTCACCGGCTCCCTTTTCTCCCCCGCAGACTTGATTTGCTCTCCCTTTGGAGAAACGATTGCTTCCGGTTAAGGGTATTGAAGTTCTGTTTTTAGAGTCTGGGAGGGGGGCGGTCATTTAAAATAAGACTGGTGTCGTTAAAGGTGGTTGTTTGCATTACCCTTTTACCCTGTTGGATTCAAACTATGCGCTGGCACAGAGCACATATTGCTGCCCCTTAGATGTGAGATTTTTGCAAACCATGGTGACTGATGAAGAAGTGGGTCAGCTTGAAAACATGATAGGAAGGCCTTAGTCACAGATGGCTTATTTATTCAGTTCATGGAGAGGATTCTTTAAATGATTGATGATTTAAAGTGTAAAGCATTTGCATTCTATTTAACGTCTGCTTGAAGATTTGTTTAAGAAAGGAACTTTTACTGAGCTTTCATGTGTTATAAAATATTAAAAGAGATCAAGAAAAGGAAAAGCTGACTAAATGTTTCTCCCATTTGCAAGTTGCTTTTTATATTTTTGCAGCAAATAATACTTCGGTGGCAGCTGCAAGTACCGAATGTTACAATTCAAGTCTAGAATATTTTTTTTAAAGAGGAAAGGAAATTCGACAGAAATCTGAGCCTGAGTTCTGTCTCTGCAGGGATAGAAATTTGCCCATGATAGCTAGTTACATACAAATATGCTTTCCAGACAATCGCATTAGTGTTAGAATGGGCCCAGGTGAGATGTGATGATTACCCAAATAACTTCCCTCATAACTGCCCTTTATCTTTCTGGTGAGACCCTGGACGTCTGTCTTCTCCACTGTAATTTCTGTTTAGTATTCATTCTTTTGAAGGCTTGATTTGTACCTCCTTGCTTACACAGTCCAGAACACTCATGCTACAGGGAAGTACTCATCTGTGTTTCCATTGATCTGGGGCCTGGCCCGAGAAGCCTTGCCATACATGGGCTGCGTGAAGTTACCAATCAGCACCCAGAGGCATTTCTATGTCTCCTGCAGGGATTTTCAGTGTTATACGTCGCATATTGTATGTTAACACAGTTACTGACCATTTAGAGATGCCAGTGGACTGAAGTGTTTTAACCAAGAGCAGATAATAGCTTCTAGTGGCAGGAGAGTGATAGAATGGATTTCTTTGTAGTCTGGTAGATATGAGGAGATCAGTAAAAATTCGAGTTGCCGCACTTGTTGGACTGCTTTTTTGGATTTGAATTTAGATGGCATGTGCCAAGTTTGTGGGTAATTGTGTTTTATTTTGGCTTGTGTACTGATGATATGGCTCAGTAGAAACCCAGATTTTTTTCTTGCGTGTTTCCAGTTTGTAGACGGTAAAATTTGAAAGACTCCTCTTTTCTATGCTCGGCCTTTTCATTCTCTACTGGTTTAAATTAAGTGATGAATAAAGAGCCTTTGGAGGAATGCGTAGGTAAACACTTTACCTTTTAATGATGAATTACCGCTTTGAGGCCACTAGGTGTGGGTCAGTGCACAAAGCAATAATTTACTAAATAGTACCCTTGTGGCCTGAAGGAATTAAGTTACCCCCACAATTGAGTATGCAGATGACCCTTGAACAGCACTGGCTTGAACTGCATGGGTCCAATTATATACGATTTTTCCCCATAAATAATGCAGCACAGTACTATAAATGTATTTTCCTTACGATTTTCTTAATAACATTTTCCTTTTTCTAGCTTACTTTATTGTAAGAATACCGTATATAATACATATAACATACACAGTATGTGTTAATGGGCTGTTTATATTATCAGTAAGGCTTCTGGTCAACACTGTGCTATTAGTAGTTAAGCTTTGGGTAAGTCAAAAGTTATACAAAGATTTCAGACTCTGTGGACCATCAGAGCCCCTAACACCCACGCTGTTCAAGGGTCAACTGTCATGTATTTACTCATTTTAGACATACTAACTTGCAACTAGAACCTCGAATAAAAGGAAGATACCAAATTAGATTATTTTGCACCAAAATGTAAACATTGTTACAGAGTATGCTTTTCTTTCATTTTCATAGAATTTTCCTTACGTACTAATTCATTTTTGTGGATAATGCTTCAAGTCCATGAATGAAATATGTTTTATGCTCAATGAAAACACTAATAGACAATTACCTAGAAAGATTTTTAAACAACTTCCTTTAACCCGTGATTTACAATTAGGGGAAGTAACTAGGTCCTTGTAAAGAGTTTGGAGGGAACTTGAAAACTTTCAAGCAAATTCAAAGTTCTAAGGTAATCATGTTTACACTATTATTTTCTTAGCAAAGACTTTCTACGTAGATAAAAATGAACTTCAATCCAGTTTTCTGTGTGAATTATTAGGAATAGTCCCGATTGTTGGAAGATTTCTGTTCTACTGGGGGTGACTATGGTACTAAAGAGGTTACCTATAGGGTGACTTCCTGTGGAGTTTTCCCATGTGGGTTCGAGGTTATAAATACTCAAGGATCTCTAATACTTACCTCAGTTTGATGTATAGGTGGCTTCTGTTTCTTTCTTTGGAAGGGTTCGGGGAAACATCAAGGACGGGGCAAATTGTGGAAGGATCTGCTAAGCTCAGCATCTTCTCATTCTGGCCCCATTTTATACATCTTTTCTCCATTTGTAAAATACAGTGGTTAGTGATAATTACCTCGTATTTGGCCTCCCACCCACATGAACCATACTTATTGTCCAGTGTTGGAAGCAGGGTCACACGATTGGCCCCAAATAAAATTAGTATTCAGGTTGGCACTAAACCAGATCTCTTTCCTGGCTTAACCAACACTGACTTTCAGAATGCAAAACAAAAGAAAAAAGAAAAAAGAAAAAAACTTCCTAGACAGATTGATGTTTGTCATCTCCTTCCCACTAAGAGCTTTTTCCTCAATATTCACTCTGGTGGAATAGGAGGCAGCTACCAAGAATATTTACTTAGGAGTAAAATAAGCATATAGGAATATGCCATTGTTGGCAGATAAATGACCAAATTATTCCCTGGGGTAGATATGAAATGGTTTTAGTATTTGAGGGTTATTCTGAGACATTTTTAAGAAAATGTTTTTTCTTAGAAAAATTAAATATCTGGTATTTGGTAAAGATTAAAATTTTGGAATTCTTTTAACAAAGAACATAACCTCTCTTCTCCCACACCCAATATGCGGGGGAAATTGAAGTTACTCTCCATGTAGTATATTGTTCTTTCTGACTTCATCTGTGTATTGCTGAGACCAGCTGTGGGAATGTTTCCATAGACTCATTCAGAGCTGCCCTTTCTGAAATTTGATCTGTTATCAACTGTGTAAATCTAAATGGAAAGGTGTGTTAACAGCTTATGCCCAAGGAACTCCCTCAATTCAAGAAATACAGTTTGAAATCATCAGATGTCTGCTGAGCCTTGCATCTGAAATGTGACATCCCCCTTGGGCCCCAAACAGACTTTTTCCGGAAACTTAGCTGAACTCTGGAAAATTTCTAGGTGTGGGACACACTCTTCATTGTGTTGAAATTGTTTATTAACACAAATGTCCACAGTAAATATATATATGAGTTAAAGTCAGTTCTTTGGTTAACTCAGGGATTGGAACCAAATTCTGTACCAAGTTCAAGAAAAAGGTTGGTCGATTGGGTTTTTCGTTACCGTATTTGAAAATATGTTTCTGACTTTTACTCATTTTAAGAGTAAAATATGGTTTATTAAAAATTCAAAGAATAAAGTGTGTAAAGAGTAGAAGGCCCCTGGTTATGTTACTTACTAGAGAAACCACTACTAACAGTTTAATCAACTAACGTTTTAATATATATTAAAAAATGCATACTTAACATTAACAAGATCAAACTTTACGTGGACTCGTTTGTTATTTTGTATTTTTCACTATTAGTGTTGTCTGCTAGAACTTTCTGCAGTGATGGAAATGTCGAATACAGAAGTCAGTAGCTACATGAGAGGTGGTTAGTGTCACTAAGGAACTGAATTTTAAATTTTATTTAATTTTAATTAATTTAAATGTAACTAGCCCTTTCTGGGTGGTGTGTATCAAATTGGACAGCTCAGATCATATCCTGGTCTTGACTTTTGTAAGATTTTGTGATACTCAAAATACTTCTTTATTCTTCTCATGTCTTCGCAGAATATTTTTCATTTCTTCTCTCTAGTGGTTTAGAAGTTCTTTACCCTATTATTCCCCACCCTACCCCGGGAATGATCTTTAAATTTTGAACAAGCATGTTTTTATCTGTATTTCTATCAATGTTAGAAATTAACCATTATTCAAAATATTCTGCCGTTGAACAAAACAAAACGTGTAGGATTTTTTTTTTTAAGATTTTATTTATTTATTTGACAGAGAGAGAGAGTACATCAGGGAGAGCAGCAGGCAGAGGGGGAGGGAGAAGCAGGCTCGCTGAGCAGGGAGCCCGATGCGGGGCTCGATCCCAGGACCCTGGGATCATGACCTGAGTGGAAGGCAGATGCTTAACGACTGAGCCACCCAGGCGCCCCAATTTTTGGGTATTTTGACTTCTTCCTTTACATGTCCTGGGTTTTTTGGAATGGTCTGGAATTTTAATTCCATGTGGCTTCTTTTATTTTTGCCCTTGTATCCCATTAAAACTTTCTTCTTAACGTTACATTATATGCACAACCATATTGTCAAAAACTTCTTAGACTCCTCTGTGTTTGCTTATCACTATTCCTTGTAAACCGTACCTTCTTTTTTTAGTACTTTCTCACTTAATTTCTTTATCAGCATATGCAGATGATATATTTTCTGAATTCTTGTATGTCTGAAGATGCCTTTCTTTTGTCCTCATGCATAAACCATAGTCTGGGCATGCGGGTAATTCTATAATAATCATTTTTCCCCAAACTCCACAAACGCTTTATTATCATTTAGCATTTAGTGGCACAGATGCTGTGTCTCTGGAAATCTGCTCTTTCTTACATAGGAAACGTCACTCTTTTTTGTGTTTTGACTTGTTTTTAGTCTAGAAGTTTCTAGGATCTTCTCCCTATTTCCACATCCTTTTTACATTCTAGAATCACACTTTAATATCTAACTGGAGTGGCTCAAGCTGAGACAGAGTGATGGCGATCTCTTGGGGATTGAGGCTTTCTCGGTCTCCCACTGCCCGTGTTCTCTCCAGCTTCCCCATCACTAGCTCTGAACGCTTTGACTCCTTTACCCTTTCTCCTCAGACCTCTGACACTGGCTCGGTTAGTTGTCTGTTATCCCCCCCCCCCCCCAAGAGCCACCAGTATCAGGTCATTGTGTGCACCACTGACTGAGGGTTTTGTGAACAATGAGGGGAGAGGTTTGATTATCACGTAGGGCAGAAAACTTCCAACTCAACGTCAGACTTCACGGCTCACCGAAGGGATTTAGTTAGTGCCCGTGGCCCTCTGTAGGCCACAGCTTCCCACGTGTTCTTGGGAGTCTTATCTCCCTCCCAGGGTGTTCTCTGAATCTTCCCACCTCCTCCAAAGTCAAGGGCGGGCCCCAGTGTCGTTTTTTCACGAAGGCTTCCACCCAAGGTGATCACCCCTATGAAAGGCCCTAGAGCCCTCACTGCCACAGTGAGAGCTGTAGTCCTTTTCAGGGAAGAAGGTAGTAGACAAGGCTGGCACCTCAAAACAGGTCTGTGTGTCTCCCTGTCTGCTTAGAGGCGGACTGAGCACGGAGATGGTGCTTGTAGACTCTGATCTTTGCCATATCTGGTGTATGGAACGTGGTGGTGGCTTAACAAAGATTTGTTGAATGGATTCCAGTGGCTCTGAATCTCCACTGACAAATTAATTTCTGATTTAAAAAGTTTCCCCCTATGTGCATGAGGAATATGTGAAGGATTTTTTTCGCTAATTCCAACTGAAAGGACTTGGGCTGTAGATTTGCACTTGGTTTCTATGCTATAGACCCCAACGTGGTAAAATAATTACTAATTTTCTGGACTTCTGGTATGTTCTTCCTGCTTCGTATACACATTTTTCTTGTTGAACCTTTTCAACAACAGATGAGGAGACGGGGGCTTTTCCAAGTTTAAAGAACCCGTCCAGGCATCTCAGATTCATACTTGGGTCTTGGGCCTCTTGCCACCTGACCGTCACCTCTCACCCCTGCACTAAATTGCATCAACCATAAATCAATAAAGAGTAATTTGTTTGATAGTGTTTCAAGCTCATCTCCCTTTAAGCCAAAGATGACCAACTCGAGCACCTCTAGAGTCAGAATTCACCAGTGTAATGAGTGCAGGAAATGTCAATGGACTTAAAAATAAATGAATACATTTCCTTGTTAAAAAAATTTTTTTTTAACTTGATTACAGAGAGCCCTCTTGAATTTCTCTTCAGATCTGTTCAAGGACTAATTTTAGTGATCGTATCAGTATTTTGCAGTGAGATCTTTTTTCTTCCATGCCTGTTTCATGGCAGTCTCTTCTCCCTCCTAGACAAAGCTCTGTAGCGGCCCCAGCGTGACATCCTTCCCCTGGTGCCCTCCGCCTCCCAGCACTGCGATGAGTCAAGTCTCCAGAGCTGCTTGCCTATAGGAAGGAAAGCAGGCTCGGGAATCCGGTGTTGAGTGTTTCAGGCGGATAGCGCTGCTGGAGGAATCCACGTGAGCCCACTGGTTCCCCAGCTACACAGCCTGGCCTGTTTGGTGCTTGAGCGGGTCGTGCTTTTGTGGGTGTTTTGAGTTCCTGTAAGTCAGGGCCCGTCAAGCTCCCCAAGCCGCACGAGAAAGTCCAGTGCACAGATCACCCGGAGGGCGTCCCAGACGGAGTTGGGAGTTGAATTTTATAGTTTCTCTTTTGTTAGCACATTGTGTTTCTGTTACTGGCTTCAACACACACATACCGGGGAAATACGGGTTCCTTTATTGCCACGGCTGAGTTCATTCAGTGTTCAAGTTCATGTAGTACGTTCCCGAGAAAGATGGGGATTCAGTTAATATGATAATTTCCATAGTCTCTTCATTTGGGTTTTTTTTGGGGAGGGGAGGTGAGGGAATACTTGTTCTTTACTATCCTTTGGGTGTATATTAACATTTTATAGAAACTGAAGAAAGAACCAATGAAAGCAGAGTTCTTTTTTGTTCTCCAAATGAAGTTTTTTTTTAAAAAATTCTGTTTTGCAAAAGCACATCATTTTTAATGTAGAATGTCAGGGTGTATCATCAAGCAGTGCCTCGGTGTATTCATATATGCATTTTCCTATATGTATGTATCATATATATAATTCATATGTACATATATACATTTTCCTATTCCTATATATTTACAAAAATGTAAATATACTCTTCCTGTTGTGCTGGAAATTTCTGTCAGGTGATGAGCCTTGAACATCATAGCCCTCTCCGAGTCTGTCCTGCAGCTCCATGGAGACTCACCATCTACTCCGTCTGCTGTGGGGCTCTCGTGCCGAGGCTGCAGGTGGGCCCCTTCTTCCAGAACAGTGCCGTCTTCTCCTGCCACCTGGAGTGTTTCCTTCCCCTTCCACTGGCCGGGGTGTTCGTGTGGTACAAAGTTGCCTTGGACCAGCTGAACCCAGCAGCTGGGGATGGCAGCGAACAAAATAGAGGGAGCCTGGCCCGTCTTCTAGAACTTACGTGTGGGGCAAGTGGAGATTCATGAGAGCGAAGGCAGCTCCTGGGCGGATGCTCTGTTATTTGGGACATTACCCCCCACAGCCCAGCCTGTCTACTAACTAATATAACATCTGTATATTGGCTTTGGCTTTGTATCCACCTTCGGTTTTTTAATTAAAAAATATTTTGAATAGGTAGTATGAGCGTATGGTTACAAGATTCAAAAGGCACCAAGGGGTGTCCAGTGAGAAGTGACTCTTACTCTCCCAGCACGGAGTCTTCCTCTTCAGAAGCAGCCGCTGTGGCCAGGTGGCGGCCTGTCCTTCCAGCGGTGAAGCGTATGGTGTGCGTGCTGCGCGCTCACGCTTGCGTGTGCTTGTGCTGGTACTGGAATCAGTGTGTGTATCAGACCACATAGAACTACCGCATTTTTTTTTAAGATTTTATTTATTGATTTGAGAGATAGAGTGAGCACAAGCAGGGGAAGGGGCAGAGGGAGAAGCAGGCTCCCCACTGAGCAGGGAGCCCCATGCGGGGCTGGAACCCAGGACCCTGGGATCATGACCTGAGCTGAAGGCAGGCGCTTAACGACTGAGCCACCCAAGCGCCCCTCCAAAATATTTCTTAACAAATATTTTAGAGTCTTTTTCAGCTACAAGTTTTAGGGAGGCTGTGTGGTATACTGAAGTTAGTATTAAACCCGGGATCAGGAAACTTCCATCACCCTCAGTTTAATTTCTCTGAGGTGTCTCTGGGGTGTCTCTATGCTTTTAAAAATTTCCTTATTTCTTTTCTCTACCATCCCAAAGTGGACTGTGTTTAGCTACCTTCTGGGTTGGGGAGGTCCTACCCTTCTGTGTTTGAGAGCTCCCAAGTTCACTTCTGGGATTCCAGGTGATGACTGATGACCTCGTTGCTATGGCCACCTCATCACTCCTCCTATAATGGCCTTGTTACCCCCGCACCATACAAATGTTGCCCCTCACTTCACAGGATTTTTCTGAGGGAGAAAAGCATAATATTTTGCCACACTGTATAACCACAAGGATTTCATGTACATATGGAATGTTCCCAAATGAGAGATTTGACTCAGTCTGTGATCAGCATTGGGATATAGAAAAGAGTAAGTAGAGACCAAGACTTTGATATGTAAGGGAATTTAGAAATAGGAATATCATTTGAAAAGTATGTTGATGCTTTGCTGACGCATTAATATTAAATGTAACAATGCTAATCCATTATTGAAATGAATCTCAGGCAGGGAAAAGACTTATTTTTGACTTGTTAAGTCAAAATTTTGTCTTCGAAAGGCCCAGAAATGAGAAAAGTCGTGTAAGTAGGAGCTAGTGTATATCGGTTGTCCTATCAGGAAAACATTGTGGGCATGGGTGAGAGAAGGCTATAGGAAATAGGTGATTTTTCACTAATTTGGACTATCTTGAAGTATATACTCCTCCAACTCCCTCAAGCCTTTTAAAAAAATTTTTTTTCCACTCGTGTTCATCATTTCATCTTCAGGAACAGTTTTGCCTAAGAGGCGAAGAAGTAAGCCTTTAACAAATTTGTTGAGTAGCTGAACAATGTGTACTTTGTCTTTTAATTATATATAATGAACTTAAAGATGCGTTTGAAATTTTCATTTACATTTTAATATTTTCTCCTTTATTCTGATCTTGGATTATCTGCAAAGACAAGTCTTAACTTCTCAAACTGTAATTCACACTAGACTAATTTCTAGCCAATGCATATTGATAAAATTTTATTGTACTTAACATTAACTCTTATCAGAATTGGGTTTTATGGGAAGTAGGCACCAAAACTGTTCGCTAATACTGAAATGATTGTGGAAAGAGAAGGCTGAAGAGGTAGGACACATTTTCCCACATTGACTTTATGGTAAGAGCTGAAACAACTAAAAACTTGCAAGCAGCAAAATACCTAAAAAAGGGGGATTGGTTAGCAAACCATCAATCAAAAGCTAGCAAAGGTTCTTCTACTCCAGCTGGGCCTGGGTTGAATCTAGGGCTTGCGGAAGCCACTGCCCAGAGCTAGCCACCCTCTGCTTCTAACACCTGTGTAAATATTGAAATTGTTGGCTGGTCCCACTGTGACCTCTACCCAACATGATGGTCTCAGTCGCTTCAGCTGCCAGCCTCCTTGGCTGACCTTGATAATGATCTCTGACCTTCACTGGCCATAAACTTGGGGGCATCTTTGAGCTCTGAGCCTTTCGAAGGCTTGTCCATGACTGACTGCTTGGTCAGAGATAATGTGGCTTTGGAGAACCCCTGACCTAGATTTCCTGTGTCAGCCCCATGACGAGAGGCGTGTGCTGGGAAAGGGATGAAGCCACCAAACCGATGAGGTGGCAGAAATCTTACTTTAGGTCAGGCCATCACAGAGCCAGATGATGATGCCTGGAAGGGTGGCTTCCTGCTCTGGACTGTGGGTTCCACTGGGGGAGGAAAAGGGTGAAGAAATCATTACTGGAATTGCACAGAAGAGCCGCTGACAACAGACTGTCTTGAAAACCTGAACTGTAGGTCAAATCCATGACTGAACTGGGTGGCCACGTGATCAGCTTATGAGCGATGGGTGCCCCGATCCAACACGAGGAGAAGCCATGGCCCATGCGCCGGGAGCACTTGCCCCTGCTGTGGCCGACTTCCCCCAGCCGCCCATGTGAATCGTGTCCTGTCCACAGGGCACCGTGAAGCACCTTTGTGTCACCTTTACTGTTCATGAACGGTGTCAAAACCTTGGCACAGAGTTGGTCCGTTGTAGTGCCTTTCCATGTAGTAAAGGGATGTGGCGTCCTAACCGTAACAGACGCAGCGCTAAACATCTGTTATAATTCGTTAAAAAACAAATAGGCTGACAGGTGTCCAAAGCTCATGAATAGGCAGTTGACAAAGAGGAGCTAAATATTGCCAACCTAGATCTGAAAAGACGCCCAGCCGGTGGAGAGGTGTAGACGAGAGGCAGTCTAGTGGAGCAGCTGCACGGGTCTGGGGCCCGACTGGCTGGACTCGAGTCCTGGCTCGCCCTGCCCTTGCCCCGCGACTCTCAGCAAGACACGTAACCCCTCTGTATTTCCGTTTCCTCTTCGTAAAACGAGAAGAACGGTCACGATAGCACCTGCCTTACAAGTTGTGACCGCGTGCAAGGCTGGCCTCTGTGAAGGGCTTAGCACAGTGCCCTGCGCGGTCAGGGCGCCACGACACTGCCGTGAGGGCGCTGATGGCGGCTATTGCCAGAACGTTCTCCCAAGTGGCCCTGTCTGTTCACACGTCACCCCCGGTCCTATGGGGGTTCCTTTCCCTCGCACTCGTCTGATCTCATCAGACTTACAGATGTTCGGCAGCTCGGCCGGTAGAGAGTAGAATCTGAGGTGGCTTACCCCTTCCGGCCAGGGGGGTGCGGCATCTTGTTAGGACTCCTGGCTCTTGGAGATTCCGCTTTCGAGAAGCGCTCATTTGCAGCCCGTTCTTATGTCAGACTTTTGTCTTTTCCTTATTGATTTTTTTATTGATTTCACATTCACCCAGCAAATATTTATTGAGGACCTTTTGTATGGCAGACACTGTTTTAAATGCTAAGACTACAAAGGAAAGTGCTGTTTTATGGACCCGAGGCCCTGGCTAGAGGAAGAGAAATAAGTCCGTAACACAATTTTAGAGCTCCGAGTAGGTTAGGAGGAAAGGTACCGCAGGGCAGTCACAGCACTGGCTAACATGCATCGCGTGGTTTCTGTGTGCCGCCTTCCGTACTGAGCTCTTACGGGTAGTCACTGGTTTCGTCCTCGCAGCGTTTCTAATCGTATCTGTTGAAAACTCGATCCTTCCACAGCTGTGGACACTGAAGCACAGACAGGTTAAGGTCAGACATTCCCAGTCACACAGCTAGGGAGTAGGGGAGCCAGAATTCAAAACCGGGCAGGAGCTAATGCCTGAGTTCCTGGCCAGGGCCTTATGCTGTCTCTCCATCCTGTGCCGGAGATACAGTGCGAAGGGGAGAAGAGCTCTTTATGTAGTCTGGCTACTAAGAGTATTTTATCGTGTTTTATGAATATCTTGCCTCATTCTGCAGTTTAACATTTTTAGAATCAGTTTGCCACAAAATATTTAACTTTGATGTAGTCAGGTTATTGGCTTTCATTTGCGGTTTGTGCTTTTGAGGTCTTGCTTAATAATGCCCTTCACTGACCTCATTCTTATTACCTTACCTTATTCTTTCAGTTATTCGTTCAACAGACGTGTCCTCGAGCATCTGCTACATGCCAGACACTGTTCTAGGGACTGGAGAGACTTTAACTACACAGACAAAAGTCGCTTTTTGTTGGATTAATCCTTTTATTGTTATATAATGCCCTTCTTTGTCTCGTGTTACAGACTTGGACTTAAAGTATATTTTTTCTGGGGCGCCTGGGTGGCTCAGTCGTTAAGAGTCTGCCTTCAGCTCAGGTCATGATCCCAGGGTTCTGGGATCAAGCCCCACATGGGGCTCCCTGCTTAGCGGGAAGCCTACTTCTCTCTCTCCCACTCCCCCTGCTTGTGTTCTCTCTCTCGCTGTCTCTTTCTCTGTCAAATAAATAAAATCTTTAAAAAAATGATAATTTAAAAAATAAAGTATATTTTTTCTGATATCAGTGTTGCTAGCCCAGCTTTATTTTCATTTCTGTTTGCATGGACTATTTTTCCCATCCCTTCACTTTCAGTCTCTGTGTGCCTTTAGAGCTGAAGTGGGTCTCGTGTAGGCAGCATACAGATGGGTCTGTTTTTTTATCCATTCAGTCACCCTGTGTCTATTTCCCTGGAGCATTTAGTCCATTTACATCTCAAGTCATTATCAATAGGTATGTGTTTATTGCTGTTTTGTTTACTGTTTTCTGGTTGTTTCGTAGTTCTTGTTTCTTCTCTTGCTCTCTTCCTTGTAATTTTTCTTTAGTGTTATGGTTGGATTTCTTTCTGTTTATTTTTTGCATTTTTATTAGATAGGTTTTTGGTTTGTGGTTACCGTGAGGTTCATATGTAACAACCTATGTACACTGTGGTCTGTTTTAAGTTGGTGTTTAAGTTCAGATGCATTCTACATTTTAACTCCCTCGCCACCCACATTTTATGTTTCTGATGCCATATTTTGCGTGTTTTAACTTTGTGCATTTCTTAACTAATCATCGTAGATATAATTGATTTTACCACTTTTGTCTTTTAATCTTCAGACTACCTTTGCGAGTGATTGATCCACTACCGTTTGGGTTGTATATACCACTATATGTGTGTCTTTACCAGTGAGATTTTTTTTTCTTTCACATATTTTTCTATTTCTAGTTACGGCTTTTTCTTTTTTACTTTAAGAAGTTCCTTAAATATTTCTTATAAAGCTTTTCAGTGGTGATGAACTCCTTTCGCTTTTGCTTTTGCGGGATGCCCTTTATTTCCCCGTCAATTCTGAAGGATAATCTTGCTGGGTAGAATATTCTTGTTTGGAAGTTTTTTCCTTTCAGGACTTTGAATATATTGTGCCACTCCCTCTGGCCTACAAGGTTTATGTCAGAAAATCAGCTTATGGTTTTATGGGGCCTCCCAACTATGTAAGTTGATTTGCTCCTGCTGCTTTTAAGATTCTCTCTTTAACTTTTGACATGTTCACTATAATGTGTCTTTTTTCCTTTGCATTATCATTTTTGGAACTCTCTATGCTTCCTGGACCGGGATGTCTGTTTCCATTGCCAGGTTAGGGAAGTTTTCAGCTGTTATTTTTCAAATAAGTATTCTGCCCCTTTCTCTCTGTCTTTTTCTGGGGCCTCTATAATGTGAATGTTAGTACGCCTGATGTTGTCCTAGAGGTCCCTTAAATTATTTGCATTTTTTTAAATTCTTTTTTCTTTTTGCTGTTCAGTTTGGGTGATTTCCACTACCCTGTCTTCCAGTTCACAGATCTGTTCTGCATCCTCTCATCTGCTGTTGATTCCCTTTAGCGTATTTTTTGTTTCAGTTAACTGTATTCTTCAGCTCCGACTGGTTTTTTATTTTTATATTTTCTCTCTCTTTGCCGAAGTTCTCACTGTGTTCACACACTGTTCTCTCAAGTCTGTTGGACTTCGCCCCTATGTTGTGGCTGGGCTTCCACTGATAGCTGGGCAGGGCTGGCTCCCAGCCTGGTGGGCTGTGAGGCTCTGCCCAGACTGTTGTGGGTGTGCTAGTGGGCAGCATTATCAGCCTGTCTGCTGTAGGATTCAAGGGGGTGTGCAGGGCTCTTAGCAGAACGTGCCTCCTGCCTTTAGCAGTCTAGAGGAACAATTCCAAAATGGCGCCCTCTACTGCCAGAATCAGCACTGCTGAATGAGACCGCAAAAATGGCTAACCCTAGAGTCTTGGTCCTTGGGGAGAGGCCCAGCAGCCTCCTGCCTATCTGGGAGGCACTCCAGATTAGTAAATGGGTCTCCTTTACCTATAATCTATGAACTTTTCTATCTGGAGCTTTTGCATTCATTTCCAGGTCTAGTGAGTCTGTGCGCAAGCCCTTTAAGAGTGGGTTTTTCTTTTGCTACAGGTCTGTAGTTTTCCTGAATGTACTCCTGATTGGTTTTCAAAACTAGGTATTTTAGGGGCTCATCTCTCCTATGCGGGATCTAAGTGTTGGCATGCCTGGTTTGGAGCTCGAATCTCTTGCTCCTTATGGAAAATTTTCTTATAGCTAAGGCCCCTCCTGACTGGAACTCCATGACTCTGGGCTGTGATGGGTTTTTTTCCCTCAGGAAGACCATATCTGTACGTCTCCTACCCACCTTGCTGCCACCCTTACTGTGGTGGTTCAGTTCGTCCAGTTTCTAGATCCCCTTCTGTATATAAATATAGATTGTGTCTGTGGGAGGAAGTGAGCTCAGTATCTTTTTATGCCACCATCTTGAACCCTCTTGCAGAGTTTTTGTTCTTGACAATTTTAGGCATTGTAATTAATAGACACTTTAGAAAATGCATGAAAATATAACAAATCTTATCTATAATCCCATTGTTTTCTATGCAGAAATAGTAAATAAGGGTGAAAATTTATAAAATAGTTAAAACATCAGACTATTGTTTTTTGTGGGGAGGAACTAAATGATCTCTGGTGGAATCCTGTGAAATCTAAAATTGTTATTTTGGGGATTCACATACCCTAAATTGAATTCTTTTGATGTCGCTCTTAATATGAATGTATTAGTTATGATAGGGTAAACTGCTATATCAAGTAGACTCTAATGGATAATTTGCTCAACACAATGAAAATTTTCTTCTTATACATATGATAGCCATGGGAAGGTGTTCAGATGGGTGGCAAGAAGACTTTCCTTCATTCTGTCAATCAGAGCCTAGTGTTCTCCTATCTTGTGGCTCTCCCATTCTCTGTTGTCTTATCCTATGCCTGCATCCCGTCAGCACATGGGAAGGAGTAGGGAGAACACCCAAGAGGGTCTCTGGGCCAGCAGGAAGTGGCAGACCTCACTCCCACTCCCATCCCACTGGCTAGAACTTAGTCACATGGCCATAACTGACGGTGAGTGAGCTGGAAACGTAGTCTAGTTGTGAGCCCAGAAAGAAAGGGAAGGTGGATTTTGTAGTCAGCTAGCGATCTCTGCCCACTTGTTTATCCTGGAGCATCTGCAAAATGTTTGCATGGATGTCTTCCTGTGTTCATTCCATTAAGTCCTATCTCTAGAATCCTTGAATATTTCTTTGAAGAGATTTGCTGAATGTACATATTAAATATTTGCATTTCCATGGCTGAAAAGGAGTTAATTGGTTTACCTTTTAAGGATAAATGGGGTTTGAATATGCCAAAGATCCTCTTTAGGCACAGACAGAAGTACCTGTCCTTCCTGGGGTAGGAAAGCAGAGGCTTTTCGCTATGAATCTTTTGTATGAATTCTCGGGGAAGTAGGAAGTGCAACCTCCCTTCTTAAAGAACCAAGAGATCTTTATAAAAGGGCTGCGTGATTTCCACGGCTAAACTGTGGTTCAGGATTTAGTTTTGAGCTCCGAGGGTCTGAGTCAGGTTTTTTTCATTGGATTTCCAAGAACAGTCTTCTTGAGCAGGGACTTTTCTTTATTATCCTGAGGCCCCAGCATCATCTCTCCTACCCGGGGGCGGTGACAGCTCTGTGTCGCAGGCTCCTCCTGGTCTGCAGGAGGCAGGCCACCATCGCCAGCTCTTGGTCTACAAAGGCCATGACATCATCCTACCACTTCCAGGGACAGGAGTTGCACCTGCCAGTGTTTTAACAGCTTGGTTGACATACGGTTTATATACCCTACAATTCACCCATTTAAAGTGTGCAATTCTGTGGCATGTAGTATTTTCACGGAGTTGTACAAACAGACCTACAATCAATTTTAGGACATTTTTGTCGCCCCCAAAAGAAACCCGGGTCGCTTAGCTGTCACCCCCCAGTACTCTTCATCCTCCCAGCCCTTGACAACCACTAGTTTGTTTTCTATCTCTAGAGATTTGCCTGCTCTGGACATTTTGTGTAAAGGGAATCCTGTAATATGTGGTCTTTAGTGATTGGGTTCTTCTACTTAGCGTGATGGTTTCAGGGTTCATCCATGTTGTAGCGTGGGTCAGGACCTTGTCTTCTGTTGCTGAATCATACGCCGTGGTATGGATATAACACATCTTTATTCGTGTAGCCACTGGTGGGCATTTGGGTGGCTTCTGCTTTTTTGGCTGTTATAAATGATGCCTCTGGGAACCTTTGTGTACAGGCTTCTGGGTGGAGGTATGTGTTTGCTTCTCCTGGGTACACACCTCGGAGTGGAATTGTGGAGACGTGGTAACTCTATGGTGAGCCTTTTGAGGAGCTGCCCGGCGGTTTTCCAGAGCGCCTGCACCACTTTGATTTCTGCCAGCGATGTACGAGGGGTCTGATTTCTGTACATGCTTGCCAACACTTGTTACTACCTTTTGCAATTATGGTTCTCCCTGCAAGTGTGAAGGGGTATGCCTGTCAATTCTCATTGCCAAATTGTACTCCGCTGGAGGCTTCTGGAAAATGGAAACGTAGTTCGTCCTCACTCAGGGGTGGGGGATTTCTGTTTCTTTTCACTGTATAAATGCTATCGGATTTGTCTGGGAGTTTGGAGGAGGGGATGGCTCATTTAGTGCCCATGAGAGAAAAGGGGGGAAAAAAACAAAAACAAAAAAACCTTGAGCACTAGAGTTAACAAAGATGATCGCAGTTTCTCCATTATAACAAAATAAGATAGTGTAATTTTAACAAGACAGTGCTTGGGCGGTGGGGGTGGGGGGAGTTGTGATGTGTAATACTGACCCCCAAATACAACTTAATGAGAAACTTCATTGTACAAGTGTCTGAGAAGTTATAGAATCGGTGATGTAAGCATATTTAAGGACATTTTGGTAAAATAATCTGGTGTTTTTATTTGCTTATTGTCTCTATCAACTCTAGTTTCCAAGAGTTTGTTTAATTTATCTTTTTAAGAACAAAAATTGATTGACACAGGATAAAAATATCCGGATTCTTCGTTGGTCCTGATTCTTCATTTCTGTCCATTTGGGTAGGCATCCATGCTAGTCATTACTTCTCAGTTTGTATCCCTCTGGATGAAAGCATCTTGGAAATTTGGAGTTATTTTAAACTACATGTATTGGACGGAAGAGCTGTAAGGTCCTGGGCTCCCAGTGGTTTCTAGAAAAGCCATAACCAACAGCAGTAGAAGAACTGAGGCAGGACAGGGGTAATTCCCTGGGTTATGAAGCCAAGGGCACATCCTCAATGACTTTAGTTCCCACCACTCCCCTCTCCCCCAACCCTACACCCAGCACACTATTGAGCACATAGTAGGTGCATAATAAAGACATAGTAGGCTGTAGTAAGTTTACCCTGCTGGTAGGGAGAATTGTAGCTTTCAGAGATATTTTACCACCTGCCAGTAGGTCATTGGCCTCCTCTCAAGAGCTGGAATTATTCACGCGTTCATTCAACAAGCATTTGTCATACAGATTTACTAGGTCAGGCGTTAAAGTATTACAGACCTTGGGGGATGCAAATGTGAATAGCTTTTGTCTGTTAACCCTCCCCTCCCCGCACACGGTGCAGACCAAAACCACGCCACCCCAGTTCAGCAGGCTCGCGAGGCGCCAGCCGTGGGAGCCTTGAGGGAGGAAAGCCTGAAATACTCAGACTGCCGAATCAGAGAATTTACAGGACCTTACTTGTCAGTGGCGTATTTCCAGCTCCGCGGTGTGGCTCTGCTGTGTTTGTTTAAGCCCAGTTGCCAGCCAGATATTTATGGTTGTCTTTAGCCACCAGATGATTTTAAATGTAAACATCACAATAGTACAAATTTGATTCTGCTCAACTTTGATGAAAATAAACCACTCATTTTGGGGTGGGAATGCATTACTGTTTTTAGACCACGAGGGTACCATTTGGCAGGGTCTTCATGTGTCTCCAAAAATGTACACTACTTTCTATTTTAGGACCGGGAATAGGGAACTATGAATCTCTATCTCAAGCGCCGTTCTTCCCGTTTTTCTCACCATGGAAGGTACCTTTCCTATTTTGACTTTACAGAGGAATGAGTTAAAGTTTGTGATTTTAGTACATACTAACCAACGGAAAGAGGAGGGTGAGAGGCTAATGCTTTGTATCAGTTAGTAGACACAGTTCTGTTGTGTAAGTCACCAAAGATCTGTCTCCCACGCGCTCTGTGTGTGTGCAGGCGAGAGCCTCCACTCCTTACCAGTACTTGGGGACCTCGCTAGGCAGGAGGCTCCATCCCCTCCTGATGGCCGTCATCTTGACTGAGGGCTGCGGGGCTTGGCTGGGAGGAGCGTCAGCAAAGAGGAAGGCGAGATGGCTCTCCAATTTCCACTGGGAGGGACACCTGTTACTTGTCCTCATCTCCCAGTGGCTAAGCAAACTGCCTGCCCGCGGCTGACTTCCAAGGGGACGGGATGTGTAAGCATCATACTTTCCAGCGCCCACAGGAGAGGAGATTCAGAAATATTGGTGAGCACGAATAACATTTACCACACATACCACAGGCTGGAAAACCCCAGCTCTCCCACTATGTTTCTCCTTTACCTTCATGCTACTGCCCCATCACAGCACTGGGACACGGCGGGCGGGGGCTTCCCCACCAAGCAGTTCTGCTGCACCAGCTAGGTGCCTTGCACATTAACTCAGTTTCCATACTGTCTTCCTGGAGGTAGTCCCACGTGACTGCCCTCCCCCTGCCTCAGATGCCAGCCCTCAGCCCACGTAATCACCCCTGCTTCTGACCGACTGGCTATAAGTTAAGAGGTTACCATGACCGCCTCCTTGGGTTCAATTAATTTGAATTCCCCAAACTCAGGAAAATAGGTGACTTACTGTTGACCAGGTTATTATAAAAAATATGTGATAAAGGACACAGCTGCACATTCGGATGGGAGAGATGCATAGAGCAAGTTATGTGGGAAGAGGCATGGAGTGTCCCTGCAACCCCCCTTTCTAGGTGTGCCAGCCTCCCAGCAAGCACCTGCGTGTACTCACCAGCCTGGAAGCTCTCTGAACCCTGGACGTTTGGGATTTTTATGAAGGCTTCATGAGTAGGCATGCTCGATATTAACTCCATGTCCAGCCCCTCTCCCCTCTCTCGAAAATGAGGGATTGGGGCTGAAAATTCCAAACTTCTTATCATGGCTTGGTCTTCCTGGTGATCAGAGACTGATATATATTTTTCTACTATTTCATACATTTTGTAGAGAAATGAGCGTCATTCTGTTCCTGAGGAGCTTACACTGTAGTGAGGAAAGCAGCTAAGAACACCAAGTTAGAGTGTGCTGAATAGAATGATGCTGGGTGTGGGTGTCTTTGAGTTAGGGGCACCTGATTCAGATTAGGGGGGGAGCAAGAAGCTTTCTCAGAGGAGGTGATTCTTGGCCTGAATCTTGAGTGACAAGCAATTTGCCAGGCAGTGAAGGAGGTAAGGGTGTCCCGGCAGGGGAAACACCCCCTTAACTATGTAATAATAACAGTACCTACTATTTATTGATTGACTTTCTTTATACAAGCCGCTAGGCTACACACTTACTGACCCTGCATCATTTAATTTCCCACGGGTCTCCCATGTGTGTATAATCTATTGCAGGAGGAATAGATGCCTCATAAAAGAAGACTTTGCTTTGTTTGTTGTTATATCTTTATGTTCCAGCAACTGTTGCTCCGTAACAGACAGCAACCATTTTATTAGGCTCACAGATCCTGTGGATTAGGAATTTGCAAAGGGCCCAGTTGGAGGAGCTTCTCACTGGGGTCTCAGGCGGTCACATTCAGATTTCAGCTGGGACTGCAGTTAGCCGAAGGCTCCACTAGACTGGACCCCCAAGGTGGCTCACTCCCGTGGCTGGCCACTAGTGGGAGCTCAGTGTGCCTACCTGTGGCCTCACCAGCAGGGCGGGTCTCAACGTCTTCTGAGGGAGAGAGCCTTCCGCAAGAGGTGGGTGGGAGCTGCGTGTTTTTCTCACTAGACTTGGAAGTCACGTATTAACACCTTTGTTGTGAGTGATTGGTTGTGAGTCACAAGACTGTAAGTCCATACATCCGGGGGGGGGGAGCCATAACCAGGGCACAGGGGGCAAAAGCTCCTGGCTTTGCGGGTCCCAAATAGACCAGGGTCAGCTGCTCATCGCTGAAAAAATCCAGAGAGATGAATGGTGGTGAAACAGGAAAGGAATTTATTTCCATGAAGCCAACACTGGGAAGTCAGCAGACTAGTGTCTCAAAAGACTGTTTCCAAAGTGCTGAAAATACTCCCGGGTTTATATAAGGAAAATGTGGACAAAGGTCAGTGGGTTCCAGGAGGGGGGCAGTAAAGGTCAGGTCGATCATTGCCTTGGGGGTCTTGCTGGTGTCTAGATGGTCGCTATTGCTTGAAGAGGTAGTTGGTTCCTGTCAGGGGATGCTTTGCCTGTAAGGTCTTTTGCCTGAGTTAAGAGATAAGCTGGAAAGAAGAACTTAACCAGTTAGAGAGTACAGACTTAGGTCATAAGGGAGGTAGTTGGAGTCCTCTTTGAAATCCCCGTTGTCAAAACACCATTCCATTTCAATGGAAGGAGAAGGGACAGCAGCCATTTCTTCTGTAGCTACTTCCTGCTGATCAGGGATGATGGAGGAATTTGGGAATGGAATTTGGGAATTGACAGGGTCGGAGAACTGCGTTTCTCTAGCCCCTCCTGAAACGTACAGTAAAGGCACCTCCAAGCGTGTGCAAATAGCACAGGCTCCCGTTTGACAAATACAGAAAGTCAAACGACAACCAAAAAGAACAAGAAATATAGCAATGCTTAGCAGGGCATATTTCCATTTAAAGAAGGAATCAAATTTAGATCCTGCTAAAAGGATCTAGAGCTAGAGCGTTTATAGCAGTGATGTGTTTGTTTAAATCTGCCATGGCTTCGGTTACATTTTTTTGAGTAATTTGGAATACAAACACAACATTCTGTTTTAATGAGAGCATAGGTTCCTCTTTGGGCTGCAGTCAAAATAACAAGGGCCATCCAGTTTTGAAGGCCTACTTTTCAAACTTATGTGGTTTCATCATTTAGGAGGGTAAGTGGGTGCTGGGTTTAATTAAAGATGGCTGCTGTATGCGTAGCTAAAACCTCTAATTGTAATTCTACAGTGATAGGGGCAGCTCCTGGGACAATATGAGTAAGGGATAAAACTCAAGAAACCACCTTGCCTGATGTCTGGCTTTAACAATGTCCTAATTACAAGGAATCACTGGCAGGTGGGAGACAGCTCCTCCTGGGAGATTCAGTCATGGGGAATGTGGGCCATCCACTCACTCCACAGTCCATAGTCAACCCATGGAGTAGGGTCTGCTCCAGCTTTCGAGGAGTGATTTTGCCATCCCAGCCACATAGAATCAGTCAGGGTGATGGTTGAGTTACACAACTGTTGGGAGTCCATCCTATTGTCCAGCTATTAAAATAATCACATACATGCCCATGGGGTCCTGTTATCCCCATAGAATAACAGGCAAGAATGTCTATACATGAGTTCTTGTGGCAATTTCTCTGAAGTTTACCTCAAGTTGTCGAGCTTAGGCAAACAACAAACATTTAAAGACAATCAGAGGTGGAATTTAACATCTCCAAAGGTGTGTTATTGAAATAAAGTTATTCTCTCTAAAATCACCCTCATTTCTGTCAAAGGTAGCCAAACGAAGACTAATTTGCTTGTAAAACAAGTCCAGTTTTAACAGAGTTGGCCTGATGATTTACATAAGCACAGCAAGAATAGTGGTTGACCATGTAAGTTCTTGTAAATCTGCTTTGCTGGAACTTTTCATAAGGTATTTCCGATTGAACTTTTAAAAGCCTCTGAAGGCCAGAAACCAACCCAAACAGTTGCCGTCAGATTTGCCTGCAATGCCTATAGATTTGGGTGAATTCCTCTTCCTCAGGTCCCCAAAATATCTTGAAGTTTCCTGCATCTACCAGGAATTGACATTCTTTACTCACCTGGGTAAGACTGCTGGGAACTGTAAGCAAGGTATCAGGCCAGCATTTCCAAGGGACTGTATTAGCGCTGTGAAGTTCCTTCAAGCTGTCTGGTCACATCTGAGTCTATATATGTCTCTCTAGTATGACGTTCCAGTCAAAACCTTGGTAACATAGCTCGTGTTTCCAATGGTGTCCTGTTACAAGAACACATTGTTATTGAACTTATGCAAATAATTATAATTGCCACGAAAGAAGGAGAACTCCCTGAGAGTTTCTGAATTCTAGAGGGTTTCAGAAGGGTGAAAAGATAAATGTTTCAATTTGTTCACAAAGGAATATTTTATCATATTTAGGTAAGTCATAGATACCCTAGGAGAAGCAGTTTCCTTAAATGTGGAAGAGCAAACATTGGAGAACCAGCAATGGTTCGACCAAGAGTCACAAACACTAAATATCTTCCTCAGATCATTCAGTCCCTTGTCACTAATTCTTGTCCTGTTTGCAGTTTTCCTTTAGTTCCAGAAATTCTTACCCAGTTTAATTTTATGATCTTCAAGATATCAGAAACCTGCATTTCCCAAAAGTCCTTTCAGTGAACCTCCCGGACGATGAAACACGTTTGTAAGAGCTTCAGCACAATAATTACCAATCCCTCAACAATGGCCATGTTTAAAGATGAGAGAGTTGAGAGTTCTTTATCATGCCGTTCACAAGGAAATCCAGCTATTTCTGTGATACACGTTTCAATAATTAGAATGTCACGTGATGACCTTATACCAAGACATATTAAAACTTGAGAGATTGCGTATAATGTCTAGAACAGTGAGAGCGTTTTACCCACGCAACATAACCTGAGAAGGTTTATCATCATTTGTTTGACGGTGTTCCCCAAGTAACTGAACATATCCAATAAACAAGCTGAATTTAGTCAAAAAGACTTCATGTAGATTTGAGTATTTGGGAACTTTTGCTAAAAACCTCAGAAGGTTTTGAAGCACATATCCAAATAGGATTACAGATCATTACAAAACTTAACATTTAATTACCTATTTAACCCAGGTGGCAGTAGTTTCTACAGAAGCCTAGTGGTTGGCAAAACTTAGCTCCTTTCATATTGAGAAGTTTCAGTTCTCTTGAGTAATCAAAAACTTTGGTTTTCTGGGCAGATAAAGTAAAAAAAAAAACAAAACTTCATTTACAATTTCTTGTCAAGAGCAAACCAACAATCCAAGAAAACTTTGTGTGTTTAGCAGAGAGAAGAGCCAAATTTCAGGTGTACTTCTAAAAAATTCATTCATTCCAGTCTGAGTCCTGACCACACATAAAATTCCTTTTCAAAGATTCCCTTCACTAACTTTCTACAACTTTCTTTTTACATCCAAATTTTGTCTTAAGTTTTCCTTCTTTAAATAACCAGTCTCGTTTTAGGACAAAATTACTAGCTTTTACCTCAACAAAAATGTATTTCCAGTCCTCATACCTTTCTTTTTTTTTTTTAAGATGTTATTTATTTATCAGAGAAAGAGAAGAGAGTACAAGCAGAGGGAGCAGCAGGCAGAGGGAGAAGCAGACTCCCCGCCAAGCAAGGAGACCAATGTGGGACTCGATCCCAGGACCCCAGGATCACGACCCGAGCTGAAGGCAGACGCTTAACCAACTGAGCCACCCAGGCATCCCTCCTCATACTTTTCTTACCAAAAACACATCTTGGGACACCTGGATGGCTCAGCCGGTTAAGCATCTTGACTCTTGACTTCAGCTCAGGTTGTGATCACAGGGTCCTGGGATCAAGTCCTGCTTTGGGCCCCACACTGAGCACGGAGCCTGCTTAAGATTCTCTCTCGCCTTCTCCGCTGTCCCCCACCACCGGCACAAGCTCGCTCTCTCTCTCAAAACCAACACAACACATCTTACTTCCCCTGAATACAGAGTTGCTTTCCTTGTCATTTCTTAGAAACCTCAGCCTCCAGTGAAAACTAAGTAGTAACCACTTGTGAACTGTCACACCATCTTTCATCTTTCATTTTTCTTAAAAATGTTGAGGATGTGTTGAAAAATACCACAGTCCATCTTCTGGCCAAAAATTATTTCTATTCTCCCACACGTAGAATACATTTACCCTCCCTGAGGCCCTCCCCAGAATCATGCTGTGTTTTGACTTAGATGTTAGGCTGAGGCTTGAAATCTGGGATCTCCTGTAAACCAAGTCCAGGTGTGGCCTAGGACTCTCAGGGTCATCGGAATACCGTGAACTGAGCAGCTACCTTCTGTGCTTCCCCCACACCCCCATGGAATGGTGGACAGATGTAGAAGAGCCCCAGAGGGGGGAAGTAGAGCGCAAACCACAGTCACTGGTCCATAGCGGTTCTGAAATCTACCTGGGAACGTGTTGCCAGCTCCTGGATTTCAGTTCAGTCCTTCTCCATGGGAGCTGTCCTCTGTGGCTCTGGGCTCTGTCCTTGGGGCTCTTGGTTCTGACCTTCAGGCGTCCTTCCAAAAGAAAACTGGCTGTGCACCTCAGTGAGTAACCTTCTTTGTCTGTTTCCTGCCTGTAAAGGGCTGAGGGTCCAAAGGCCTCTCTGTTCACTTTGTTCTCCCTTCCAAGCTGCTGTAATGCTTATAGAAATGTCATGGGCTTTCCTACGTGTCAAATTATAATCCATTCTGTTCCACAAAGGCTACCCTGAAATCTCTTCTGTCAGATAAACTTTTCTCCCTGTTGGGCACCTGGTGAGGATGCTGTGGGACAAAGATTCTTAGAAGATCTGTTGTTTACAGAGGATAGACGAGGCCCATCCTTCAGAAACTTAGACGGCCTTCTTGTCTGTTTGGAATGGTCCAGGGACACCACCTTAGATCTTTCTCAGGCTCGATCCCACAACCCATGAGATCACGACCTGAGCCCAAGCTGAAGTCAAGAGTTGACGCTTAACCAGCTGAGCCACCCAGGTGCCCCTGAGGCCATTTCTTAGTATGCAAACCTTTGCCTTCTGGAGATGCTGGGATGAGAAACACTTATTTTTTAACCTACGGAGTACTGGCTCAGTGTATATATTCTCTGATTTCTACTCAGACACTAGCTTATTCTTGAATTGCTCGCTCTCTCTCTCGTCTCATTATAGACAGCGGGGCGAAGCCAGCGCCTTCAGCCCTCTGCCCAGAGATCTTTTTAGTCAGAGCATCATCAGCTCACTAGGTGCATTTTCTGGTTTCCACATTATCACTGGCAACAGCGTTATAAGCGTTCCCGCTCTCGTATGCAGCACGGGTCTCCCTCCTGCATTTAGGCTCCTGTTTGAAGATGAAGCACTCCCTGAAATAATCATGACGTGAAACACGTGTCTGTTTGTCTTGGAGCCCCACACAGGTTAAGTCTCCCACCCGCCTTTTTACCAGGCCTTGGAGCAGCTGCCTTGTGCTTTAGGGTTTTATTAGAGTGGCCTCCAGTGTCAGGCACCAAATTTCTGATCCAGTTTTTATTGGTCACAGAGCTGGTGACCTAAAACAGCCGTCACTTTGTGACGCTTGCAGATTCCGTGGGTAAGAAGTTGGAAAGGCAGGTCCTCCCTTAGGGCCTTTGTGCAGGTGCAGGCTCGACGGAGCTGGTTGTCCAGCTGGGCTCCCTCCCACAGCCCTAGCTGGTGCTGCTGTGATTAGGTGTGCTGTCTGCTGGCCCGGCGGTCTCAGGGCACTCCGGCCTCTCCCAGAATGAGCATCCTGAGGGAGCCAGGTGGAAACTGCATGGCCTTTTGTGACCAAGGCTCCAGAATCACATTGGGGTCACTTCTGCTGCATAAAGAGCAGGTAACAAGCCTGCCCAGATTCAAGCGGAGGGGACTAGAGCCCACCTCATGTTGAGAGAAGCATCAAAGAATTTTTCAGACCTGTCTTGAAACTGCTTGCACCTGGAATCATGTCCGGCAACAATCACCATGTGATTGCATCAAGTAATTATTGTAGGCAGATCTGCCTCTCTTATAATATTTGCATATTGGTCTTTGGGCAGTGCAGTGTGATCCCAGTAAGAACAAGTGATGTTACTTCTTGTATTTACTGTGTATTTTTGAACAGTAGAGGCATAGGCACTTCACATTGTACACCTTTTATTCCAGATGAATTAGGAAGCTAAATACTATTTTCCAAAAGTCACAAAGTTAGTAGAGGAAAAGCATAGAAGGATGTTTATGTAGTTTTGCAATAGGCATGGTCTTTCTAAACAAGATTTAAAAGCCCAGAAGCCACAAGGGAAAATTTCTTAAATACTAGACTCCACCAGATGTCTGTATAGGAAAAGATACTGTGAAAAATAAACCAGGTAAAGTATTTGCAATCTAAGTAATACACTACAGCCTAGGCAATGTACTACAGACATAAAGTGGTATCTCATAGAGCTGTTGCAAGGATTGAATGAAGTGAAAGTACCCAAAGTAAAAATACTGAACAACTGGTAGGTTCCATCCATGCTTTTATAAAGGCCACTGACAAATCAGTGTTTTTAAGAGATGGGTAACAGAAAAAGGATATGAATGAGCAATCCATGGAAAAATATAAGTGGTCAGTAAACATATGGAAAGATGTATAGCCTTGCTCCTGATTAAATAAAGAAAAATTGAATCTGCAATAAGACTTTTCTACCTATAAATTTGTCAGAGATGAGGGGCACCTGGGTGGCTCAGTCAGTTAAGCATCTGCCTTTGGCTCAGGTCATGATCTCAGGGTTCTGGGGTCAAGCCCCGAATCAGGTTCCCTGCTCAGTGGGGAGTCTGCTGCTGCCCCAACCCCCTGCTTGTGCACTCTCTCTCTCTCAAATAAATAGATAAAATCTTAAAAAAAAAAAAAAAGAAAGAAAGACTGTCCAAGATGAAAAAGAATGTTTCTATTTCAGTATTGGCAGAGAAGTTGGGAAATTGACATTCTCATTGACGCTCATGACTGTTCTTTGTTCCTTTATAGGAAAAGCAAATTTTGCCTCTGGCTTCTTTGGGGATTTTTTTTTTTTTAATCTTTGATTTTCTGTAGTTTGAAAAGGATAAGCCAATGCTGAGGCGTAGTGTTTCTTGGCACGTATCCTGCTTGGCGTTCTCTGGGCTTCCTGGATCTGTGGTTTGGTGTCTGACATTCATTGGGGGAAATTCTCAGTCGTGATCATTTCAGTTATTTTTTATGTTCCTCCTTTCCTTCTTCTCCTTCTGGTATTCCCATCACACATGTGTTACACCTTTTGTAGGTGTCCCACGGCCTTTGGATATTCTGTTCCGCTTCATCAGTTGTTGTTCTCTTAGCTGTTCACTTTTGGAGACTTTTTTTTTTTTTTTTTTTTTTTTTTTTTTTTGCGAGAGAGTGTGTGCTTGCGTGCGAGAGTGCGGGTGGGGAGAGCCCAGCGAGGGGTTCGATCCCGCAACCTTGAGATGATGACCTGAGCCACAGTCAAGAGATGGACGCTTAACTGACCGAGCCACCCAGACGCCCCACTTTTGGAGGTTTCTGTTAAGGTTTCCATTGCTGCATCTTCAAGCTCAGAGATTCTTTCCTCAGCTGTGTCCAGTCTACTAATTGTCTTTTATTTATTGTACTACTGTCCTTTATTTCTGTCATTTCTTTCTGGTTCCTTCTTAGGTTTTCTGTCTCTCTGTTAATGTTGTCTGCCCTTTCATGCTGTCTACTTTGTTCCTTTGAGAACTTAGCATATTAATCGTAGCCGTTCTGAATTCTTGGTTTGATAATTGCAGCATCTCTGCCCTGTCTGATTCTGGAGCTTGGTCTTTTTTCCTACTGTGTTTTTGGCCTCTCAGTATACCTTACAATTTTTCCTGGCTAGCCAGACGTGAGGTACCGGGTAAGAGGGACTGCTGTAGCCCAGTCTTCAGTAGCACGGTGGAGAGAGGTGAGGGCCTTGGGGGTTCTGCTGTCCTGCGTTTGGGCACCTTCCAGTCCTTAGTGATCCTGTGCCTCTGGGCTCTGAACTCGCTCATGTTTCCCTCCATTCTCTCCTCCTCTCTTATGTGGGAGAGGATGTCACAGTGGGCTGGGTTTGGATATTCCCCCACGTGAGTTAGGCTCTGGTCGACTAGTTTCTTCTGGGGACTGGCCTTGTTGAGAACGGAGTGCTCTGGCTCGTTTCAGAAGGGGGTCCTTCTTCCCCTGCCATTGATGGAAGCGTGGGGGAGTTTCTGTCTGCTATATGCTCTGGGAACCTGACTGCTCCTGGAGGTAAAACTCATGGAAGTGTGGGAGGCCCCTGGGGCTGGGTCCCCCTGGTTCACACACAGGCCCCAGCGCTGGTAGTCACACCTCTGGTTTTCTTACCTGAGCACGGCTGCCATGGAGGTTTGCATTCCTGAGGCTTTGCTCCGGGAAGCTGCAATGCCCTGTATTCATTCACCTGTCTGGGTGGTCTTGGGGCCAGTCTTAGTTTGTCCTATGTCCTTGCCTTTCCCACGAAACTGAGGAATTGTTGGTTTTTCAGTCTGTTAGGATGGAGTGGTGATTTCTAAGCTCCTTACATGCAGAACCAGAAACTGATTTACTGTTGGTGGAGTGGATATTGGTACAGTCTTAATTATCTACTAAATCTTAATTATCTACTAAATCTTAATTATCTACTGATAGTAAAAATGTGCATGCCCTTTGACCTGGCATTTCCACCTTTGGACATACTGGCATGAATGCATAAAGATGTAAGTACCAGAATTTTTTTTTTACAGCATTTTTTTAAAAAGATTTTATTTATTTATTTGAGAGAGTACAAATGGGGGGTGGGGGGGAGGGAGAGAAGCCGACTCCCCACTGAGCAGGGAGCTCCATCCCAGGACCCTGGAATCATGACCTGAGCCGAAGGCAGATGCTTAACCGGCTCAGCCACCCCAGCGTCCCTGCAGCAGCATTTTTTAACAGGGATGGTTAAATAGGATATGTTTACACAATGGAATGCTCTCTAGCTGCTAAAAAGAAATGAGGCAGCTCACTATATCCTGTCATGGGAAGCAGTCGAAGACACATTGTGAAGTGGGGAGAAAAAAAGCAAGTTGGCAAATGGTATGTTTAAGATTCAATTTTTGTTTAAAACTTATTCACAGTGAAAATGAAGGCGTGCTTAGAGAAGAAAGAGAATTTTGGAAGAATATGTACCAGAAAAACCATTGGTTGCCTCTGAGGGACAGTGTTACAAGGCTGGTAATATGCATGTATCAGTGACATTTGTGTCTTGTATGACGCAGATATATTTGATGATTAGGCAGGAGAGAAAGAAGGTAGCAGCAGATACGGTTCATTGAGGGCAACAGAATGGAACTGATTGTTTCCATCGCTTTTCCCCACATCCAGGCAGTAACGCAGTAGCAATCTCTGAATTTTAACGTACCTTCTGGGAACACCGTGGTAGCGTAGACCCAAGTAACTGGAAATTGCAAATCTCCTGGTGTCTCTTTCGCTGTTTCAGGGGTGATGGCCATAAGATGACAAGAGTTCCAGACAAATGTTTTACCGGTGAACATTTTTTTCACGTAGACTTTTTTATTGTTAATTCTTCTTGTTAAATGATTTACCAAGGAAGATTTCCCCTTCTGCAGAGAAGCAGTTTCTTTGGTTCGATTGTGTTGAGATTTGTGGTTTGTCGTACCCAAGAGAGGTTTATAATGGAATTTTTTACAACACGTATCTCTCCCTTAGAAGGCTGCCTAAAAAGCAGGTTAGCGGAGCCGTGGTTAATGTGAAGGCTACTTGGCTTCCATTATAAAATATGGTTTCTAGCTACAGTTTTCCTGCTCGAATGCTGTCTAAGCACCTGCAGTGTGACTCAGTGTAGACTAATAATTCTTCCGAGTTCCTTGTCCTGTTAACTTCTCATCTAAATTTTATTTCCCACTTCACATCCTACTTTGAGTTTCTGGATCTAGTCCCATCATGTGCGTGTGCAGGGTGGGCTTCCCACACAACACCAGCAGAATTCTCATTTAACTCCATTCTGATACAGTCAGCCCGGAGGTAGCATCAGATTCCCCCGGGTAGGGGTTCGGTCCTACAGGACTGCTCCCACCCCACACTGCCCCCCACTTCAGACGCCAGTCGCAAACCCAAGCTGTCACCTGCACTTCTGATTGACCAGCTATAAATCAGAGGTTCCGAAGACCCCTTGCTCAGATTCGATTGATTTGCTGGAACAGCTCACAGAAGTGTTAGAAACATTTTATTTACTGGATGACTGGTTCATCATAAAAGGATAGGACTGGGGAACGGCCAGGTGGAAGAAATGCACAGGTGTGGGGAAAGGGCGAGGAGTTCCATGCTCTCTGGGCGCACCACTCCCCGAATCTCCCCGTGTTCACCAACCCAAAAGCTCTCCGACCCCTGTTTTTCTGGGTTTTTATAGAGGCTTCATTACATAGGCACGACTGATTAAATCACTGCCCATCCTGCTGTCCTCCCCTCCTCCCTGGAAGTTGGGGGCTAGGATTGGAAGTTCCAACCCTCTGATCACATGGTTGGCACCCCTGGCAACCAACCCCCATCCTTAGGCACTTTCCAAAAGTCACCTCATTAACATAACCTAAGAGACGTTTTAAGCTCTTGTCACTTAGGAAATATGTATGAGAGCTATATAGTAGGTCATCTGATTGATCAAATATATATGTTTCTGATAAATTACAATATCAGGCATCCTAACCTAGTTTTTTTTTTTTCCCTCCTAGGTATAATTTGCATTCTTCTCAGTGATTAATTTTATATAATGATTTCTTTGTTCTTGTTTTACCCTCTGTGAATTTCCTAACAGAAGTCCTGGAGGGGATATGGGTGCCAAAAAGAAAAAGAAGAAACAGAAGAGAAAAAAGGAGAAACCGAACTCCGGAGGCACCAAGTCAGACTCCGCCTCTGATTCCCAGGAGATTAAAATCCAGCAGCCTTCCAAAGTGAGACCCCTGTTTTATTTTAGCCTCTGTGGTTCCTGCTGCGTGTGAGAGAGGGATTGTTCGGCCCAGCGCCCCGCGGGAGCGGAGGCGTACCTGGGGCTTTGCCTGACCGCGTGCTGGAGAGCGCCCCCCCCAGAGGGCGTTTCCGGCCTTCCTCCCACTGTCCTTGTACCTGAATAACTAAGAAGCACGGACAGCGTTTTCGTGTGTATGTGGATATGACTTGCATTTTTCCACATTCTCAGAGCAAATCAGTATGTAGATTGTGGTGATAGAATCGGTCTCAGTGTGAGCTTGGTAGGTGTGTTTTGTTGTTGTTGTTTTGAAGTTACACTTAACATTTCATTACTTTTAGTTCAGAAGATATTCACATTTTAATTTTTCTGGGTGTCTAATTACCTGCATAGCACCACACCATCTGGCAGCAGATTCCCACGGGAGCAGCCACGGGTAAGTCTTGTGACTTTGAATCCCACCAGTAGGCTTCAGTGGCCACTCTTACATCCCATTGCCGAGGGCGGGACGTAGCTCTTGACGTTCCCGCCGGAGAAACACCCATCCTTCCAGACCCAGCCAGCAGTTGTGTTGAGCGGAGCCCGGGGCGGGTGGATGGCGGGCCTCGCGGGGCCCTGGTGGTGCCGATGGCAGGCACCTCCGCCTGGGGGGCCGACCCCAGTCACCCTGGCTGGGAACACGGGCCTTGTGTGCCGGCCACGGGGGAGCGCAGAGCCCCCTCGGTGCAGGAACCTCACAGGGCAAAGTATGACGAAGCTCGGATGATCTTGATGGTTGCAGCTCCAGGTCACTTGTCCCGGGGGTCGTGGTGCGGCCGAGGGGCTCAGGAGTACACCGGGGAACCTGGGCTCGGTCCCGGCCCCGTAGCTCACGAGCTGTGCGGTGCCGCCCTCCGCGAGCCCCTTTCCACACCCGCGACGTGGGGGTGATGCCTTCTGCCCCAGCTCACAGGGCTGATAGGAGATCCTGTCTGTTAAATGGTCCTGATAGTCTAAAGCACTGTATATATGGCAGCTCTTACCATTATGCAAGTTTCGTGGGGCTGAAATTTTTTTTTCTTGCGCACAGTTGACACTGTATCGCGCGAAGTGGGTCTTGCAGGCAGTTTTTGTTGGTGTTAACTGTTTGACACGTAAGGACGAGGAGTCCCTGAGAGGATACTTACTTTGCCCAGTTTTCCCCGACTGCCTGTGTGGGGTGAGAAGAAAACAGGGTGTTCCCCCCTCGCTTTTCAGCTCATCTCTCAGGTGACAAATACTCTTATCCACCGGACCTACTTCCCGAGGTCACTCATGTAAGTAAGGTACACCATCAACTCGCAAGACATTTTTCCCATTTCTCAGTGTCGCTTCATCGGATCAATGCTGTATCGCTTCTGTGCAGTGCTGACCTTCTGTCTTGCTTCTGCCATCACCACCAGCTTGTACCCCAGTGATTTTGAGCCCTTCCCTTACTTCTGGTCACTTATGAGAAACTGGAGCTAGCCAAGAGGAACGGCTAGCACCGTACGGTAGAGAAGTTATTTTCTTTTTTAATTGAGAATAAATCAGAATTGTGTTAATGTGGGCCTTCATTACATTTTTAAAAACTGGAGCTTCTTTCCCTTACACTAGATGCTTGCTCTAAATAACACTGTAAATTACAGAGGATTGTGTGTAGAAAATATTCTGTTCTGCACCCAAGAACCAGAATAAGGTGATATTTGGCTGGATTCTTTATAGACTCCTTAGTGGTGGAGGACTTAGACATTTTTCCAAGATATTAAATTTAGAAAGTAACGGGTAAAGAGTACAGTTGGAGCTTAGTATTTCCACGGAGGAAAAGAGGTGTGCCTGACTTCGGGGTATGGTAGTGGGAAACTAACGTGGGGCTGATCCACGCTCTCCCCTTCCCTAACACTAATTCATTTCTCCCCAGGCAGTGCTGCTGTGGAAAGTGAATGAATAGGTTTAAGAATGTATCGTAGCTGAATTTTCCTTGCTGCTCTATTGCCGTGGATTTGAAAATTGGGCTTACTTGTGTCCACTTTAAGAAAGCACTTAAAATAGTGAGCATTCAGATATAAATATTTCATGAATGGTCATTTTATATAAAGACTGCTAGTCAACATGACGAGGCTAATTAGGTAGGGTTGAAACCACTCTGAGGTCTGTCTTCACGGAGTTGGGATATCGTTGGCTCCTTTGGAACAAAGGTGCTGATTCATGTTTGCTGCCAAATAGCTTGAGTTTTGTTTATTAGTGATCGAGAATTTAACTCTAGAATTAGGAAAGAAAAATTCCCATGACAAATTCAGTGCAGGCATTGTAGGTTCAAATTTGCCTTTTTAAGGATAAATGGGTCATGTTCAGGCATTATTAGTTGAAATAGGGTGTGCTCAGAGTGTTGTTTAAGTTGTAGATCTAACAGATTGCCTTGTTAGGGGTTCAAATGGACGTAAATTTCATCTTGCGGGAAATCAGTTACTCTATGTTGGAGGTTCAAAAGAGACCAGAGCAAGAATCCTAAGCAAACCCAATGATAAAGAAAACACAGGGAGGTGTGTATTAAATAAACCCTGTTTTGTAGTGTATCCCATAGGTAAAGCTTCCCAAGTTAAAGACTGGCTCCCGACCACAGACATCAGATTCAAGGTTGACCAGAAGTGCAGAGCCACTATTAATAAACCAGTGAGGGTTGTTGGTCGCTTTCCTTGGTGCCCACGGTGTGTTGACACACAGGAAAATCAAAGGGCTCTGAGATTCTTGTTAACCACTTCTGAACTACAGTGAAGAACATTTTTTGTGTGGCATCAGAATTCTAAAACTAATTAATTTCACATACTGAAAAATAACTCCGTGAATTACCCGTTCAGCCCTAAGTGGAAAGTATAGGCTTACTTTTTGTGGGGGATTACATTATCGGAGCGATTTTCCAAAAAAAGAGCTGGGGAACCTTCAGAGATAAGAGGAATATTGGCTTCAAGGAAGGAACTTGAGATTTGAAACGTATTGTCAATTTTCCAGACTGAGACTATGTTTTACTTTTAAAAGTTAGTTTCCAACACTTGGGTTGGGGAAAACAGTCTGCGGTTGCCAAAGATCTAAACTCACAGAAGAAACTGCTTCTTCTCGTTGGAGGGTTTGTCTCTGGAGGAGCGTGGGAGCTGGGAGAGGACAGGGTGTGGTCCTGGCGGAAGGCACACTCAGAGATTTCCTTTCTTGGTTAATTTCCTTTCCAGCTCAGCACTCAATTCACCTTTCTTCCCTTCCCTTCCCCTCCCCTCCCCTCCCCTCCCCTCCCCTCCCCTCCCCTCCCCTCCCCTCCCCTCCCCTCCCTTCCCTTCCCCTCCCTTCCCTCCTTTCCCTTTCCTTTTCCCTTTCTCCCTCCCTCCTTCTTTCCTTTCCTTTCCTTCCTTCCTTCCTTCCTTCCTTCCTTCCTTCCTTCCTTCCTTCCTTCCTTCCCCCTTTCCTTTCCCTTCTTTTCTTTTTCTTTCTTTCTTTCTTTCTTTCTTTCTTTCTTTCTCTCTTTCTTCCTTTCTTCCTTCCTTCCTTCCTTCCTTCCTTCCTTCCTTCCTTCCTTTCTTTCTTTCTTTCTTCTAAAATTTCCCCCATCTGCCTGGTTTCCATTCTAGCAGGTATTTCCTTTGTCCCCACATTGCTACTGTAGGGCATAAACCCCAGCAGTGAAACCGAGGGTTTCCTGACGGGCTGCTGTGTGGTAGTAACGTGTGCGTGCACGTCCCTCCTTTCTGCTGCTCTGCCCAGATGTGTGTGGGTCCCCCCCCCCCTGCAGTTAGAGGGGACCCTGAAGCCAGGGGTGGTCGGCTTTACTTCAGATTTCCCAAAACTCTCAAAGCCCCATTAAAACTACTGAGCTGTTGTTACCTTTAACATAACGTGTTTCCTTTATTTGAATACGGTGGCATCCTTGAGCCCGAGGCCCTGACCAGGCTTAGAGGAAGATGGTTGGGGTTCTGGTGGTGAGTCACCAAGGCAGATGGCGCGTGTCTGCCCCAGGTTTGGGAACGGTGGCAGCTTCCTCACTTTTTGTGTCTGTGTGTCTTTGCTGTTCTAGAATCCCACCATTCCAATGCAGAAGTTGCAGGATATCCAGAGAGCAATGGAGCTGTTGTCCGCGTGCCAGGGCCCCGCCAGGAGCATCGATGTGGCTGCCAAACACAGATACCAGTTTTGGGACACACAGCCGGTACCCAAATTAAGTAAGCTTTTCTGCCTTTCCTCTCGCTCCCCGCCCCCCCCAAAAAAACAGCTGGGTTAACAACAAACAAACAAACAAGAAAAACCACAAAAGAAACTTGACTGGACTTCCATGATTTGTTTTATACCACAGATGAACAACGTACACAAAAGTCCTGTTTTTCTCCTTAAAACATAAATATTAGGGGGGCGCCTGGGTGGCACAGTGGTTAAGCGTCTGCCTTCGGCTTAGGGCGTGATCCCGGCGTTCTGGGATCGAGCCCCACATCAGGCTCCTCCTCTATGAGCCTGCTTCTTCCTCTCCCGCTCCCCCTGCTTGTGTTCCCTCTCTCGCTGGCTGTCTCTCTCTCTGTCGAATAAATAAATAAAATCTTAAAAAAAAAAAAAACATAAATATTGGGTAGTGACATTGGCTTTCAGTAGACACAATTTTAGAGTCTGATTCCTCTTCCTATAAAAAAAAAATCCAATTTCTCCCACTTGAGACATTAGTGTGTTAAAAATATATGTAAAAGACCTGTTTTGGTCCTGAACTTCATGGACTTGTTTTTCCTATACATAAATTTTTAGCTCGCACGTCTCCCTTATTGCAGAAGACACAGCTTACTTCCCCTGCTAAATCTTCCTGAAACGGGCAGTTTCGTGCTGCTTTACAGCAGGCTCCTGCACGCTCGCCGCTGTTAGTTACTGTCAGCCAAGAACCCCGCGGTACAGTTAGGGGCCCGGGCCCCTGGGGGGTGCTCCGGAGACGCCTCGGCTCGTGGGCATCTCAGCAACAGGCCTCGCCTCAGCGCTGGGTCTGCTCCCTCACGGTCCACGCAGACTCTCGCCTCCTGAAATTCCATAAACATCGTTTAACTCTTCCTTTTTCACAATAGAAAAGGTGATGATATAAATGTGCTAAAAATGTTTATATGACTATTAAAAGCTAAACCTACTGCTTTCTATTATCCTCCTCTGAAAATAGATTATAATTACTTCTCCGTTCTTCTTTCTTGATTGTTCGGGTTCCAGGATCTTTGTAAGATAAAGGGTTGTTAAACAGATCTCTTCATAGTCCAGTTATGTACAAATTATCCGTTTCATCGCATTAAAATGCGGGGACAATCCTTGTCTGTGCCCTCAGATAATGTTTTTCAACCTTTTTGAAGTTCCCGCTCCTCTCTCAGGCATGTCCACCCCACGCATCTGGAAAAAGCACGGGCCAGGGAGCGTGAAAGATCGAGGAGAGCGATTCTCCTCACTTGTCTTTTCCTTCAGGCTCTAGAAATACATGTGTTTGGTCGTGGAGGAAGGCTCTCTAGAATGAATCTCCAGGATTTTAACTGCCGTCGAACTGAGTGACCATTTGCAAAGGGATGTGGGTTTATGGATCCGGATGTATTGGGTTTAGCTGAATGCTGCTTGGCAGGCTGCTGGTGGCTTTTAGGTCACGGCGCCGGGGACAAGCAAGCCGCCTCCAACGCCAGCACACATCTTTGGGAAGATAGCCGGGGTGCACCGCATTTTGGCCCTTCCCCTGAATCCCTGCAGGATTCCCCCAGTTCCTTGAACACCCAGTTTGCCCCTGAGTTAAGGCAACATCAAAGTTTGGAGGGGGCAGAGTCAGCCTGAGGCTGTCCCCAGTGTCGGGTGGGTCGCCAAGCTCTAAGCAGACGTCCTGGAGGGACTGTCAGGGAGCCGCTGAGAATCTGGCCCCTCAGGCTGACTTGACGAAGCCTAAGATATTCCACGGGGGTGAGCTGGTGCCGCAGTGTGACTAAGTCAGGGGCTGGAGAGGACGAGACCCCGTGGAGCTGGCTCAGACCTGGTGGCTTCCACCTGTAAAAAGGTGATGCCAGAGCCTGTACCTGAGGGTCATTTATTCAGCAGGTACCGGTTTCTTTTTTTTCTTCTGGTTCTGTTTATTTATTTATTTCTTCTTTGAGGTGTAATTGGCCCACAGCACCGTATTAATCTCAGGTGTCGGACATACCGATAGGATGTTTGTGTACGTTGTGAGACGGCCCCCACGGGAGGTCTGGTTACCATCCCTCACCACATCAACGCGCAGAACTTTTTTCTTGTAATAGGGACTTTGAAGATCTACCGTGTTAGCAACTTTCAAATACGCAATGCAGTGTTACTAACTGTAATCAACGTGCTGTGTCTTATGTTCCCACAGCTTACTTGCTTTATAACTGGAAGTTTGTGCGTTTTGACCCCCTTTGCCCATTTCACACCCACACCCCCCACCCCTGCCAACCACCAGACTGTTCTCTCTTGTCTAGGAATTCAGAGTTATTTTTTAGATTCCACATATAAGTGAAATCATACACTATTTCTTGTTCTCTCTCTGACCTAATTCACTTCACATAATGCCTTCAAGGTTACCAACAGCAAGATTGCGTTCTTTTTTATGGCTGAGTAATAGCAGATCAGTATTGAGTGTCTACCGTTCGGTGCCAGGCAGTGGGGAACATGACAGGGAAACAGTGATGGGAAAGTAGGATAAAAATGGTGGCCAGGTGGGGATGGAGGGAGGCCATCCTCCAGGTAGGAAAAAGCTTTAGTCGGGGAAAGATGCTGCAGGAAAGTGATGTGTAAGCTTATATCTGCAAACACTCAAGCGGCCCCCCACGCGGAGAGCTGGGGAAGGGCTGTGAGAGCAGAGGGAAACCCCAGATGCCGTGAGCTGGGGCCTGCCTGAGGGGAGTCAGCGTGGGTGAAGCTGGAGAGCAAGGCCAGGTGGGCAGCCAGGCGGGCATCAGCCACACGCAGGGGACTGGGTTCTATCCCAGCCATACTGGGAAGCTGTGGGGGAGGAACTGGAAAAGGGCACCTTTGTGGAAATGACTGGAGACATGGGTGACCTCAGCTGCACTGCCAGCAGTCCCGAAATTAGTCGTAGGTATTGCTGGGAGGGGTCAGAGGTCACTCCCCCGCCACCCAGGTTTTTGAAATGCAAAGTAAGAAGGGACCATCTCCAGGCTGTCATGGACCTAAGCTGTCCACTGTGGTGCAGTGCGATGGATCTGTCATCTAGGGATTGAGGCTGAGAAGTCACTGTCATGTCATAATATGCACCTTGTCATTGCATGAGAAAGGATTGCTCCTTCTATTTAATTGGTGAGATAACAGCTCTTCTCCACACCTGGCCACCCTGTTTCACTCCACAAGTAGCTGAAACAATAGCATATCTTCAAAGGTGATATGAAACCCAAGGCCCCTAGAGATGATTTCATTTTCTGTGATGGACCATTTTGGATCATCAGAATACTTTGTCATTGAATATTCTTTTTGTCTTTTTTCTCCTCTGCCCTTCCCTAGATGAAGTCATAACCTCTCACGGGGCGATTGAAGCGGATAAAGACAACGTGCGTCAGGAGCCCTATTCTCTGCCACAGGGTTTTATGTGGGACACCCTAGATTTGGGTAACGCCGACGTGGTGAGTAACACTCTTGGGTTCAACACGTGCCCTCGCGCACATTGCTTCCGGGGGGGTTGCGAGCACCACAGCTAGGACACTGGCTTGGTCTTGTAGCTCAAGGAGCTGTACACGCTGTTAAACGAGAATTACGTGGAAGATGAGGAGAGCGTGTTCCGGTTCGACTACTCGCCCGAGTTCCTGCTGTGGTGAGTCTGGCCGGCCCGGGCACGGGCAGTCGGGGTGGCGTGTCTCGGTCTCTCCCTGGGTTCCTGGACACTAACCAGCGCCTGTTTTCTTTGCCTGCATTGACTTCAGGGCTCTGCGTCCCCCAGGCTGGCTCCTTCAGTGGCACTGTGGGGTCAGAGTGTCTTCGAACAAAAAGCTGGTAGGGTTCATAAGTGCCATCCCAGCAAACATCCGGATTTATGACAGGTACCCATTAAAGCTTGTCCATGTCGGTTCTGATGTGTTACTTTTCCAAAAATTGCAGTTACAATAGACTTTTAAAAGTTACTTATGCAGATTGCTGATCGTGGGGGAGGTTGTGGGTGGGTGGGGGCGGGGGTCTGCGGGAACTCTACTTTCTGATCGGGTTTGCTAAATCTAAAACTGCTCTAAAAAGTAAAGTTGATTTAATAAAAAAAAAAATTGGACTACAGACAGCAACAAAGGACAGCGCTGTCTGTCTCAGTCTCATCAGTGCACACACAGACACATTTTATGTGTATATACATATAGCTATGTAGGTATCAGAATAAAGAAAGCTATAAATAGGTATTTCAGATTTATTTCTGGAGAAAAGAATTACCTTAAGAGATTTTAGGAGAGAGAGATTTTCAAAAAATCTTTTTATCCTTAGGATAGCTATGTTGCATTTTTGCTCAGGATCTCTCGCCCAGAAACTCAGAGATCTAATGCATAGTAGGGCTGTTTATCTTGCAGTGTGTTGGGTTAGTTTCTTTGCTGCTAAAAAGCATTTGATGTCAAGGAGTCTCCATGGCACATGGAGTGCCTGCATATCTAGAACCAGAGCAGGGAACAGGCTTTGAAGTTCTGGAAGGTTTACTGTGGCCTAAAAAAACAGCAGCTCTCATCTGGTCAAAGCACCTCTCAGGATCTTAGGAATCACATTCTACTCCGAAGCAACGTCTTACCAGATTGTGCAGCTGGGGGACCCAGTTATTGTCCTAATTGCATACATGACAGAAAATAACAGACGTGGAAACTTTGAGGCACATCTTACCCATTTTCTAAAATGAAAACTTAGAAAAAAAATTAAAGTCTTAAATTTATTTAGGACAAGGGGGTTTGGGTCTCCATGGCCTAGAGTTAAAATCATTTTGGCAGGGGATTTGGGGACTAGCGTATCCATCTGAATTTGTGAAATGTCTAAATGGTGGGCAGTTGTTCTTAAACATTGTGTTGAAAGGGGGGGTCTTTCTGTTTCTTAGTCTTTGAAATGTCATGGGTGTTGTCTTATTTTTAAAAATGTTTTCATCTTATGTTCCCTCCAATTTTTGACATCTTTCTCTTTCGTAGTGTGAAGAAGATGGTAGAAATCAACTTTCTTTGTGTTCATAAGAAATTGAGATCAAAACGGGTAGCCCCAGTGTTAATTCGAGAAATAACCAGAAGAGTGAACCTGGAAGGGATTTTTCAGGCCGTCTATACCGCTGGAGTGGTTCTTCCTAAGCCAGTGGCCACCTGCAGGTATCAGCACCTCACGCTCACCTGGAATCTGGCCCCCCTGCTGTGTTGCTGCCAGTTACTCTCACGTGTGACTCGGGGATGTGGGCTTACCTGTTATTATGTAGGTTTGGTAGCAGAGGGGAAGACCAGACCCAAGAACCGCTGTGATCAGTGTTCTTTCCAGCCGAGAACTGCTGTGATCAGTGTTCTTTCCAGTTTGCCGTCGAACCACCTGGTGATAAAGAGTTTTTAACGTTTTCCTGCTAATGATGCTGGTTCTGAATTTCTGTGTCTCTTCCACTGGAAAGAGCAGCGCTGCCTCGGAACCCGGGGCATTGTGATCTTGAAACATCCAGCCTGCTATAGCATTTTCCTTCCTTCCACACACTCAAGCTGATACCAGGCTCTGCCCTGGCTGTCAGTCAATGATTCCAGATACTTGATAAACACCAGTTGAGAAGCCCAAACAAACTTGTTTGCTGAGAGTAAGAAAAGGCTTAAGCTCTGTTTTTATGACTTCATCTGTTCTTATCAAGCTTTCAAAGGTTAATCCAGGGAGAAGATGGTTTATCGGATTTGTCTCTGGACAAACCTGTTTGTAAAGCCTCAGAGTTTACCTCTCTGGACTATTTTTGCCTCAAATAAGAGGAAACTTTCTCTCTAAATGTAGAAAACATTATTCATAAATAACCTGAACAAATAAGACTTTGCAGGCATGTTTTAATACAAATCATCCTAGTACCTAACCTGCAATCACTTAAGAAATGCAAAGTAGTTTCTCAAAAGTTGTTTTCTTTGGTGTGCATTATATAAAAGCGACAGCTACTAATTTAGGGGAGCTGTTTTCATGTTTTTACACTTTTTGGTTTGCTTTCTGTAGAATCAGCAGTGGTTAAATACTTGCAGACTGGGCATTTTTTAACTTGATTTTGCAATTTTATGATTGCTCTTTACTGGAAGAGCCGGAAGGTCACGGACTACAAAGGAACGTAACTAGGAAAGCAAGGACGCATTTTAGATGCACAAAACAGCTGATAAAGTACTTACACAAGAAGAGGGCCAGCCTCCAGCTCCGCACTGGGGGCATCACGAGTGTCCATTAAATGCTTCTGTAACGGCTGAGCTTAGACAAAGAGTAAAAACTGGTAGGGTTAGAAACCAGTCAGGTTTTAAAACCTTTATTGTCTTCCAGATACTGGCATCGATCACTAAACCCCAGGAAACTGGTAGAAGTGAAATTTTCTCACTTGAGTAGAAACATGACTTTACAGAGAACGATGAAGCTCTACAGACTTCCGGATGTAAGTAAGAATGTTCTGCAGGTTTTTGAAGCTGTGACCTTAACTGAAGCTTTTAATGTAGAAAAGAGTTATTTGCAAGAGTCTTAAAAACCAGCTCATGTGTTTGAGAATGTGAATGTGTAGCTTTTTGGAACTCTGGGCTAGGAAAAATTGGGGAGCTCCTTTGAAAATCCCAGGTGGTTTTTTTTAAAAGGCTTTTTAAGTCTTCAGTTTATGGTTGGATGGGATTGAACTCAAGACATGTAAGCTTTGAAATTTTGAGTATTTACCATTTGTTATGTAAGAAGGAAGAAACCTTGAGGCTTCTGATGCTATTTTAACACAAAGGAAGTAAGGAATAAGGCTTAGAGGAGACACCAAGGGGAGGAAATAATGTCTCATTAAATTATCATCTTTTTAGGGGCGCCCGGGTGGCTCAGTTGGTCAAGTGTCTGGCTCTTGGTTTCAGCTCAGGTCATGATCTCAGGGTCGTGGGATCAAGCCCTGCATTGGGCTCTGTGCTCAGTGGGGAGCCTGCTTGAAAGAGTCTCCCTCTGCCCCACCATGCCTTCTCTTTAATAAATAAATAAAATCTTAAAAATAGATATATATTTTTAAGATTTTATTTATTTATTAGAGAGATTGAGAGAGAAAGCATGAGCAGAGGGGAGGGGCAAAGAGAGAGAGTGCAAAGCAGACTCCCTGCTGAGCAGGGAGTCCAACGCAGGGCTCAATTCCAGGACCCTGAGATCATCACCTGAGCCGAAGGCAGACACTAAACTGACCGAGCCACCAAGGTGCCCCCTCAGAAAAGTAACTTTTTAAGCTAGCAAATTCCCAACATGATACGTTGTCTCAATAGAGGAAAAGTTACATGTGCTTACCAGCATTGCCTTTATTTGGGGCTTGGATGGTGTGTTAGTTATCTATTGGTGTTGTGATAGATTACCATAAATTTAGCAGCTTAAAACACACATTTATTATCTCCTGGGTTCTGTGGGGCAGGAATCAAAGCCCAGCTTGCCTGGGGGCTCTGCCTCAGGGTCTTTCAGGAAGTTGCCATCGAGGTATCCACTGGGGCTGGGTCTCATCTGAACACTTGACTGGGGGTGGGCCCACCTCCAACTCACATGGCTGTTAGCAGGCCTGAGTTTTTGTTGGCAGTTGGACTGAGAGTGTTAATTCCTTGCTGACTGTCGGCCTGAGGCCTCTGTCAGGTCTTCGCCAGGTGAGATTCCCCATAGGGCAGCAGCTGTGACAACATGGCAGCTTGCTTCATCAAAGCCAGTGAGGGAGTGAGTCTACAGAGAGAGCTGGCTAGCAAGGTGGAAGTTAGAACCTTACGTAATCAGTGCTTGCAAGTGACATCCAGTCACTGATGCTGTATATTTCGCTGGTTAGAAGCAAGTCCCAGGTTCCACCCACACTCAGGAGAGCGCAAGGTCGTGAGCGCCAGGAGTTGGCATCATCGGGAGCCATCTTAGAATCTGTCTGCCACAGATGGGATCTTTCATTTGACGTTTTCATTTCGCCAGAGCTGTTCTTTCTCTTGGGTTGTTAGAGAGTAGTTTTGTGACTATCTTGATTGAGGGATTCCTGTGGAATGTCGCCATGTTCCTCTCGAACATGGGCAGGGCTTCGCCTGCAATGCCCTTTCTCAGTGCAGTGGACTCCACTTCCTTTTGTCTTTCAGCCAGTTGTGTGTTTACTGAGTACATGTGAGTAGCTCCGTGAACTGATGTATTTTTTTTTTTTAAAGATTTTATTTATTTATTTGACAGAGATAGAGACAGCCAGCGAGAGAGGGAACACAAGCAGGGGGAGTGGGAGAGGAAGAAGCAGGCTCATAGCAGAGGAGCCTGATGTGGGGCTCGATCCCATCACGCCGGGATCACGCCCTGAGCCGAAGGCAGACGCTTAACCTCTGTGCCACCCAGCCGCCCCTGATGTATTTTTTTCTGATGACAGACAGGAATCAACTGATTTCTGACCTTAGGCAGAATTTCATGAGGAGAAAAGTGGAGACGAGGGAAACCAGATGTGGGAGATATCAGGATCATCATTCTGGAGCTTTGTAACCTGGCAGAGGGATCGGAAGGCCTGTTCTTCCCTTCAGTCTTAACTATTGTTGCAGACGGTGGAGCTCAGACTAATGAACCCACTGCCTCTGAGGCCAAGCAGGGAGGGGAAACATAGACCAGAAGAGAGGAAAATAAACACCACAGGCAATATGGTAGGGGAGGGTCCACACGACCCAGGGAGGGGGAGCCAGCCCCTCATGCTGGAGCGGCTGACAGGAAAGTAGGCGTGTGGAGATGTGTGCACGGAAGACATTCAGAGAAGTCACACTAGCAACGTGACACTGAATACTGACTGGCCAGGATTCTTTTGACGCTAGGGGCCAAGACTGAGAGTGACCCGAGAGGGACAGGGTCACGTAGAGGCACAGGACACAGCTACCATGAGATGCGCCCCCTACAGGCCCGTCCTCTCTCAGCCTCCTCCTTGCCAGCGGTTGAAGACTTTGCCATCCAGAAGCGGAAATTAAAAACTTCAGGCATGCCGACTTCTTTCACTAGGGGCTAACACTCTTCTCCTGTGGTCTCCCTGAAGTTCAGTTTCTTGAGCCTGAAGCCATCGAGCTTATGTGTAAGGAAGGCTCCCACTTGCATGTAGGTTGCCTAAAATGGGATGAAGGAGGAGTTTTAATACCTGTCATTGGTTTATTCAGGGTGATCAGAATTTGAGTTGCTGGGAGTATTTTTGACTTTCGTCCCTCATCCTTTATGTTTTTACACAAAAATCAATCAACTCAGGTAACAGTGAACAAGCTGGTAATAAACCACAGCTCTGGCATTGGGAGTCTTTCCTCCCCCCCGATAAGGTGAAGTTTACAAAGTGCTGTCATGTGTATATATATATATTCAGGTTATTCTCGCGACAACCTTTCGAAGCTGGTGTCCTGTCTGCATTTTGCAGATGAAGAGATTGGGGCTCATGCAGTTTGACACTTAGACACAGGCCTGTCACTCATAAGTGGGGGACTAGGGATGCACGCCCCAGACATCCACGTTTCGCCTGTTAGATCCCTTTGCTCCTGCCGTCACCTCTCACACACCCCCAGGGGGCAGCATGGCTCAGTCCCACTGGGTGTGTCACCACTCGGTCACTAGAGCAGAGGTGAACGCAGGAAAGCGTGATCGTCAGGGTCCCAGTAGTGCCCCCTGGCTTGTTCCAGTCTCCCTCCCTGCTTTTAAATGCTGGGGAAGGAGAGAAAAATGAGTAAAATAATGAAGCAGTGAAGAAAAAGAGAGGGTAGAAGAGATGAGAGTACAGATATTAGAAAATCAGAAGGCGGGGCGCCTGGGTGGCTTAGTCGGTAAGCGTCTGCCTTCGGCCCAGGGCATGATCCCAGGGTACTGGGATCGAGCCCCGCATCGGGCTCCCTGCTCGGCAGGAAGCCTGCTTCCCCACTCCCACTCCGCCTGCTTGTGTTCCCTCTCTCGCTGGCTGTCTCTCTCTCTCTGTCAAATAAATAAATAAAATCTTAAAAAAAAAAAAATCAGAAGGCACCCACCAAGTCATCTGGGAGTCTGCCCCTTGAGTTAGAAGCTGGACGTGCAGGGGCACCTGGCTGGCTCAGCAGTAGAGCATGTGACTCTTGATCTCAGGGTTGTGAGTTTGAGCCCATGGTGGGTGTAGAGATAACTTAAAAATAGAATCTTAAAAAAAACAAAAAAGAAGCTGGACAATGCAGCATGTGCGAGACCATGTCCTCCCTGCATAGGGGCCCAGGCGGGTGATTTAAGAACATTTTCGTACCCTTAAGCATAAAGAAGAAGAACCTTACTGCGTACAATTTTTGCTCTCTGGGTCGGTCTCATCTGATTCATCGTGACTGCTGCTGCTTGCAGTGCCTGCTTTAGGTCTTGTTTGTGGACTTCTGACTGTAAAGAGTTAACATTATTACGGCCAGCGTTGTGCTAGACACTGAACATCCAGAGTCTCAACTATTAATCGGAACAGTCCTAGGAGGGCAGGGCATTCTCCCCATTTCACAGAAGAGAGCAGTGAGATTGCTCTGCCCAGAATTGTCACAATTGCCGTCTTCTAGTTAGGAGAGAACCACCCGGGGCCCACACCCCCAGCCTTTGCTATCTGCAATGCTGAGGTCTTCCCAAGACTAATGCCTTTCCCTACCTTGTAAACATTGGTTTGTGTTTCATTTGCCGTTGAGCATTTTCAAACAAAGTTGGAATTTTTTTGTTGTTGTTAGTGCTCTTAAAGGCGAAGGAATTTAAAGTCGGCAAAATGCCGGAGTCCGATTCTTCTCCTGGGGTCCTTCCACGGTGTTGCAGGAAGGACGTGCTGGTGAAGACATGCTAAGACACATGGTGTTCTTTCTACATTTAGTTGCAGTAGATGCTTTTTTTAGTGATTAGTGTCCTGCTGCTTTTTAAATCAAATCCCCATAATCTCTGCTTACATCTCTACTCTGGAATCTTGGCTCTAAGACAGTTTATGCCACAGAGTTTGACAGAGAACAACACGGCTTCTGTTTTTAAATACCTCTGAGCTTGTTTCCCCTGTGCACTGATAAGCAGATTTTACACATATTTCAATGTACAGAGAGTCCCAACGAGTCATGCCTGCTATTGGACCCTGGGAAAGTGAGTCTGGCTGAGATAATAGAGTTTGCGTATGAAATGTAAGGCTTTCTCAGTCACTGGAAATGTCCTTTTGTTTCTTTGGAATTCTTTGGAAACCACCTTTCTTTTTTGGGTTATGCCAAAACTTACCTTTTTTTTTGGTTGTTTTTAGTCTAGGCTTAACATTCTCCCCACCTCTTTCTGAAGACCGCAGCTGTAATGGGAGGGTTTATTTTGCATTTTAAAATGTATTTCATGCTTCTGTACATTTTTTTTTTGAAGAGTGTGTGACTTCACAATATTCGAAAGAAGCACATTTAGGCCCCGAGACGCATGGCCATTGTGAGTCAGCAAAAGTAAACATTCTTCTCCTGTTTTCTGGGATCTTGCATTTTTTTTTTTATAGCTGGTACAGTCTGATGTTCTCGTTTTAAAAAATAATAAAAGCTTCTGTTAAAAAGCCCTTGAAGGGCTTATAAATTGCCCAGTGCATACTTTCTCTCTGCCTGTTTGCCCAAACCTACTGTTCACAGAGTTTTCCATCTCCCACTTAGACTCCCTGTTACTCTGACCTTCGGAGACCTGACATAGCAGTTCTCAAAGTTGGTCCTGGAACCCCTGAGAAGTCCTCAAGTCCAGTCCATTCCAGGGGGTGGGGTCTGTGACATCAACACTATTTTTATAATAACAGTGAAGCATAAAATGTATTTTTTGCTTTAATTACCCTACAAATGTACTGTGACATCTACCAGAGGCCTTATGGAATGTGTGCTCCTGTATTTTTTTGTTTTAAAATTTTCTCGGTTTTAATTTCTAATACGATAGGTGCAGGTGGAGGTAACCCACATACGCAGAACTCCTTGGGAATACTCAGGGTTTAAGAGGGTAAAGGGGTCTCAGACAAAAATATTCGGGAACTGCTGCTTTAAGGGTGTCTGCTGGGCAAAAGATGTTGATTTTAGTGATTTTGCAGTATAAATATTCAATGAGGGAGAATTGTGCTGCAGAGGAGTGTTTTGGTCTAGAAAGAAGTTGGGAAGCTTGCTTTTCATTTCTGAATGTCCTCCTAACAGATGCACTAATGAATCTAATTGCTTGATGTTGTTCCTGAACCGGTAACAAAGGAAAAGCAGTTTACTATTGAGCAGGTCTACTTAAGACTTTATTGAGGTCATCTTCATAGCAGAAAATCATCTTCGTAAATGACTTTTTAAATACATTCTTTCTGTGTATATAGTTTGGTCTTTCCTATTAACATTTAGAAATGTATGTTTGTTACATTTTCCAGTATTTGGAAATCACATAGGTTCCATCTTGCTGTGAATTTGCAGTATAGAAACGCTACCAAACACTCAATTTGGTTCAGGGGAAATGAGAAAAAGAATTTTATGCCTGGCTTACACCTAAGTGCCAGGCTCAAGAAGTGTCATCTTTACAGAGCTGACAGTGACTTTTTGCCCTGGGTGCAGCCTTCACTGTACCGTACTGTGTAAATGCGGTTCAAAACATAGGAATTCGTTCATTCATTCATTTATTCGGCACATATTCGGGCTGTTATTACCCTTCTTGCTTGAAGGGTTAGGCCTTGGATGGAAGCCAGGGCCTGGGGATTTCTCGTGCTTTGGCTTTGTGACCCACAGAAAGGCTAGAAGTGCGAGTTCTCTATTAAGTGTTCAGGGCTTACCTTCTCTCGATGTGGACTACTAAACTATTTTAGCTGCATTACTACATCTTTATAGATTACGTAAGTCATCACGGAATGGCGCAGAGTCAGGACAGTTGGGTCTGTAAATACAAAGAACAAATCTCTCAACCCCCCTCCCAGCCCCCACTGGTGAGTGATCAGTCAGCATTCTTTGTCCCGGATCCCTAGAGACCTCGGCACAGCCACTAAGATGGCTCAGAGCCAGCACTCAGGATGAAACCTATTTCCCGCCTTAGGCTTCTGCTCTGCTCCGAGTCTGGGGGCATGTGGGAGCTGTCGTGATCTATTTTTAAAGGCAGAATTTAATTTTAAAGCATTTAAAAATAACTTAGAAAAGGTAGAGTAGAAGTATTTATATACGAGTTACTTATTGCTTAAAATGTATCATTCACTGTTTCTAGGGGAAAATCAAGCTAACTGGAAAGATGAAATTGTATTGCGAAGTTTTTAGTGTTTTGTACAAACAAGCCCTTGTGGTGGGTTTTCTCACTTCTCGGCTCAAGTGTCCTGGTGTTTGGGCAGTTCCTAGGGAGCTAAGTGATGTCTGGAGCTCTTTTGAGGACACGGTGGAACAAATCCAAATGGGGACCTGTCCTGACCTTTAGGTTAATTCTGTTCCTAATAGAATACCGCAGAAATCGTGATGCTCAGGAATGATGACTCTGAATGCCTGTTCTCATCACCTTTTTTAATGAGAAGATAGCAGGGGAAGTCAGGGCCGGTACATGGCAGCCAGCCATGCACCTTTAGAAAATACTTGGCTGTTAAAATGCTCGCCTTTCCCGTTCTGACCAGTACGATTTACTTTAATTTCATTTTTGTTGCTCACAAGAACAAGAGAGCTACAGCCCCTTCACGGGCCATTGAATTCTGAGCTGTCTTCACCTGCATTTTCACCATGTCCGACAGGGCAGTTAAAGCACATCCTTCCAGAACACACGCTCAGAGTGTTCCACCCCGTGCTGGGGGCTGTTAACACACTTGGCTTTGTTACGTAGACTGGTGCGCCCTCTGACTTTGTTGGGGCACCACTGACCCCAGACCGGCCAAGGGATAGAGGGTACAACACGTTGTCTAACGTATATTCTAACTCAGCGCTTTTCAAGCTTTCATGTGTAGACAGATCACGGGGGGAGTCTTGGTCAACTGCTGGTTCTGACTTCGTAGGTTGAGGGGGAGCCACGATTCGGCAGCTCTGACGAGCTCCCAGGTGGCGCCGACGCAGCTGGCCTTCCGTTCCGCTTAGAGCTCAACTTCCCGCTTTGTTTTGTTTTCACTGCAACAAGGCTACCAAGACTTCGGGCCTGAGACCCATGGAACCGCGAGATATCCGGGCCGTTCGAGACTTGACCAACACTTACCTGAAGCAGTTCCATCTCGCCCCGGTGATGGATGAAGAGGAAGTAGCTCACTGGTTCCTCCCCCAGGAGCACATTATTGACACGTTTGTAGTGGAGGTAAAGATAAGGTGATAAGACACTACAGACAAGTACGAAAACACCACACAGCTCAGTCTGGTTTCCGCAGGGATCAAAGAATGCCCCTCTCTCTCCTCTTTTCTCTGACTCACTGCTTCCAGACCAGATTTCTGCTCGCCCCGATAGAACCAGAATTTCTTCTTACAGTTTCCATTCCTGGATAAGAGCACATTTTTGCTGGTGCCTAGTGAGAAATCAGAATACGTTTCTGTTGGTACCTGTGTGATGAACTGCTTTATTTGGTTTTGAAAAAGTCGATTCGGATGGCCTTATCTGAGGTAGATACTTTCCGAAGTTTAATATCCTTGGGTTTTGCGAAGCTGGTTTGAACTGCACTGCTTTCGGTTGAGATGGCATAACTCAGCCATTTAACCCTTGTTCAAGGGAAGGAGGGAAAAGTAAGAGTCTAGATTTTCTGATTATTGGATGAATTTAACACAGTGCTTTTTAAACCTTTAAAAAAAAAAAGCTTAGAACTTGTTCAAATGATGTTTCCGCATAGAAGCTCTTTCAGTTGAAGTGGGTTTGGGTTTCAAAGGTTGAGATTTGAGCTGGTAAGTACCTGGAGGAGAGAAAGAGTGAGGAGTCTGGGTAGAGGTTCTGACAGCAGTCCATTCCCCATTCAGTTGTGAGCACTGAGCCGGAAGTGTCTTTTCAACATTGTCAGGCATTGGTCTGGATGTAGGATGACAGCCATGATAGGGCAGAAATGGTAGAAAGAGGGTGAATTCAAAGGACATTTCTGGAAAACAACTGAGCAGTCTTTGTTTCTAAACTCTTATTTCTAGAACAATGCTAAAGTGTACATCTTTAAGCGCAAATCTTTTTTTTTAATTTAAATTCATTTAATTACCATATAGTGTATTACTAGTTTCAGAGGTAGAATTCAGTGATTCATCAGTTGCATAGAACACCCAGGGCTCATTCCATCACGTGCCCTCCTTAATGCCCATCACCCAGTTACTCCATCCGCCCACCCCCTCCCCTCCAGCAACCCTCAGTTTGTTTCCTACAGTTAAGAGCCTCTTATGGTTTGTCTCCCTCTCTGATTTCATCTTGTTTTATTTTTCCCTCCCTTCCCCCTGTGGTCCTATTAAATTCCACATATGAGTGAGATCATATGATAATTGTCTTTCTCTGATTGACTTATTTCACTTAGCATAGTACCCTCTAGTTCCATCCATGTCATTGCAAATGGAAAGATATTATTTTTTGATGGCTGAGTAGTATTCCATTATGTGTGTGTGTGTATGTGTATATTTGCAATATACACAAATATCAAATCATTATTTTGTACACTTGAAAATATAATGTTATATGTCAATTATATCTTAGTTTTAAAAGAGAATAAATAATTAAAATATATATATTTCATTTAATAACAATAATAAACATGTTACCTAAATAACATTTTTTTTAAATAACTGTTTTCCAAAGCAACAAAATTAAGAATGGTAGGTTTTATTTTTTTGCGAATCTTTTTAATGTCTGATTTACTAGAAGACAGCTGGGCTTACATATCTACTTCTGCATTCTGTCTATTGTGATAAATTATTTTGGCTGAAGCGTGTGAAAAAAAAATCCTTCACATGAAGTATTGACGATATGGAAAAGAACAGATACTTTAGCAGCTCATTCAGATCCTTTTGAATATTCTCTGCTTGAAAGCTTATTAATGAACTTTCCATACTCTGATTAAAGTCCATTGGTCTGTCTTGTCCTTTGATCGTTCCTTTACCAGTGTCTGAGTTTGTAACATATATTGATCATTTGGAAAATATCGGTTCACTGGGTTAAAAAGATCTTCCAGATATTAACAGTTCATTATATAATATCGACAAGTCTCATTTGTTGATATCCCCACCATTGTCAGCAGAAAAGTATGTCATATAGTTCATGGTGGAGGATACAGGTTTGTCCAGACTTAAAGTTGCACCCTGAAAGCTCAAATTTCATCATTGGCAGCAAATCCCACCAGTATTTTCCTAGAAGTGATCAGATCGCATCATTGATTTTTCAAGATGTGCCAAATACCGAAGTCTTGATGACCACGGCTTACAAGCCCTCCTTTAAAGTGGTGTTCCGTGAAAAAAAAGGGGCTAGTTCAGCTCACAGCTCCGTCGCCTACGGGCTTCTCTTTGAGACAATAAACTCATGGAAACTGAGAGCTTTCCTAGAAAAACAGACTGCCCTTTCAGTAGGCAACAGTAGAGCTTTGTGTGTTTCCTCGCTTGTCATCACACAGGATGGGAAGAGAATGAGTTGTTAAGGGGTGAGAGTTAATACAATTAAGAATTCTTAATCAAGGACATGCTAAGTGAAACTTTTTTTTTTTTCTTAAACCTTGAGAGTGTGGTGGTGAAGAGTAAAAAGACCACCGGCACGGTTTGGTGCTGCTCCGTGTCCCCACCGAGGCCCAGATAGTGGTGCCACTGTCGCTCCTGCGTTCTTGGTGCCGATGTCCACACCGTGAACGAGGCAGATAACTTCGTAGTGCTGTTTGCAAAATCGTTTTGACTGTCGGACTTCTGGAGGGGTCTCAGATACCCACAGGGGTTCACAGACCACATTCCGAGGACTGCTGCCCTCGGGTATATACTCAGAGGTCGAGCTAGATTGTCAGACAGCTCACCAGAGGAGCTCTTAGCAGTGTAGGAGAGGTCGTGTTCCCACAGATCCTCACTCACGGTTGGTTATTATCAGACTTTAAATTTAGGCCAGTCTGATGGGTGTCAAATGATAACTTGTTTTTAATTTGTATGTTCTCATTACTCATGAATGTGAACATCATCTCATAAATCTGTCAGCCGTTTTTATGCCGGTCGTATACTTTGCCCCTTTTTCTTTTTAACTGTAATGTTCTTGGTTTCTAAAGGTTTTTCTGTATGTTGAATACTAATATTTGTATTGGGCTGTATCTCTGGGTTCTCACTTCTGTTCCATTGATCTCTGGTGTCTGTTCTCCCACCAACACCACACTGTCTTATGACTCTAGTTCTATAAAAGTCTTGATAGGTGGAGTGATTCCTCCCACTTTATTCTTTTTGTCAAGATTGTTTTCATCTATTTCCTTCACCTTTCCATATAAATTTTAGAATAAGCTTGTTTTTGTCTACAAAGTATCTTGATGGGATTTTGATAAGAATGACATTAAATCTATAGATTAATTTGGGGAGAATTCACGAGTCTTCCAGTCCATGAACACGATATGTCTTTATTTCTTTTAGATCTTTTGAATTTTATTTTACCAGCATTTAATAATTTTCAGCATCTGGCTCTTGTAAATGTTTTCTGAAGTGTGTATACCTTACAGACTTGATTTTCCTTAGAGCAATTATAAATAGTATTATGTCTTTCATTTTGGCTTTTGCATGTCCATTGTCTGTGCATAGATGCAGTTGCTTTTTCTGTGGGATCTCGTGTCCTGCATCCTGGCCGAAATCACTTATTAGGTCCAGGAGTATATGTGTAGATTTCTTGGGATTTCTACATAGACAGTCATGTCATCTGCAAATAGGGACAGTTTTATTCCTTCCCTTCCCATCTGCATGCCTTTTATTTCTTCTTCTTGCCTTATTGCAGGGACAGGATCTTCCAGTACTTTGTTGAATAAGACTGGTAAAGGTCAACATCCTTGTTATTGATTTTAGTGGAACAGCATTCAGTCTTCTATCACGAGGTATGATATTAGCTGGAGGATTTTTGTAGATGCTTCTTACCAATTTGGGATAATTTCCCTTATTCCTAACTTGCTGAGTTCTTATCATGAATGGATGTTGGATTTTGTCCATTGCTTTTTCTTCTTCAATTGATATGATCATGTGATTTTTCTTCTTTAGTGTGTCGATATGGTATATTACATTGGTTGATTTTCAAATGTTTGACGACTCTTGCATGCCTAGAAAAAACCCAAGTGGTTATGGTGTATACATTTTTTTATACATTGTTGGATTTGGATTGCTAATATTCCGTCCAGTATTTGTTGAGTTCATCAGAGATACTGATCTGCAGTTTCTTCTTTTTTTTTTTTTATACTGCTTTTGTCTGGTTTTGGTATCAGGATAATACTGGCCTCATAAAATGAGTTGGGAAGTGTTCCCTCCCCTTTTTTCTAGAAGAGATTGTATAGAATTGGTGATAGTACTTTAAATGTTTGCTAGAATTCTCCACTTGACACCATCTGACCTTAGAGAATTCTTTTTTGTTAAAGTAAGTTCCATTTCTTTAATGGTATAGGACTATTCAAGTGATCTATTTCATCTTGATTGAATTTTAATAGGCTGTGGTTTTGAGAAATTGGTCCATTTCTTCTAGATTGTCAAATTTATAAGAGTAAAGTTGCTTAATTATTCTCTTGTCCTTTTACTGGCCGAAGGATTTATAGTGATAAGGCTTATTTCATTCCTGATATTGACGATTTATATCTTTTCTCTTTTTGTGTTTGTCGGTCTTGCTAGTGTTGAATCAAATCAATTTTAATTGATTTTTTCCCCACAAAGAACAAGGCTTTTGTTTTATTGATTTTCTCTGTTTTCTTGCTTTCAGTGTCATTGATTTCTGATCTTATGTTTATGATTTTCTTCCTTCTGCTTGCTTTGGGCTTCTTTTGATCTTCCTTTTCTTGTCCCTTAAGGGAGGGACTTAGATCATGGAGACCTTTCCCTGTTACAGTGTAAGCATGTAGTTCTATAAATGTCCCTCCCTGCACTGCTCTAGCTTCATTCTACATATTTTGGTATGTCATTTTCATTTTCATTTGGTTCTATGTATGTATGTATGTATGCATTTATTTATTTTTAGAGATTTTATTTATTTGAGAGAGAGTGCACACGAGCAGGGGGAGGGGCAGAGAGAGAGGGAGAAGCATACTTCCCGCTGAGCAGGGAGCCCAATGTGGGCTCCTGGATCCGGGACCCTGAGATCATGACCTGAGCCAAAGGCAGACGCTTAACCAAATGAGCCACCCAGGTGCCCCTGTATTTTTTTTTTTTTTTTATTTCTTTTGAAACTTCCTCTTTGAGCCTTGGACTATTTAGAATTCTGTTGTTCAACTTTGACTTCTCAGAGGTTTCCTATTGATTTCTAGTTTCATTCCATTATGATTGGAGAAGACACTCTGTACGATTTCGCTCTGTTAAGGTTCTTGAGGCTTCTTTTAGGCCCAAATGGTCTATCTTGGTGAATGTGTGTACAATGTATATTCTACTCTGTTGAGGTGGAGTGTTCTGTATTTGTCATTTAGATCCTATTGTATTATTCAGATTTTCTGCCTCCTTGATGATTTTCTTTCTAGCAGCTCTGTTAGTTGATGAGAGGAGTGTGCAAGTCCCCAGCTGTAATTTTGGACTTGTTCCAAACTTTGGACAAGTTCCACCTCTATCAGGTTTTTTTGATGTATTTTGAGGGTCCTGTTTGGTACTTAGGACCTTTATGTCTTCTCAGGGGATCAGTCTTTTTATCAGCATGTAATACTCTAGTAATTTTCTTTGCTGTGAACTCTACTTTATTGGATATAAATATAGTCACTTCTGTTTTAAAGATTTATTGAGAGCAAGAGCATGCACGTGTGCAGTGGGGAAGGGCAGAGGGAAGGAGAAACTTAAGCAGACTCGGCCCTGAGTGCGGTGCGCAACACGGGGCTCGATCTCACAACCCTGAGATCACGACCTGAGCCAAAACGAAGAGTCAGGGATGCTTAACCAGCTGCGCCACCCAGGCGCCCCCGTCATTCCTAATACTTGAAGGTTAACGTTTGCATGTGTATCTCTTACAGCCCTTTTACTTTCAGCTTATCTATGTCATGGAACCAAAAGTTTCTTATAAACAGCATGTAGTTGAGCCATGTGTCTTTTTTTTTTTTTTTTTTAAGATTTTATTTATTTATGTGACAGAGAGACAGCCAGAGAGAGAGGGAACACAGCAGGGGGAGTGGGAGAGGAAGAAGCAGGCTCACAGCAGAGGAGCCCGATGTGGGACTCGATCCCGGTACGCCAGGATCACGCCCTGAGCCGAAGGCAGACGCTTTAACGACTGCGCTACCCAGGCGCCCCTGAGCCATGTGTCTTTATCCACTCTGCCAGTCTTTCTTCTGATCCGTGTATTTAGGCCCTTTATATTTGATAATTACTGATAGGCTCCAGCTTAAGTGCCATTTTATTATTTGTTTTCTGTTTGTTTCCTCTGGTTCTTATTCCTCTTGTTTCTTTTTCCTTGCCTTCCCGGGGGATACTTGAATATTTTTTAGGATTCTGTCTTGATGTATTTATGGTGCATTTGAGCCTCTCTGTGTAGTTTGCATGATGGTTGCTCTGCTTACTCCTGTATATAGGATACGTGACCGCCACACTCGACTGCTATCGACACTTTACCACGTCAGGCGACCTTACTTCCATCAGATCCCTTTATCTTCTTGACTTTGAAACGTTGTCTTGACTGTCATATGGTGTTACAGCTTATCGAGTGGATTTAGCAAACTCCTGAGGCCGGGGCGCCTGGGTGGCACAGCGGTCAAGCGTCTGCCTTCGCCTCAGGGCGTGCTCCCAGGGTTCTGGGATCGAGCCCCACATCGGGCTCCCTGCTCTGCTGGGAGCCTGCTTCTTCCTCTCCCACTCCCCTTGCTTGTGTTCCCTCTCTCGCTGGCTGTCTCTGTCTCTGTCGAATAAATAAATTTTTTTAAAAATCTTAAAAAAAAAAAGAAAACTCCTGAGGAGAGTCTACAGCGTGTACCAAGATTTCCGCTCGTTGTTCCTTCTTCCTGACACTCTGAGACTCCTTCTGTCATTACTGCATTTCTGTTTGGAGAATGTCCTTTGGCCACTCTTAAAGGTATGTCTGCTGGCAACAAAGTCTTTAAGTTTTCACTTGTCTGAGAATGTCCTTATTTCTCCTTCATTCCCGAAGGATAGTCTCACCAGATGCAGAATTCATGGCTGATCCTTCCTCTTTCAGCCCTTAAAAATGTTGTGCCACTGGGGGGCACAGTCGGTGAAGGTTCAGTTCAGGTCATGATCTCACGGTCGTGAGACTGAGCCCCACACGGGGCTCCACACTCAGCTCGCAGAGTGTGCTCGAGACCCTCTGCCTCTCCCTCTGTTCCTCCCCCACTCATGTGTGCATGCATGCTCTCTCGCTCTCCCGCTCTCTCAATAAATAAATAAAAATTTTTAAAAAATGTGCCACTGGGGCGCCTGGGTGGCTCAGTCAGTTTAAGCGTCCAACTCTTGATCTCAGCTGGGGTCTTGATCTCAGGATCCTGGGTTCAAGCCCACACTGGGCTCCACACTGGGCATGCAGCCTACTTAAAAAAAAAAAGTGCCACTTTCTTCTGGCTTCTGTGGTTTCAGATGAGAAATGCGCTGTCATTTGATTTGGTATTCTCCTGTAGGTAATGCCTTGTTTCTCTGTGACTGCTTTCAAGCCTTTGTCTTTAGTTTTCATAAATTTAATCAGGATGCATCCTGGAGTAGATTTCTTTGGGTTTTTTCTGTTAAGGTTCACTCTGCTTTTTTATTCTGTTGTGTGTGTTTTGCCAAATCTGGGAAGCTTTCACCCATGATTTCTTCTGCTTTCACAGCCCCCACATTTTCTTCCTTTCTGGAACTCCAGTGACAGGAATGTCAGATGTTTTGTTACTGTCCCACAGATCCCTGAGACTTAATTCATGTTTTTTGTGGTTTTTTTCCAGTCTGTTTTCTCTCTTTTGTTCAGACTGGGTAAATTCTACTGAATTCTTCAAGTGCAATGATTTCTGGTCTCTGTCATTTCCACTCCATTACTGAGCCCATTCAGTGAGTTCTGTTTTTCAGTTTCAATTTTTTGAGTTGGAAATCCTTATTGAAGCTGGAAGTTTAGGTCTTTAATTCATTGTGAATACTGAGCTGCTAACACAGAGCAGTAGAGAATCACTTTAGCAAAATGTCTTTAATTTCTTAGTGTCTGAAAAAAAGTTTCATAAATCAGAAGCATTCAGAAACCAAATAATGCACCCGTCTGGAATTTTCTTTTCTGCTGGAAGAACTACTGGCAAGAGCATACATGTGGTATAGCGTCTTCGGCTGTGTAATTCAGGCATAGCACAGTTTGAGTTGTATGCCAACTGCATAGGCCACCACAGCTAATTAAAGCAACGCAAACAGTACTGGCTCACCTCTTGTATTGAAAGGTATCCCAATGATGATGAAACCAAGACCATCGTTTGTGTCCCTTTTGATTTTTGAATTTTTCAGATTCACAGGTGCATGTCCAGGTGTGGTCCTGATGCCTCTCACACGTTTCTCAAAACAGCTTCCAGACTCTATCCAACTTCACTTTACGCTGATACAATTCTTGCTTTGTGCCAAGATGTTAGTATGATATGGTATCTTTGAGTTGGAAAAGGCAGCCTTCTAATTCCCGGAGCTTCTGTTTCTGCAAAACGATGAATGCACTTTCATCCCTGTTCCCTAGGTCTCAGGAGACTCATGAGTCGGGCTAGGGGAAACTTTACTTTTAGAACATTCTTCTTCTTAAGATTGTTGGGAAGATCGTTATGCAGACGGCCATCTAGCACTAGGCTAAGAAAGGTACAAGTCCGAGCTCTTCTCAGGCTCTACTCAGCCCAGCCTCGGGGCCCCCAAACTGCTGAGAGAGAGGTAGGAGGAGTGGTTGCTTTTTGTTCTAACTGAAAGTTACGGTACACATCCAAACCCAACAAGCGAGCTTAACTGCGCGGACGCAGCGTGTGCGAGGAGGTATTTACCTGACGTTACCTTTGTCCTTTAGAACTCCAGTGGTAAACTAACTGACTTCCTGAGCTTCTACACACTCCCCTCCACAGTCATGCACCACCCCGCGCACAAGAGCCTCAAAGCGGCCTACTCCTTCTACAACATCCACACGGAGACGCCCCTGCTGGACCTCATGAGTGACGCGCTCATTATAGCCAAGCTGGTGAGCGACTCCCTCCTTTCTGTCCTGTGTGTGTCTCCAAATTTGTGCCCAGGTATATGAAACCGCTTACTAGCGCTCCTTCCGCACGGGTGCAGTTGATTTGAGGTATTTGTTCCTGTTGACCATTCGTCAAAGGAGGAATTTTGATTGGAGTTTCTTTTAAAATTTCAGAGGCTGTTTGCATCATTGATTCTATTGCAACTTAACCAAAAAGACATTTTGTGCAAATTAGAAACTCTTAACCCTCATAGAAGAATGCATACAACTCATAAATCAAGGAATATAGGCAAAGACATGATACCTTGATCGAGGGAACGTACGTGTTTGTGTTGCGATGCATCATGAGCGACAGGAACCTTTTTTGAACTCAACTCTGAATTTTTAAATGAGAGGAATTTTATTCTTAAAATTAAGGAGTTTAGTATTAAAAAGAAAGGCATTTAAAATGAAAGGAATTAAATTCAAAATGTGCTGTACTACATTTGTAATATTTTTCTATTTCCTTCGTGTGGTAGTTAGGATACTTGTTAAATTCTTGCTACAAATAGACTTTTTTTTTTTAAAAGAAGTTGAAATTAGCTGACCGTTCAGTGTAATTACTGGACATGAGAAAATACTATTCATGAGAAATTGGGAACAACATGTCAAAAGTGCCTTCTTTGATAAACTGAAAACATTTTTTTAACATGGGACTCTTGTATCTCCGAATCAACATTATCCTATGATTCTTTGATCCTACTGCTCTTTTTCAGCTACTTCCCCACAAAAAAAAGGCCAATAATACATTATTTAAAGTAACACCTTTGAGAAATAGAAATCTATACCACATTTTGCATAGTATTTTTATCTAACATTTTCAAAAAATACAGTTTTTACTATTAAAATTTTACTAAATTTATTTCCCAGCATCAGCCCAAGACAAGTATACATTTAAAGTCTTTAAAGCTTTAGCTCAGTCAGAACTTTGAAAGGCCCGTAGCTAACGGTTCTGGGGATGGAGCCATCTGGGCAAATGTTCCTTCTAAAAATATTCTAAGACAGTTTTGAACTGAGTTCTTAACCTGTGCAGAGACTGTAGACATTAAACCTTATATAAATGCATATTCAAGCTATTAGTAGAGGAATAAAACGTTACACTGAAATACATAATATAGAAAACACTCTAGTCCTTTGACATTTAAAATTTGAAATCCTTTTTACATTGGCAGAAAGGATTTGATGTATTCAATGCACTAGATCTGATGGAAAATAAGACCTTCTTGGAAAAACTCAAATTTGGCATAGGAGATGGCAATTTGCAGTATTACCTGTACAACTGGAGATGTCCGGGGACAGATTCTGAAAAGGTAAGTGCAGTGGATACACCCTTTTTAAACGTAATAAATGTACCTAGGAAATCCCATACTTGCTGCCCTTGGGATTATTAAGGTGTTTTTTAGTAGCTTTTAAAAAAACACAGAGCTATTGTACTGTAATTTACTTTTTCTTGCTTACCTGTCCTTACCATTCTGTTTCTTCCCTCCCTTTAGGTTGGACTAGTATTACAATAGATGGATATTTCTATTTCTAGAACTCTGACATCATCCTTTGTTAATATTCTATTTAATGATTCCTGGAACTGCCATTCCAAAGAAGAATAAAAGCACAACTTAAGTGAAATCGATGTAGTCGGTAACAATCAGAAAAGATGAAAAAAACACTCATATGCGACCAATAGTACATATTTCTAGCTAGGATGTTAACATTCTTTTTTCTCAACTGTTTACCCATTTGTAGGAGGGATGAAAGGGTACAGAGAGCACATTCCTCTAGTTTTCAGACTTTGGGCTGTCTCTTGAAGAGAAGGTATTTTTCCACTCTGTAGAAAAGGGACTGTTTTTCTGTGGACTGAACAGGAGTCACAGGACTGTGTAAGGAAAGCTTTGCTATTGTGTGGAGATAAACTGTTGCATTTCTATTTATTAAGTGTTGGTCTGTTTGTCCGTGTAACAGAATGAAGGATCCATGTGGAAAACGTGTACTCCCGTCACCTTACACGGTATCACTGGGGGCATTTATGGAATCAGCACCTTCCGTAACTCAGTGACGAGTTTGAAGTAGAGAGGGAGATAAAAATATTCTGGTGACTAGGAAGTACATTGATTTCTCCAGAAGCAGAGTTGCCAAATAAACAAACACACACATGTGTACTTTGATCTCCAGCAGGTCAGTGGAGTGGTTCAAAAGCAAAGTTTTGTGCAAACATGTGCGAGGGTCTACACCGTGACTGACTAGACTTCTGCTGCACAAACTCGTGTCTTCTCAGCGGCAGCAAGAGATGTCAGGCAAAGAAAATTAAAGCTCTAGAGTCAAAAGAAATGCTCAGTGGAATTTATTAGTGCTATCAGGACCTAGGTAGTTTGAATGTTTTTATTACTTATGCAAAATTGCACATATTCCTTTATGCTGACTTTAATTTATCATGAAAGCTGTCATGCTAATGGAAAATGTCTTATATGTAAATAAGTATTCATAATTTTGTTACTGATGGTGTTTTTATCTAGAATTTGAAAACCCAGTTTTCGCAGTGTACATATATGTGTATATATCGCCAGTAGTCCAAGGACGGGGAGGAGGATGCCGAACGAGGCCACATAGAACTGGCTTTGACTCACATACTAAGAGTAGATACTTCTTCCCGCCTTTACTGTACCAGTGCCTAGGCTCTTCAGTCCAGAAAAATTTAATTTTAGACCACACGACGGCCTTTCCTTTGTGTTCTAAGTGGTCAAATAAAACCAGTCACATCTTAGATCAAGTAGGAGCTAGCAAACTATGGCCCAGGAGCTAAATCCAGCCTGTCACCTGTTTTTGTACAGCCCGTGAGCTAAGAAAGGTTTTTACATTTTTGAATGGTTGCTGGGGGGGGGGGGAGAATCAAAGGAATAACATCTTGTGACACGGGAAAATTGTAGGACATTCAAATTTCAGCATTCATAAAGTTTTATTGGAACAGAGCCCCACTCATTAGCTTACATATCGCCTGTGGCTGCTTCACGCTACACAAGGCAGAGGTGAGTTACTCTGACAGAACTGTATGGCCCAAAAGGCCTTAAAATATTTACTGTCTGGCCCTTTACAGAAGAAAAAAAAATTGTCAACCCTTACACTAGAGCTGAAAGCCACTCTCTACACCTTCCTACATCATCAAGACAAACCCACAGCTGTGACTACCACTAGAGGGCGCTCGGGGACCGCGCAGTAGTGCATAATTGGGACAGCCGTGTTTACCTCTTTGAAGACGTTGAGGAGACTTCTCATAGAGGACGATTCGGACTCCCACTGCATTACCATTCTTTCTTAACAGAGTGAGAGTGGCTTCGGAAGCAAAACTGAGTCAGTCCACCAAAACACCAAGAATTAAGTAAATGGGATTTTCATCTGGAGTCAAGGCTCTAGTTGGGAATTGTGTTCCATTCATTTTTAAGGCACAGTCTTATATAATGTAGGTTTTCAGATGATTGCAGAATTGCCAGTCAGTAATTTCATCACAGGCTCACCTCATGATAAAACTGTGGCACTTCTCCTTTGTTTACATAATTCCAGCTGTTCTAGAATTCAGACGTTTTAATACACTAATTAATAAAGAGCATATTCCCCTCTTTATAAGGTCTCTTTATAATTTAGACAGACTACCAATGAACATTTCAAAATTGAAAATTGATAAAACTGCTGGTGTTTATAAAGTAGTTATTAAATTTCACTGCAATATACAGTATCTTATAGATTCAAAAAAACATTGTCCTGCGTCTTTGTCAACAATGGAAATGCTCTATTCCATGAGGTATCTTGACCTCTCCATCCCCCTTTTTTTTTTTTTTTTAAGCCAAGATGGCATTTAGTAAAATTTAACTGAACAGAGGTGGCATAATCTAAGAGTCAACCAGAATTTAGGCTGAAAATATACTTTAGCAACCCAGTACCTTCCCCCTAAATTACAAAAGGACCTTTTCGAAACACGTACTGTGAACAGCAGACACTTTAACACAGACCTAGAGGATTGATTATGCTCCATTTCCTAACATGAAGAACCCCAGTCATTGCACAAACCTGAGACCTCAAGCTCCTCACTTCATTTTTAATTCTCTTCCTGCCTCATTTGACCTAATTACCAGCATACTTTTTACCCATGTTAAGTTTCCAAGGAAATAAATTAACCATGTAAAGGGGTGAATTTCAGCCATTCAAAATACCGTATCTGGCTTTTTCCTATAAACATTAAGCTCGTGCATATGCCTACCTCCAAAGAAAGTCAAATCAACCGGAAGTTAAAAAAAAAAAAATTCTGATATGTTTCTGAAGACAAGGTAGTGCTTGGTGTTTACTGTCTTTCTTTTAAAACTGATTGAGCTGCAATCCAGTTTCATCTGCGTTACTAACTAGAACCTGTTTACTGTGGCCCATTTGCCAAGTTTGATAGAAAGATGTCAAGTGTTGTAGGATACAGAATTGCTTACAAGCATTGTACCAGCCTTTTAAAAAGTGAATTTATACAAGCATGGACATAGTTGCAATAAACTTTTGTTTTGATATTCATACTTTTGAATATTTTCTGCACTTAGTGTTTTTAAGCATCAGCCTATCTATTTATACAAAGTCTTTCACCTACGAAAGGAATGTTACTAAAAGTATCCCAAGAAAATATGTAAAAAATAACAATTTTATTACTTCCAAGGCTTCTTTACGAAGTGTCGTTTTACAACTGTATGAAATGACAAGTTCATACAAGATTACTTTGAAGTCGTTTTTTTCCCTTTGAGTGGTTTCCTTATCTTATTGGGGTTTGGAATCACTTTCTTTATTTTAAGGGGTTGTAACACTACAGCCTGCTGACCTTCAACAAGCTTCCTTTTATGTTTAGAGAGGTCTTCAAAGGATGTTTCCAAAATCTCTTTGTCTTGGCTTTCCAAAGATTCAGTGTCTAAATTTTCCCTGGAGTCTTCCGGTCTGCCTTGAAGCCATGGTACGTGTAAACTGGGTACTCGGGGGATTATGGCTTTTACTTCATCCACAAAGGCAGTGGTGTCCTTTCTGAACCCTAAGGCCAGGACACATTTTAAGCCAATGACAGGTGCGAGTGTCTCGCTGAGACGGGGAACCTGACAAGCAGGAACGGATCTGCTCAAACTTAACTGAATCAGATGTGAGGTGATGAGCGCAGGCTTGGCTGACTTACACACGAGTACCAGCAGCAGCCCATTCCTTTCCAGAGCTCTGGTAACTTCATTAACGCCAATGGCCAGCTGCTTCCTGACATGGACAGGAGTCCACCCTGACCCTTGCTCATTATCTTCTGGGTGTTTCTCCTTCAGATCCTTGCTCATATCAACCTCTGGGCTACATTTGTCTGGGCTTTGTTTTTTTAAAAACTGCTTTTTCTTTTTCTTCTTATCCTCAATCTTCTGAAGCCCAAGAGATTTAAATCTGTCTTCAAGGGTCTGTAATATGAAGTGCATGTCCTCTCTCTCTAGCGTACTCCAGCAGATAGCATATGGGTTGTTCAACGACGTCTTTACCGTTAAAGGTCTTGTCTTCCGAACAGAGCCCCTCCCCGGTGCTTGAGGAGCTGCAGCCATTCTGAAAATCTTTCCTAAAGAAGCAGACGACAAAGTAAATTTGTGTTATGAGCAATGCATGTCAGAAGAATATCTTGTTTGTACTCTTTCTGATTCCTGATAGGCTATAGAAGCCTGACTATACAGAACCAACGACATGACATACACTAAACTTCCTTTAAGATTAAGGAATTTAGGTTCCCCATTTTTTCATGACTTTGTCTTTATTCATATACAGGTAATATATAAATGTTTTGCATTACTGCAATCACGAAATTCTATTTATTTATTAAAAATGTTCCATGTTTCTACCTGTTCAGGATTATCTTTTTTAATGACCGTGTGGTATTAATCTTACAAATCTGTTACCAGTTTCTGAGCTGCTCTCCAGTTAGGCCTCCATCCCACAAAGACTCCCTGAGCGCCGCCCATGTGCAGGCAGCATTCCAGTCACGGGGGTTCGGCCGTGAGCAAGCCACCTACATGGGCCTGGAAGCCTCTGCTGTTCATAATCAACCAGCTGTGGGTTTTTAAGAACCAGAATAGTAATCTATGCACACGATTAAAAATTCAAATGATACTTTCATTCTATGCCCTTTTGTAAGTCTCCCTCCCTCCCTGGACTCTAAGCTGCTTGTATATCCTTCCCTAAACATCTCCTACATACACAGGTATATGTTCCCCCTTCTTAACAGTTATTCCAAGCTGACTGCTTCTGCAGCTGGCAACTTGATGAAAACTAGGGAAATTTTGTAATGAAACTTAAACTAACCCATTAAAGAAAAATAAGAAGGATCGTTCTTGGGAAAATGTTATAAACCACTGATCTAGGGAGCATATCCTGGCTCTCCTTCCCAGAGCAAGTGCGTTTCTCGTCCCTCAGTTTTATTCCTCACTTCTTCCTGATGCTGAGCGAAGAACCACAGTGACCTACGTGGCAAAACTGAAGGAAGTTCAATGAGCCAGCCCCCGAGAAGTGTGGCATTTGGAACTGACCCTATTTTCAGATAACCGGATTTTCTCCCTCCAGACAGTCCCTCATTCCAGGTGGTCGTTTATCCCACGGAGGCCTGCCATCCCCAAAATGCCCCATGCACAATTAAGAATAAGTCTTCTCCAATTAAACTTCCACTCACCAGTCTGGCTACTGATGGTAAAGCGCAGATGTCTTTGTGGAGTGTGTCAGAATTTAGAAGGCATTTTCTCCATGTATTACTTGATTCTCACAAAAATCCTACAGAATTGCCCAACGTGTGGGTGAAGAAAGAGAGTCAGGTTAAATGATTTGCCCAAAGTCACAACTGGTTTTCCAAACCCGAAGCTTATGCTTTTTCAATCCTGGCTGCACCTCAAAAATAACCTGTTGCCTTTTAAAACCTACAGATGGTTGGTCCTTATCCCGGATGTACTGAATTGGAATCCCTGGGAATAGGACCCGGGCGCTTGTATTTGTAAAAAGCTGTCCAGGTGAGTCTGATCCAGAACAGGGTTAGAACAGCTGGGGTAGGACAGGCTGCCTCTTGACCCTGGACAGCCGTGAGAAATAGCGTCCTGGCCTCCACTGGTCTCCACTGCACCTCCGAAGTCACCTTCTAGCAGAAATCCGAAATTCAGCTCCTCGGGGCAGGGTCAGACCTCGTTCACGCCAGTGCTGCCAGAGCCTCGGTACCTGCTGCATGAGCCGCTTCCTCCATCCCAGCCCCTCTGCACAGCCCTCCTCATCCCCCATTTTCTCCATGTTCCCCTCCAGCTTGGGGAGTCAGGAAGTGGCTCAGCTAAATCCAGTCGGGATTGGTGGAGGCTGGCATCAAGTTGACCGTGGTCAGGAAGAGGAGCAAGACAAACACGAGCTAACAGAGCTCTTGCCAAACTGCAAGTCAGCTCACGGGCCTGAGCATTCAAACAGCACTCAAGTAAACAGAGAACTGTGTGCTCTGGAGGGAGAGCAAGCTAGGCAGGAACTCCTGTCTTCAGAATCTAGCGGGGGAGGTGAGAGCCACGTAGTTCAGATACGCAGGATCTTACACCATATAATTCAAAAAGTGCTGATTGATGAGAAGTAATGGTTTTGGAGGAGAAAGACAGGAAGGCCTTGCTGAGGTGCCTTTTGAGCTAGGTCTTGGAGGCATTCACTACCTACAGGATCAAGGGCAAACCCTTAAAGGTGACCTACAAGGCCCTCCACACTCTGACCCTCATCTTCCAACGGCCTCTTCCACCATGCGCGATTATACCTCGCCACCCAACCACTTACTGTTGAAGGAGGCCACCAGTTTCTAACCTCCACATCCTCATACCCATTATTCCCTTCCACCTTCAGCCCCACAACCACCACTCTTACTTAAGCAAGTATTTCTGGATTATCCACAATGCACCAAGCCATAAAGTATTAAAAACAATTACTAGCCTCACCATGCTGAGAATTCATGAAAAAGACATATCAGCAGGTAATAACATAGTAAGACGTGCACATTCAAGTCCAGGAACTACCGAATACTAAATAAACAGCAGAAGCCAAACTTAGCTCAAGGGATCAGAAAAGAGGTCCCGGAGAAAGTGACCTTTTAACCTACATCTGAAGAGTGCCTGCCAAAGGGAGTATGAAGTAGAGTATCCCAGGGAACAACATTAACGAAATAAAATTAAATGTCGCTGGGGCCGAGACGCTAGAGATGGTGAGGTATTAGGGAAAGGAAGCAAGGACCAGAGGGTGAAGGTCCTTGCAAACCTTACAATGGGAAGTAACTGTAACGTTTAAAACAGAACAGTGCCATGATTTGAAAGGCATTGCAAAAAGTTCTTTGCGGATTCTCGGCCTGGAGGGGTCCTCTGCCAAGAGTGGAAGGAGCAAAGAGGTTCCCAAAGTAGGCATGACGGTGGCCTGCACTAGAGTTGCCGCAGAGGGGATGGGACAAATACATACAGTTGAAATAGTTAAGAGGAAGAATCTACCCGGCTTAGGGCTATCAATCGGGAGTAAAGGAGAGGAAGGACTCAGAAATGCCTTCCGGACTCTGGATCCGGTAGCAGAGGGGAGGACGGCCCCAGTTCCCACTGGCTGCATTCCCAGAGTCCCTCCCTGTGCATGCGGCCCCGATCTAATGCCCTCATTCTTCACTAGATTCGCAAACTAGTTATTTTGTGGTCCGTCTCCGGTTCTAGGCTGTGGAGCACTGAAGGACCAGGGTGGGCTTTATCTTACTATTTCCCATACCCTACAGATGCTCAATTCCAGGCAGAAAGAGGAGAGTAGACCAAGGTCCGGTGGCAGGAAAGTACGCGCGTTGCGCGGGGTCGGAGCGGCCGGAGACACAGGGGTCTGGGGGAAGACCTCGGGACCTCGCGTGCCCGCCGCTCTCCGCACTCTTCCGCCTCCCAGGCGGGTTCCCACCCGGGGCGAGCCCCTCGGGTCCCCCTGCGTCCCCCGCACCCCGCACCCCGCTCCGATTCACGATGTCAACCGCACCTCTTCCACATGCGCCTCGACGCGCGTGCGCAGAGCCCTCGCCCTCCGTGGCCCATCTTTCCAAAAGCTCAGAGAGCTTCGCATTTCATCATCTCACCTTGTCACTCACAATGGAGAGAGTAGGCCCACAGCTTCGCAAGGCCGGAACTATAAACACCTTGAATTTGGGAACGAGTGTGGGAAGCTCAAGACAGCGCCCTACAGCGACAGAGCGCAGGCGCAAGGCCGGTCTCGCGATACCTCACAGTTGCCTTGGTAACCCGCTGCTCATAAATTCCACCACTTGGTCTGGGGGCTATTTTACAGTCCGTAGTCCCCGGAAGGCTGATTCTCTCCTCTCTCGTCCGCTCCCTTGTAATCCAATTTCTATCTTTCAGCGCCTGGCGGGCTGGCTCGCTCTTTCTCTTCTCCCTTTTCTGTATTTGGCTTGCCTAAGGGGACGCAAAACCCTAGTCCCTGTCCCAGTGTCTCGGTCGCCTTTCTGGCACCAGGAAAATCAAGAGGTGGTTGGAGATTAAAAGAACGTGCCTACAGGCAACAATGTAGGCAATCTTGAGCCCTCTGAAAGAGGAGGGTAAATGCTTCTTTGCGTTCTGCGACAGCAGCTCTGAAAACTCCCAACGTCTGCTGTAGCTACTCCGACCGGTGAAAACGGAAGGTACGAATGGCGTCGCTGGGAAGTCATGGACCCCTGTAGAACAGTTGAAGGACATTTGCAAGGTCAGCCATCTGAAACTGTTGATTCACCCGTGGCGAGAACTTAGAAGAAAGTAGGTTGCTTCTGACCTAAAGAGCCTCCTTCGCCACCCCAGTCCTTTCTCTTTTCCAGTCTAACTTAACCCCCCTTATTTTTCCTCTCTCCATTTTTCTCAGAACTTTTCCCTTCTCAATCTCTTCACTGTTCGTTTGGTTTTCCATTTTTTAATCTATTTTCTCCATCTTCAGTTTGTATCACCTACATAGTATCCAACTGGCCATAAAGAAAAGGAAACATGGGGCGCCTGGGTGGCTCAGTCGTTGGGCGTCTGCCTTTGGCTCGGGGCGTGATCCCGGGGTCCTGGGATCGAGCCCCACATCAGGCTCCTCCACTGGGAGCCTGCTTCTTTCTCTCCCACTCTCCCTGCCTGTGTTCCCTCTTTTGCTGGCTGTCTCTGTCAAATAAATAAATAAAATCTTTAAAAAAGAAAGAAAGAAAAGGAAACAAAAAACCGCGTTCCTTTTGGTCAAAGATTTCTGCAGGTTACACAGGGTTAAAGTACAATGTGATTTTTTAAAGTCACAATTAAAAGATTAAAAAGAATGAAGTTACAACGAGTTTGAGTGTAACAGACTTTTGTTTCATAAAATGAGTGTTACGGCTCATTATGATAAACTGCAAACATCCAGTCTTAACTCTAGCTTAAGTAGTCTTAGATCCAGCTTTCAAGCTGTAAGAGAAATGCAGACACACATATCTAATTGAAATGCTAGAGTAATGGGAAGGAATTGTGCACGAGTTTTGTCCTCCTAAGGTTCCAGAGTGTATATAGATTTATAGCATCATCTCAATTTACATTCGTTCTATGAAGATTACCTAGCGTTACATCCCAGGGCTCTGGAACCCTTTGCCTACTTGAAATCCTCACTTCCTCTCTGGCTTGCCGAGTGACCCCTAAAGCAAGCTAATTAACGCTCTCCGTGAAGTGATAAAAGTAGTACCTGTTGTGCTTATTAGAAGAGATAATACATAAGATGATTAGCACAGTCCCTGGCACGCAGAAAGTGCTTGATAATTCTGTGATGCATCTAGTGACAACCTGGATGAGGAGTTAATAAAAGTTAACAGTAGCCTCTATGACTTTAGTGCTTGTGTTTTATTTTGAGACTACCAATATAATTTCCACAAGAATTTTGCTAAAGTGAGTAACTGCATTTTAAAGGTAATTTCCCTCATTTGGATCACACAAACATTACACGAAAAAGTAAACAATCCTCCCATGACCCGATTACCTCAAAACATATTTCCTTTCTGTGTTCCCTTGTAATTTGTTTCACATTTATACATGCATTTAAATTGTGAAATAACACAGATTAAATTTTGTGTTCTGATTTTCTTCCCATATAACACTTTTGAGTGTTTCTCACATAGTCTTCAAGTTATCGCTTTAACTCATATATGTGTTGTATGTGTGTATATGTGTGTTATATATATATAACACACATATACACATGACATTTAATGACAGGTGTTACAATTATTTTACCCTGTAAAACCTCAGATTGGTTTTTGAATAATAAAGTTTTCTTTTTATATTAACTCTAGAATTGGACTGTTCTTAAATTTATATGCTTGTCATGATGTAAGAGTGCCTTAAGGGACCTGGTGATAAATTGTGTCATTACAGGCAATGTAAACGTGAGGTGTTTGAAGCAGTTAAGTGATGTCTAAGTAACAGCTGGTTGCAGTGCCACATGTTTGTAGATAAGGTCAGTAAGGAGAAAAAGAATCTAATTGGATTTAGACCATTTATTACACTTACAAGACAGTAAAAGCAAGATCAGCAGGATGTCCGTTCCCTGCATCCTTACACCCATGGGACAACATCCCTAGTCCCAGAGATCAATAACCATAGGTGTCATGAGTGATGCGTCACTCTGCATTGACAAATCAACTTTACACTTCAGCTGAACAGTTTTATAGACTGACACAGAAGCCCACAGCTGTACCCTAAGGTGGCAAGGGGATAGGGGGAAAGGGGAGGGCAACATGAAATGCATTAGTCTCCACTAAAAGTAAAGAAAAGGAAGAGAAACACCTTTGTTTGAGTTTCCCACAAGATAGGGACCTAGGGGCTCTTGGGGGCTTAGTAGGTTAAGCATCCAACTCTTGATTTTGGCTCAGGTCATGATCTCAGGGTTGTGAGATTGAGCCCTGCTATTTAAGATTCTCTCTCTCCCTAACCCCCCCCCCCAACCACCACCACTCCCTCTCTCTCTAAAACAAACATACAGACAAAAAAAGATTACAACCTTGCTCCAGGAAGAATCCCAGGCATTCTGCCAAGACTCAGACTGCAGTCAAGCCTTGCCTACATGGCTAGGTAGAGACGTGCAAGGTTGTCAGGGGGCCTTGGCAGAGAGCTGTCCTTCTGTTAAAAAGGAGAGATTTGAAAGACCTTACATCAAATGGTCACTAAGGTGTTTGGGATGTTCTTTTTTTTTTTTTTTTTAAGTAGACTATTTATTAGAATTTTGTTTTTTTTTTTATAGGCAAAAGCCTAATGTAATGTGATGCTAAGCTTTAGATTTTCCATAGGTCCTAAAGAGCCAGCAACAGTAATTTTGGAAAGTGTATGATATAAAATCAGCTGCAGGTAACTATTCAAAATATACCATAGATATACATAAACATAAACCCATAATTTTAGAATTATTTAAAGTATAGAAATTTATATGAATTAAATTATCAGGGAATTCTTTCTGAAGCAATATGAGAACGAGTGACTGAGAAGCACTTTTATTTTTTTTAAAGATTTTATTTTTTTGACAGAGAGACAGCCAGCGAGGAGGGAACACAAGCAGAGGGAGTGGGAGAGGAAGAAGCAGGCTCCCAGCAGAGCAAGGAGCCCAATGTGGGGCTCGATCCCAGGACTCTGCGATCATGCTCTGAGCTGAAGGCGGACGCTTGACGACTGAGCCACCCAGGCGCCCCTGAGAAACACTTTTAATGTGGAAATGTGCCCGTATGTCTATAAGTATGTATTAGGTGAAAAATATAAATAGCATTTTACTTCGTGCACCGGTTTCATTGAGTATCTTTTATGTGTCAAGCAATATGCCAGATGCTCGATACATAAGAATGTTTCCTTCCTTTTTTCAAAAGGTAACAGTATTTATTGAATTCTGAGTGTTAGGGATAAAGCAGTGACTAGATCTCAAGGAAACCCTGAATAGCCCAAACAATCTTGGAAATGAAGAACAAAATTGGAGGACTCACACTTTCTGATATTAAAAACTTACTACAAATCTACAGTAATCAAAACAGTGTGGTATTGGCATAAAGACAGACAGTGGAATAGCGAGCCCAGAAATAAACTCTCACATATATGGTCAATTAATTTTTGACAAAGAGGCCAAGACAATTTAATGGGGAAGGAGCTTTTTTTTCAACAAACGGTGCTGGGAAAACTGGATATCCACATGCATATGAATGAAGTTGGACCCTTACTTATACCCCATACAAAAATTAACTCAAAGTGGGGCACCTGGGTGGCAGTCAGTTAAGCATCCAACTCTCAGTTCGGCTCAAGTTGTGATCTCACTCAGGGTCATGATCTCAGGGTTGTGAGAGCAAGCCCTGCATCGGGCTCTGTGCTCAGCACGGAATCCGCTTAAGATGCTGTCTCTCCCTCTGCCCCTCCTGCTTGTGCGCTTGCTCTCTCTCTCTCCAAAATAAATAAATAAATCTTTAAAAAAATTAACTCAAAGTGGATCAAAAATCTAAACTTAAGGGCTAAAACTATGAAACTCTTAAAACGTAGGGGAAAAATCTTCATGACACTGAATTTGGTAATGATATCTTGGATATGACAACAAAAGAACAGGTAGCAAAAGAAAAAATAGAAAAATTGAATCTTCATCAAAATTAAAACTTTTTGGGGCGCCTGGGTGGCTCAGTTGGTTGAGCGCCTGGCTCTTGATCTCAGCTCAGGTCTTGATCTCATGGTGGTGAGTTCAAACCCCATGTTGGGCTCCATGCTGGGTGTGGAGCCTACTTAAAAAAAATTCTAAAACAAGATTTTTTGTGCATCAAGGGACACTATCAAGAGAGTGAAAAGAAAACCCACAGAATGGGAAAAGATATTTGCAAATCATATGTGATAAGGGATTAATATTCAGAATATATTAAAACTACAACTCAACAACAAAAAACAAAAACAAAAAAAGCCTATGGGGCACCTGGCTGGATCAGTCCATAGAGCATGCAACTCTTGATCTTGGGGTTGTGAGTTTGAGCCCCCCAAAAAACCAATTCAAGGGGTGCCTGGCTAGCTCAGTCAGTTGGGCTGGTTAGTATGTGAAATGGTACAGCTGCTTTGGAAAACAGTTTGTCAATTCTTCTGAAAGGTAAGACACAGAATTATGATATAACCCAGCAATTCCACTCCCACCGAAAAGAATTGAAAGCAGGGACTCATCAGATACTTGCATGCCAGTGTTCTTAGCTGCATTATCGACAATAGCCAAAGGGTCGAAACAATTCAGACGCCTACCAATGATTGAGTGGAGTCATATTTACGTACAATGGAATATTATTCAGTCATAAAAAGGAATAAAGTACTGACATCTGCTACAACATGGATGAACCTGAAAAACATTATGCTAAGTGAAATAAGCCAGTCGCAAAAGGACAAATATTGTGCAGTTACACTTTATTAGGTACCTAGACTAGACAAATTCATACAGATAGTAGGTAGAACAGAGGCTGAGGAGAGATGGGAATGAGAAGTTGTTTAATGGGTGCAGAGTTTCTATTTAGGTGGATGAAAAAAATTTGGAAATAGTGGTGATGGTTACACAGCATTACAAATGCACTTAATGCCACTCAAAATACTATTTTTCACTATTTTTCTTTACTATTCCTTTTTTTCTTCTCAGTTTCATTTTTTCTTTATTTTTTTTCTCATTTTCCTTTCAAAAATTTTGTCTCCCTTTTTCTTTTATTTGGTTTGTTAGTATTTGGTGTTGTTTATTTGTATGCTTGCCTGGCATTGTGTTTTGATTCCATTATAGAGATCAGTTCATCAGGTGGACTCTGGAGTTGATTTTCTCTTGAGGCGATGTGGGCCAAGCATCTGACCAGCTTCTCCCGATTTTAAGTTGACCTTGGGATACCTTGACTCCAAGGTCAGCAGTAAGTCCAACATGCTGCTGGGCCTCTCAGCCATCCCTGCTGGGGAGGAGATCTGTGTGGACAGCCACCGACCCTCAAGACCATCACCAAGGGTAACCTGACCAAGCTGAAGCTGGCCCGCCACATCCTGCTTTAGGAAAGAGGTAGTCATTAAGGTCAGTGGCAAGACATAGGAGAACTCCTCCAAACATCAGACTGTCCTGTGAAGTAAGAATCAAGAAGGTCTTGAACCATCCCCAAACAATCATTTCAAGTGATCCAGACTGAGTAAACACTCTGCCTTGTCACGGAGTCCTCTAGTGAAACAGAGGTGCTGGAGTTCCTAGTGGCTCATGGAAGTCTGTAAGAAAAAAAAGGCCGCAGGCAAATTCTGTCAGGTAATGTCTGCGGGTACAGTCCCTAGAAGTGTGTCGTTCGTAGAGTTAAAGGCAGAACACCTGCTCTTGGATGCTGACGTGATAATCAAGTTTGAAGACTTTGGCTTCAGTAACAGTTCGCCTTTGGCAACAGCTGGGTACCTCCTTTGGCAGCCCCCCCTTTATGCTGCCCTGGAACTCTTCCAGGGCCAAATAAGATGGATCTGCAGTGGCATGTGGAACCTGAGGGCCATCCTGTAGACTCGGTCGTCAGACCCCTGCCTTCTAGGAGCTGCAGGACCAGGTGGGTACTCAGGGGAATGTACCATATCCCCCTTTACATTACAGGGGATGTGAAAAACTGCTCAAGAAATGTCTCGTCCTCAGTCCTAGCGAGAGAGCACTTTAGAGCTCACGATCCATGGGTGAATACAGGTCGTGGGGAAGAACGAAAGCCATATGTGGAGCCACTCCTTGACCACAAGGGAGCCTGGCTGAGTTGATGGTGTCCGTGTGTCACACAGGGAAGAGAGCCAAGACTCACTGATGGGCCATAAGCACAACAAAGTGATGGCCACCTATTTGCTCCTGAGTTGCAAGAGAGCCGAGCTGGAGGGCCTAACTGCCAGAGTCCAGGCCCTCCACAGCCTCTGCTCTCCTCCACACCCCACCACTATGCCCTGATCTCCCAACAAGGCCCCATCTGCACCAGGGAGCCACACGCCACAGCCCAACCAGGCCTCAGGGCTGTGCCCCCCCAGAGGGGAACTGTGAGGTACCCCAGCCCAGCCCAGCCTTCCACAGACTTGTGTCCCTCTGGCCCCTTCTTCCAACCGCACATCAGAAGTAGTGGCAAAGCCACAGAAGAAACCAATCCCCAGCCGCAGGGTTTGTCCGAAGGAAACTCCATCCACCTGGGCAACTTCCCACAGATGAGCCACCCGCACCTCTCCTTGGACAGCAGCCGGGGCCTGCAAGGGCCCCTGGGAACTTCTTCAGCAGGTTCAGCTTCAAGTTTATACAGAGACATCTGTGTTTTAGGTTTGCCAGAAAAACCTGAGAGCAGACACTGATAGGAGACGCTCAAACCTCGCAGAGTGGGAGCAGAAACAGTGGTAAAGGAAACACTGGGGGAGGCCAAGTGATGCTCTTTGCACTTGACAGGGAATGTGAAAAGCATGAACTTCATGGAGCCCAATGAGAAGGTGCAGGAGACCAGCCCGCGCTGCCGGCAAACAGTGGCCAGCATGGACTGAGCAAGAAATTCGCGCTGCTGCTGGGTGTGCAGGGCGTGCGGCCAAGAGGACTTTGCGCAGTGGATGGTGGGGGTCTAAACGGTCACAGTTGTCTCTCAACGGAGTTCCATTTCAGTGGAGAGCCGCGCCTCTGCAGCGTTCAAAACCATTGCCTCCAAAATCACGGCCGCTTAACCATTACACGGCTGCCAGGAGCCTCCAGGGAGACAAGGGGAGAGGCCACCGCGCCCCTCCCTGGGCAAGACTGCAGAAGCCCCACGGCCTCGCTTGCGCGGGGGCCCCCAAGGCTCTGCAGCGCTCGGCCCGCGGTTCTTGCGTGCTCGTGGGCAGGGGAGTTGGTGTTTGCAGAGGGCAGTTTGGCAAGGTATCGGAGCCCTGAACAGGTTCTTTTGGGAAAAATCCCATGGGTGACGTTCACTGAGGGCTTCACTAGCCTTAGAGGACCTCTAATGCCAAAACGAGTTTGGGGTGTATCGTAAGAAAGCGGGGTGCCGCTGACGTGTGCACGCTCAATGCTAGAACACTCTGACCGCAAGTCCGAGAACGGGTGGAATAAGCAGCTAGGCTTCCCCTGTGCTTCGACAGTGGCTTTAACCTCCGGGGTCGGAAGTGAAGGCGGCAGCACGAGGAAAATCAGCTCGAACGTCACTGGCCGCGGTGCGACCTTCTGTCATTTGTGATCCTCTCCATTCTGCACAATTTATTCCAGAATACAGACACAGGAGGATGCTTTCTCAACTTGTTTTACGTACTGGCATAATGCTGGCGTAGGAAAATAAACTAATTAATTAATTAATTAATGTATGTCTGAGGAAGGGAAGTTACAAAATAAACATGGATGACAAACACCGTCAAAATATAGCCCACAATCCAGTAATGCATTTCGTCAAGGTCAGGTGGAGATTAATAAGGAATGCAAGGTTGGTTTAGCAATTGAATTATCCTGACTCCTCTCTTTCCTTCACACCCCATTTAGAATCTACTGGGGACTGTTGTTGACTCTATCTTCAAAATATATCCAGAATCTGAAATACTTCTCATAACCTCCACCGTTATCACCTGAGTTTAAGACACCCATAAGTTCTTCCCTGGATTCTAATTTTAGTAAGGATTTTGCTGCCAACCTTGTTCCCCTATAGTCTCTTTTCAACACAGCAACAAGAATGATTTTTTTTTTAAGATTTATTTATTTGAGAGAGAGAGTGTGTGCAGTGGGGGTTGGGGGGAGAGGGCGGAGGGAGAGGAGTAGAGAGCCTCAAGTAGACTCTGTGCTGAGCATGGAGCCTGACGTGGGGCTCAATCCCACCTCAGGAGGTCATGACCTGAGCCAAAACCAAGAGTTGGACCCTTAACTGATTGTGCCATCCAGGCACCCCCAAGAGTGATCCTTTTAAAAAGTAAGTCGTATTATGTCAGATCTTTCTCAAAACTCTTCAGTGGTTCTGTTTCATTCCCACTTAACCCCAAATGTCTTTGTGTGAGGCCGTATGCAATCTGGTCTCCATCTTCTATTCTCTGACCTCTTCTACTATTCTGCTCTGGCTACCTGGGCTCCTTGCTGTTCCTCACAGCTGCCGGGGAAGCTCATTCCTTAGGGCCTTTGTAGAGGATGCTGCCTTTGCAAGGGAAGCTCTTAGGGCTCTTCCTGGTCAGCTCCTTCACCCTGCTTCAAGCTTTTAATCAAATGTCATCTTCTCAAAGAGACCTACCCTGATTACCCTATTTACCATTGCAGGTCACCTCATCATCCCACATACCCAAGACTTCCCATCTCTTTTGCTCTGCTCCTTTTTAAAATAGCATTTATTACCTCATATCTTTTAATAGACCATATAATTTGCTTATTATATGTGTTATTGTCTGTAATCCCCAACCAGAATGTAATGTGAGGATAAGGATCTTGTTTGCTCTGTTGACTGTTTTTCAAGAACCTAAAACAGTGCCTTGCTCATATTAGGTACCCAATAACTGTTTGAATGAATGAAAGAATGAATAAGGAAGATAGGATGGAATGGAATCAGGAGAGTCACAAAGGTAAAGGTAATGTTCTATTTCTTAAACTGGTGGTAGGTTCATAAATGTGCCCTTTGTTTTTAGAATTATATATAGATATAGATATATGGATATTGGCTTGTAATCAATATTTAATAAACAGTAAAAAAAAAAGGGGGGGGGACTTGAATGTCCAAATTGACTCACTCCCTAAGGAAAACTGAGTATTTACTATACCTAGTATATTATTATCACTGGGCAGAAGACATCAGTATTTCCATTTCTTTTCTTTCTTTTTATTCTATGGAACAAGACACGATAGCTCTAGCGTCTTTTCAGGGGAGAGCAACTCAAGAGAAGAACATGCTTTGAAAACGGTTCTTAGAAGAACGTTCTAGACTTAGAGAATAAAATAGAGCACAGTGTACCTTCGCTCTCCCCTTTTCCATATTTCTTATAATGACTATAATGCCCAAATGTCTCAGCTCTAGAAACACGCCGATACTGGAGGTCGCCCCCAGTATTTCCCTACTGAAACACCGTTAGGGCTTCCTCAGCAGAGAAAGCACTCACTGCTCTGAAGTTGCCATTTGCCTTTGTATCCCAAAGTGTATTTCCCATCCCCTGCAAATTTAAAAACTGAAAACCAAAAAATCAGTACATTTTGCGACCACTTGCTTTTTGTCTTTTACTTGGAAATTCATTGGTTACACCATGAAAATATTTTCAAGGAGAAAATGTAAAAACCAGGGGATTTACATGAAAAGGTAAGGCAGATAATTTTTTTTTTTACATTTTATTTATTTATTTGAGAGAGAGAGAGGCAGAACACAAGCAGGAGGGACAGAGGGAGAGGGAGAAGCAGAGTCCCCACTGAGCAGGGACCCCCCATATGTGGGGCTCCATCCCAGGACCCTGGGATCACGACCGGAGCCTCAGGTAGATGCTTTGCCGACTGAGCCACCCAGGCACCCAAGCAAATATTTTTTAAATGTAGTTTTATGCAAAAACAAGCTAAAATGTTTTGGGGCCTTTCGTCTCCATCACTTGGATTGTTATGTGTTAGACGTTTCAGATCAGCAACTCTCTAAACCCTGAATTTGTCAGTTCTTCCAGTCACTTCACTCCACGAAGCTTTCTTAAAAGAGTCGGAAATGAACTCCTGTGACCCGGAAATGCTGTTCTGTTCTTTGAAAACTTAATCAAACGTGCATCACTGCCCCATTCGTGTGTCTGCAGACTTGCAGCCACATTGAATTTGTTGCCCTGGAGAATGGGGTCAAATTGAATAGGTGCATACGTCTGTGCCCTTACAATAACCGAGAACTAGTTAGGGTGTTTGCAGCACGTGTCCAAAACGTGTTTTTGCTGTTTAAAGAGAAGACGCCTTTTTCATTCCTGATGAAGTGTGCCTAGAGATATGAGAGGAGATTTGAGAAGTCTCAAAAAAACTGCCATCCAGGTTTCTAGGAATTACGAAAGGGCAGAGGGATATATCTACAAAAAGGAATCCCCACCGAGGTCCGTGCCCTAAGGAGACTTCTCTGGATTTCCAGCAAACAACCTCTTGTGAAAGAATTGGGGAGCGAGCCAAGAGCGGAGAGGAACTCATTTAAATTCCCTGCTCCTCGCCTTTGCAGTTGCAGCGGCGCTGGCTGCCAACCCCGGCGCGCTGCAGCCTGGGGTTCGGGCGGGCGCGCGGGTCAGGGCAGGTGCCACTCACTGCTCAGCTCCGCCCCCTAGTACTGGTGGCCAATGGGAACCAGCCTGGCTCACAGCGCAGCCAATGGGAGCCAGCGGGCGGAGGTGCGCCGCCATTTAAGGAGGCCCGCGGAACCGGCTCTGGGGACCGGTGCTTCAGGAGTGCGGTGGTAGGTGGGTGCTGTCAACCATGCCCTTGCAGGTGAGTCGAAGGGTGCGGAGGCCGCACCAGAGGGCTTCCTCCTCAGAGGGAAGCGTTCGAGTGGGGTGTGGGGCAGGCGTAACGCCCCTGGGTGGCGGGTGACTCGAAACTGGAGCTTGGAACGGCTGTCGCCCGCAGTTCTCGCGCCCCCAGACCCCCGGAAGTTGTCCTGAGTGACCCTGCGGACACTCCCACCCCCATCGCGAGCGCCCGCTTATTGCAGTGGGGACCACACCGGTGCCATTGTTGGCTGCGAGCCGGGGCTCCCTATGGCAACACTTGTGAACCCCGGGGATTGGTTACTCGAAGAGTAAGCGCTGGCCCCCGGGAGGGCAGACGCCCGGTTGCTCCCGGAGGACCAGGCGGCCCTGCTCCGCTCGCTCTGTCCATCTGGGAGAGGAAGGCGAGGGCGGCTGGGATCCCACCCGCGCCCCCTCGCTCCCTGGTAAGACAAGTGTTTTTCTGTTCGAGATCTGTAAAACTACAAAATAGTAGTTCTGCTGATATGAGAAAAAATATATATTCAGGGTGGGAAATTTGGGGAAAGAGAACAAATATAAAGTAAGTAAAAACCATTTGGAATTCCTTCACCCAGATGATAACCACTGCGAACATGAGGGATTACTTTCTTGTGTGTGTGAAAAATGTGTGTGTGTATATGTGCCTGCATGTGCTTGCATGTGTACATATATGTGCATATGTGTGTATATATACACACTGATTTGATTATATTCTGAAGTATATACAGTTTTGTTCCTATAACTAACACTGTATTAGGAGCATTTTTCATCATTAAATATTCTCCTAAAATAAAATTTGAAAAAAAAATATCTGCATACAATTTCACAGAATGAGCATGGCTCACTTCTTTAAGGATTCTTTTTTTTTTTTAAGATTTAGTTTTATTTTATGGGGGTTGGGGGGGTGGGAGGGGCAGAGAGAGAATCCTCAAGTAGGCTCTACGCCCAGCACAGAGCCCCACATGGGGCTCAATCCCAGGACCTTGAGATCACTAACTGAACCAAAATCAAGAGTTGAAGTCTTACCCCACTGAGCCACCCAGGTGCTAGGGTTCCTTGAGCAGTAAGTTATGGTGACTAAAGGCACATACTCCAGAGTCGGCCAGGTTCAAATCCAAACCTCACCCCTTCCTAGCCCATAACCTCTCTGTGCCTGTTTCCTCATTGAAAAACGGAGGCGAGGGACTGTCCAGATTAATGAGCTACATGTATAGAGCATTTAAAACAGCACCTGGCATGTGGTAAGTACCCAATAAGGGTAAGTGTGTCCTTGAACATTTAGATATTTCTCTCTTGTGTAGGACATATAATTCATATTGAGATTTTTCTCAAAGTAATCAAATCTTTCAATATCGAAACTTTATTCCTTTTTTAGCTTAGTATTTTGTTTTGTTTGGCAAACAAATGGGATTTCTAATTCAGCTATAACCTCCAAACTTTATTTTAAACTTAAAATATGTTTACTTCAGTAGCAAAGCTTTTAGCAAAGCTGAGAGCCAGGTAAACTGGATGTCTTTCTTTTTTAGAAGATGATGCTTGAAGGCAGACTGCTTCTTCAAGAAGCTGCATCTTTTCAAGTCTTGGGGATTTGTGATTTTACAGTGGGCAAAAAACTAATCCTTTCCCTCCATACGTGTTTGTATGACCTAAGAACCATACAGTGTGAGAATTTACGATCTTCCTAATTCACATCCTCAATGGGAAGTGATTGCTCAAAAAGGCTTTGTCAGGGTGCCTGGGGGGCTCATTTGGTTGAGCATCCATTTCTTGGTTTCACCTCCGGTCATGATCTCAGGGTTGTGAGATCAAGCCCCACATTGGGCTCTGCACTCACCATGGAGTCTGCTTGAGATTCTCTCCTCCCTCTCCTACCCCTCACCCCGCTCACACACTCTCTCTCTAAAATAAGTAAATAAATCTTAAAAAAAAAAAAAAAAAAGGTTTTGTCAGCCTCATGTTGTGGGATGACCATGTTCTTTGGCTGCAGAAAGTAAAACTAGATTAGGTGAGAGTGACCTTCAGAGGCTATTTTCAGGTGTGACGAAATTGGAAAGGAAATTTACCCAGACGCCAGGGTGGTCAGTACTCTTAGGTGGTAAGAGGGTAGAGGGCTCCAACTCCAGGAAAGCAGGATGCACCCCCTGTGAGTGTTGGTGGTGACACTGGGGTCACTGATATACCAAGGTGTAGTCACAGGGCCTGTGAAAACATGAACAGGAGAGACTCTGGGGAGAGACCTTAAGGCCGATTGTTCTGAAGACTCTCAAGCACAGTTGTGAGGGGAATGATGAACACAGGCATTCAAGCAGGACACCGAGGCCCCCAGGGCTAGAAGAATGAGCTCAGCAGAGGCTGAAATTCCTCACCAAAAGCAATGAGCCCAGTTCCACAGTGGCACAGGGCATTACTAAACTTCCCCTTTGGCCCAGAATGCTTTGGAATTAAGTGTAAACAACTGTACATTTAAAGCTGTTTCTCATCTGTGATAGCTTTCAAACTCTCCTAATATCCACTTATTCATTTATTCACCAAGGACGCAGAGGGGCTTTTACTGCTCACCAGTGCTCTCTGTAAGGCATGGCTCTTGCTTCCAAGATGAATGCTTATACCTCCCTCTGTTACGCATATGTGGGGAACAAAGCCAGTCCCACTGGCTTTCATGTTGAGCCCTAATACCTGCTGTCCATGCCACCTGGAACACCCTTCCATGCTCCTGTCCATCCAACAGGTGCTGACCCCTCGGGCTTAGCTAAGTGCCATCTCCTCTGGGAAGGCTTCTTCTTCTTTTTTTTTTTTTTTAAGATTTTATTTATTTATTTGACAGAGAGACAGGCAGCGAGAGAGGGAACACAAGCAGGGGGACTGAGAGAGGAAGAAGCAGGCTCTTAGCGGAGGAGCCTGACGTGGGGCTCGATCTCAGAATGCCAGGATCACGCCCTGAGTGTGAAGGCAGATGCATAACAACTGCGCCACCCAGGGGCCCCTGGGAAGGCTTCTTCCACACCTGCTGACGCTCCCTCCTCTACATCCCCAGAGGGCCCGCAGCTCTTCCACCGGAGCAAGTATCACATGATCGTTGTTGACCTGCTCATCTCCCACTAGAGCCTGAGCTCCTTGAGCGCCGGCGGCCCTGTTCATCCCGTCTGCCTGGCAAAGGCCTGGTACATAATAGGTGTTCAATACATTTGTTAAGTAGTATGATCCAAGTGATGAGCTCTGGGTGGGCAGAGTCAACAGAACGAAATAAAAAATATATCTGTTCTTAATAGTATTTAATCTTAACACCTTCCCACTGAAGTTAATAGTATCATTTTTTTTTTTGGCTGAGGCTGAATCTCAGAGGAGCTTTGTTGCTTGCATAAAATCCCATGGCATTATGTCTCAAAGCTAGAATTCAAACCCAAGATCGTGATGTGAGGCCAGTGTTCTTTCCCCTAGAGCCCATCGTGGTTAAACTGGGAAAGGCCCCATAGAGGAGGGTACATTGGAACCTCATCATGGAGCAGGAATGTATCAAGTTGTGGCACCACAAATGTCATGCTGGATGGAGAGCATGATCTTGGCCCCTGCTCTGGAACAGGCTTCTGTACCCTGGAAGGGAGACGGAACAGGGATCCCTGAAGTTGTGTGTGAAATCTGGTCAGGGCCTGACCTCTTGTGGAGAGGGTCCAAGACTTTCATTAGGTTGTCACATGGTTCCATGCCCCACCCCCCACCCTGTATATGAAGAACAATTTTCCAAAAATTCCTTCTGGAAGGCAGGGACCTAGTATGGTTGTTGAGAAGCCTTAGAATTCTCCTCAAGCCTTGGCTTGCCAAGAAGAATTGAGTTGCTGTCACTGGAGAAGGGCACAAGACCTCACAGCAAGCAGACAACCTGAGACGCTGGTAAATTGGAAGGGGGAGATCCCTACCCTCTCTGAAGAGCCCTGCCCTTAGGAAGCCCTGGGAGCTTATGGAGCATTTTCATTTTATCCTTATTACAGGCACAATATGTACACACTACAGAACATTTGGAGAGCACAGAAAGCATTAAAAACCCAGAGAACTTAACAATAATCAGAGGCAATTATTGTTTCCATATCTTAATATATTTCTTGCTAGTCTTTATTTTACAAAGCTGAGTGTATAAAAATAATTTTGTATTTGTTAAGTCAAAGTGTTTTTTGTCTTCATTCTGAGTATTTTTTTCCATTTTTTTCTAGAATTAGTTTTGTTTTTGTTTTTTCCAAAGAGACTTCAAATAATAGTGGTAACCTTCATTAAACACTCACCATGTCCCAGGCACTATTTTAAATATTTTAGATGTGTTAACCTATTTAAATCTTCCTAACAACCTTGTGGATAGGTGGTATTATTGTCCTATATTCTGGATGAGAAAAAAGACACAAGTTAAATAACTTGCCGAAGGATACACAGCTCTTAAGTAATGAAGCTGAGATCCTAACTGAGGCTGTCTGGCTCTAGAGCCTGTATTCATTCTTTCTTTCTTTCTTTCTTTCTTTCTTTCTTTCTTTCTTTCTTTCTTTCTTTTTCTTTCTTCCTTCCTTCCTTCCTTTCTATTTACTTATTTATTTATTTATTTATTTGCTCTTTTCCTTTTTACTCTTTTTTTATTTAGAGAGAGAGAGTGCACTCAAGCAGAGGGAAGGGCAGAGGGAGAGGGAAAGAGAGAATCTCAAGCCGACTCCGCACTGAGCCTGATGCGGGGCTCGATTTCACACCCCCGAGATCATGACCTGAGCCAAAATCAAGAATGGGACGCTCAACCGACTGAGCCACCCAGGCAACCCTAGAGCCTGTCTTCTTAGGACATCGTTTAAAGCAGTTGATAACTTCCTAGAAAGACACTCAGAAAGGTGAGGCAGAGTGTGTGACCCTTGTCACATGCATTCATGCTTCTTAGACCCCTGTAGGGATTAATTAGGAGGCGGGGCCATTTTCAAGGTTATTTAGTTTGGAGAACCCAGTCTCTGATTTACAGGTGATTTTTGTTCATCACCAAACAATTGCTCTCTAGCTGTATACTGTCCTGTCTTTGGCACGGGATGAAAACTTGATTCAGCAACTCTGCTGAGATCCCTGGGGTTCTGACATGACAGCAGGGCTATCCACTTTCTCTACTAGGAGTTTGGATCTTTGGATCAAAGGGAGCTATGCATTGGAGAAAGAAAATGGGGGTGGGGTAGAATGCCTCCTGGAGCTTCTCTTGTTTGATACCCAGGCTGGTGACATTTCCTGCTTATCCCTGATTTAAATAACACAAGGTAAAATACAGTGTATTTTTTTTTTAAAAGGAATAGAAAAATTATATTAAGGAAAATAGTCACCAAAGCCCTTTTTAAGTCAACAAAGAGGTTAAAAGAGGAGGGATAAAGCTAGGAGCACATAGGGAGCACCTGGCTGGCTTAGTCAGTGGAGCATACAACTTTTGATCTCAGGGTTTTGCTTGGGGGTAGAGATAACTTAAAGAAATAAAAAACAAAATAAAATCTTCAAAAAAGTATCGGGAGCACATAGACATTCATTTGTGTATAATATTCCAATTTGTGGAGTTTATATGCTTTTAACTTATAAAAAGAAATGTGTAGGGGCACCTGGGTGGCTCAGTCAGTTGAGCATCTGACTTGGTTTCTGCTCAGGTCGTGATCGCCACATTGTGGGATCCAGCCCCTCGTTGGGCTCCGTACTCAGCAGGGAGTCTGCTTGGGATTCTCTCCCTCTCTCTCACCCCCCAAATAAAGCAATAAATCTTTTAAAAAATAAAATAAAAAGAAATATGTATTGAAATTTCTCTTGATAGATATTTTCCCCACCCTTCACCCGCTCTGGCAACTGCCAGTCTGTCTTCTGTTTTTCTAAGTTTAGTTATTTTAGTTTCCACACGTAAGTGAGGTCCTGCAGCATTTGTCTGTCTCTGTGTGACTTATTTCACCTCACATAATGCTCTCAAGGTCCATCCATGTTGCTGCAAATGGCAGAATCTCCTTCCTTTTTATGGCTGAACAATATTCCATTATGTGTGTACATGTCTACATATAACATATTTTCTTTATACATCCATCATCGGGCACTTAGGTTGTAATTTCCATGTCTTAGCTATTGTAAAGAATGATGCAGTGAACATGGGCGTGCCAGCATCACTGTGAAATAGGGATTTTGCTTCCTTTGGATGTATACCCAGAGATGGAATTACTGAATCACATGGCATTTGTATGTCTTTGTTTATTTTAATTTATAAATGATTTATTGAATTTTTTCAGAAAAACTTATTCTTTAAACTGAATAAGTTCTATACATACAAGTTCTCATTTTTCATTTAGCTTTGATTTACTTCTTAGAAGTTTTCATGTTTCTGACCAGCCACTGTCTTTTAAACCTCTTGGCATTTTGTTTTTTTCTGGGCTCCCCAAGCATTACTCAGAAACTGGTGGCAGCCCTTTTCCCTGGTAACCTCTTATTTTCAAGACATAGGAATTTATTTACAGTAGTTCTGTTGGTTCTGGGACCATATAAAGAATTCTCTCTAAAGGCTTTCGCTGCTTATTGCCTTGAATCTCTCCGACCTTGATCTTCTAGGCTTAGAGCCAAGGGGCTTTTATTCTGGCCCACAGACTGTACTTTTTGTACTTTTTTCAGCTTTCTTGGAATCACTTCCTTTTTCACATTCTTCCTTTTTCTTCTGAACATAATGAGTTTCTTTCAGCTTTCCTGATGATGTTGTTATGTTAGTCTGTCCAGCTGTAGTTAACTTCTCAAGAATATAATCTGGAAGGAGTTTTCTTTGTTGGATGAACAGCCTGTCTTCTTCAGGAGTGCTTTATCCCCAACCTGCTGCTCCCCTTTGTGGTTCTTCCTGGGTGCTGGTCAGTCAGCTCCTCCCGGACAGGCATTGCTGGGCTGCTGGACCAACAGGCGATGCTCTGCCTTCTCCTCCCTGCCCCCCCCCCCCAACCCCGCCCAGGTACAGTCGCCCAGACAAGGAATCCTCCTCCTCCTCCTCCCCCCTGGTGGCGCTCTGTCTGCTCCTCCTCCCCCAGGTAATGCCCACCTTGCCTCCTCCACCCCCTATCTCCTCCCTTCCCTCCCCATGTGTTCTGTCTACCTCCCCCCTCCAAGCTCCTCCTCCTCCCCCACCCCCAGGTGTGCTGGCCCTCCTCCACCATCACTGATGCAGGGGTGTGGGAGGTACAAGGCTGGAGCTGCACCATAGCCCATGCAGCATCAGACCACCTCCATTTGTATCTCTTTGGGAAAATGTCTATTTAGTTCCTTTGCCCATTTTTTAATTGATTTTTTCTTTTTGCTATTGAGTGCTATAAGTGCTTTATATATTTTGGATATTAACCACTTTTTATTTATTTATTTATTTATTTTTTTAAAGATTTTATTTATTTATTCGACAGAGACAGCCAGCGAGAGAGGGAACACAAGCAGGGGGAGTGGGAGAGGAAGAAGCAGGCTCACAGCGGAGGAGCCTGATGTGGGGCTCGATCCCATAACGCCGGGATCACGCCCTGAGCTGAAGGCAGACGCTTAAGGACTGTGCCACCCAGGCGCCCCTAACCACTTTTTAAAGATACATGATTTGCAAATATTTTCTCCCATTCCATAGGTTGCCTTTTCATTTTGTTGGTGGTTTTGTTTACTGTGCAGAAGCTTTCTAGCTTAATGGAGTCTTATGTCTTTATTTTTGTTTTTGTTGCCTTTGCTCTCGGTGTCAGATCCAAACAGTCATTGCCAAGACCACTGTTCAGCAGCTTACCCCCTATGTTTTCTATCAAGGAGTTTTGTGGTCTTAGGTCTTGCATTCAAGTAAGATCTAAACAAAAGGTCTTACTTGACCTGACATTAAGTCCTTTGAGTTGATTTTTTTGCATAGTGTCAGACAGTGGTCCAGTTTCAGTCTTTGGTTTATGGCTGTCAGGTTGTCCTAGCACCATTTGTTGAAGATACTCACTTTCCCCATTCTACATTCTTGGCTTCTTTGTCATAAATTAATCAACCACATATGCATACTTTTATTTCTGGGCCCTCTATTCTGTTTCATTGATCTGTTTGTTTTTAGGCCAATACCATACCGTTTTGATTACTATAGCTTTGTAATATACTTGGGAATCAGGGCATGTCATGACTCCAGCTTTGTTATTCTTTCTCAAGATTGTTTTGGCTGTTCAGGGTCTTTTGTGGTTCTGTACAAACTTTAAGGTTGTTTTTTCTACGTCTGTAAAATATGCCATTGGAATGTTGATAGAAATTGATTGCCATGAATCTGTAGATTGCTTTAGGTAGTATGGACATTTAAACAATAATATTTCTTCAATTCATGAGCATAGAATATCTTTCACTTATTTATGTCTTCTTCAGTTTTTAAAATTTTCAGTATTAAGAATTTTCATTATTGGGGCACCTGGGTGTCTCAATCAGTTAAGCGTCTGACTCTTGATCTCAGCCCAGGTCTTTTTTTTTTTTTTTTTTTTTCCAGCCCAGGTCTTGATTTCAGGGTCGTGGGTTCAAGCCCTGCATTGGGCTCCATGCTGGGCGTGGAGCCTACTTTAAAAAAAAAGAAAAAAAGGAATTTTCACTAATAACAGTTTTATGTAGTTCTTCATATCTTGTCTGAATATCAGGTAAGTACCAGGAGAGGTATCCATAGATTAAAATAAATTAGGATAATTCTGGTAACTAGACCAGTAATAGTTCCATTTGAAAACTTCCTCTTTGAGTTTCCACTGTTTGGTGGTAAATACCCCCAAAATAGACGGGCCTGCTGAAAGTTAGAGAATGCACCGTTTACCTTTTCTTCCTTTTGTTCTAGGCTGATTTTGATAGAATCGCAGAAGATGTGAGGAAGCTGAAAACAAGACCAGATGATGAAGAACTGAAAGAACTCTATGGGCTCTACAAACAATCCGTAGTTGGAGACATCAATATTGGTATTCTGTAGATAGATGGATAGATAGATAGATATACACACACACATGTTAATATTTTTAAATCATATATTTAAAAAAATAATGCATTTCATCTGAACAATATTTATAGAAGCATCGAGTAAAAAGTAAACTGGAAAATATATCTATCCTTCTTTTGGCAGACTGTCCAGGAATGTTAGATTTAAAAGGAAAAGCTAAATGGGAAGCATGGAACCTCCAAAAAGGTTGTTAATTCTTAAATAAGTGAAATAAACTTTCTTAATTTCCCAATACATCAGTCAGTGAGATAATCTGTTTGTGTCTTTCTAGGGCAGTCGAAGGAAGATGCCATGAGTGCATATATTTCTAAAGCAAAAGAGCTGATAGAAAAATATGGAATTTAACATTCAGCTATGAGAAAGTCTTTCTTTTGAAGCCTTCATAATGGTATCGTGTCCTACCATCTAGGGAAGAAATACACCGTTAATTCTTTACATGTCACAAGTATGTTTGCTGTTAACACAAACTGTAATCCTTAGAGGTTATGCTGAAACTATTTAATGAAGTTTTACTCGCTAAAACCAGGTGATTTTTAAAGTTCTTTAAAAAAAAGTATTGCTCTGGTAGTATGTCACAAAAACATTAATAATTTTTTTTGGCTTATCTGTTTTTCTACAGTAAGTTAGTATTATTGTTATGTGATCAAAACAGTTTATTAAGAGCCAATAGCAAGGTTCTTCCTTTGTTGCACCATGTAGCTTTGAGATTCTCACTGACTTGGGGCCTTGGAAATCATAAACATACCTGGTTCCGTTCCATACTCTGTAATTCTTTACTAGGTGACCTGAGACAAATTACTTCACCTTGCTAAGCCTCATCCATAGAGTAGAGGGGAAAATCAGTATCACAGGGTTGTAAGAATTGAATGATTCTTGAGATAATTGAGAATTGATAATTGAGGAAACTCTATCCTACCTTCAATTTAAAGCATACATTATATAAAACCTAACAACAAATAAACTAAACTTTTTAAAAATAAACGTACAAGTCCATGACTATTCAAAGAAAGAAAAAAATCATCTATCAATTATTTTTCTTTAAATTTTTACACTTAAGACAGAAAAATGTAGTATCTAGTGATAATAAAATGTACAACTTCTATGCCTCTTAATTCAGTTTCATTGAAGTGAAAATGCAGTCTGGAATATCATACTGGCCTAGTCCTCAGTCTTTCTTGCTGCACACAGGTTCCCTGAAAGAAGATAGTCTTGTTTTAGCATTTCTAAAATCAGTTTGAGATTGCATAGGATAAATATCCCAAAAAACAGTGTACTTCTATTCCCTGGATAAGGGTTTGGGTTTGGTATGCTATGACCAATGAGGGATAGATTGATTCCTGTGACTTAAAAAAATATATATATATAGATTGATTAGATGAATTTCCAGGGAATTGGGCTGAGTGAAAAAAGCCAGTCCCAAAATGTTACACAGGGCGTGATTCCATTTATGTAACTTTCTTGAAATGGCACAGTTACAGACATAAGAACAGAATAGTGATTGCCACAGAGGACAGAATAGGGAGGTAAGTGTAGCTTGAAAGAGCAGCAGGAGGGATCCTGTGTGGATGTTCTGTCCCTTGACTGTATCACTGTGAACATCTGGCTGTAACATTATACTGGAATTTTGCACATGTTACCATTTGGGGAAACTGAGTAGTTCTGTATTATTTCTCACAACAAAATGTTTCACATAATCTACAGTTATCTCAAAATAAAAAGTTTAATGAAAAATGAATCTAGCTTGTTTCCTATTCTGGAAAATTTTAGCAAGTAAAGATGGTTCTCATGTCTACTAAGTTTTGCCTGAAGATTATCAGGAGTCTGCCATGATGAAGTCAACGTCCAAATGCAAGAAAAGGGAGACAGTCAGCAATGACAGGGCTGCTCCTTCCAACGGAGGGCTTGAAACTCTCAGAGCTTTTCCCATGTGGACTTCACCTCTACCAGGTGGAGAGGCAGGTGAGAAGGCCCGCCCCAAAAGCCTGGCATTGGCCACATCATGAGATTCCCATTGTGGGCCATATTAACTAAAAACTGTTCAAATGAATAATCACAAATCAAATTACTTTTTTGCCAATCTTTCCATAAGGGAGCCCTGGAAATGGTGTCACACCAGAGGGTAAAGCACAGCAGGTACTAAACATGTGTCATAATCTGCTTCAGCCTATTTTTAGCCCAAGTTGATTGCATGAATTCTAACTCCTCCCACCACGAATTTTTCAAATGATTTGCCCTTTGTTAGAAAGGAATGATAAATTCTGTAAAACATGTCCTGTATGCATTTTGCTCAATCTTGTTTATTAAGATTCTGTGTATATGATTTTTACATCTTAAACATGAACCCATAGGCGATCTTGTAAACAAATGGCTGCTTTAAAATTCAACATTAATATATATTGCTGTGTTCAGTACTTAAAGCCTTAAGGAAGAGACATCAGTGACACCAAGTAGTGGAGTTTATTGTGAAGGTCCATGGGACACAGGAAATCAGCGAATCCGATTGAACGGCCGGGATTCCAAGAGACAAACACAGTTTGGGACTCGCCAAAGATTGCAGGAGCCTTGTGGCTCCCAGGGGGTGGTGCCCCTGCATTCCTATCAACCGGTGACTGTGAATCCCATTGGTAGTATTCTGCCTTATACAGACTTGGCGAATTTCCCCTATTTCTGCTTTTTCCCTTTTAGCTCCTGTTTTTCCCAACTGTTCTGCTCTCTCCTTATGTCAGTCCCAAATCGTCACAGAGCAAGGCTGAGGCATTCTGTCGCACATGGCTTTTGTGCTCGGCCCTTCCACACACCAGGGGCCAGATCCCAGACTGGTTGTCCATGGCAGGACTCCCATTGGTCCTAGTCAGTCACTGCCCGGGGAAGTGGGGGGCTGCAGCAGCGCCTACAGAGCCAGCAGGCACTCAGAGTAGGAGGAGAAGCCCGTTTTACGAGCACTCTGAGGACCTCCCTACTCAGTAGAGACACTGATGCTGGCTCAGGACTGTCTTATTTTAATAAAGCAGTAGGTTACATTTTCTAATCAAATGGGATGACCCTACATTTCAAAAGATCAAGCTTTGAACCACCGTGTGCCGATAGAACAATTTGTTTTCTAGCATTTTCCCTGTCTATCATTTCCACTGTTAAAATAATTGAAGGGAAGAAATGGATAATTTACCAAGCAGAAGTTTTGTTGACAAACTTCCCACAGATAAGACTCAAATGAGATTCTGATAGGAAGATAAAGGACCAGGCCAGAAGTATTCTTTACCCCTTTGTCTTCTGTCTCCGGATGCATAAGCACTCTGTGAAGAAATACAATTATGTGTCACACATCAGCCCAGTAGTAGCCAATGTGTAATTTTCCAACCTGAAGAAAACTAATGAACTACTGAAAAATTAAGAAGAGTATCATATAATCACTTTGGACTGTCTTCAAACTGAAAGGAAAACTATCTAAAAATAGGCAAGTATCAATAGTTCTAGACACTTGGTTATGTAGTTCTTGATGAAGGTCTCATCAGAAGTTTCCATGAGATAAACGTGATTTCCTGGTAGCGCATGAACACCAAAACTTCCCCCAGTTACATCTTTCCAGGCTAAAAATAAAATTACATTTAACAACAAATGATGCTTACCACCAACAACGAAAGAGTTACTTCCAGATACTGCTTTTCTAAAGCTGACACCGGTGGTAGAGTTACTTCTAAGGTCTCATGTTCTGTACGTCCTGTATTTTTAATTTCTCTACGACCCATCAGGACACAGTGGTATTAGCTGCATTCTCTCACTTCCCACATGACTGACATCTCTCCATTTACGCTAAATAAAAGCTGGGCCAAATTTCTACTTGTTGCAGTAACTGCTAGTTGATATTAACTGAAAATCATCAAACAAATCTCTCAAAATACTCCAGACTATCAAAACAATTTCACCTTTGCTACGTTTTCAGAACCAACAAAACATGTTCAGTCGCAAGAAGGAACAGCCTCAACGGCGTACCAAAGCAGTAAACCAAAAAGAGCCGGTGAGTAACTTTCCATATGCAACATCCTGGAGTGTTTCCCCGTTAATAACTTCACTCATGAAACGTGATGCGTCCTCACTGCTTTCCCTTTCGCTATTTGCAGCAATGCAGACATTTTTTTACCAGTAGTACCTACTACCCGTGTCAGTACCCGTCAGACTCACTGTGGGCCAGGCCACTTCCCGAGGTCTTCTGACTTCTAGAGCAACGCAGGTGGCGGCACAATGGCGCCTGGGCACCCAGGTCCAACTCAGGGTGAGGCCGGTACCAGCCAGTACCTTGAACTGTCATTCCCCAGAAATGTCGACCCATTTCCCAGCTCTCCGTGGTCAGCAGACAGTTGCTAGGTGCAGAGCAAAAGCAGGTTCACACAAGCAGGGCCCTGAGTTGTTTCCACCTGTTCTCAGTGGTCACAACAACAGCATTTAGCATGTACTGAGCTCGGGGCTGGGTGCTGTGTTCACCACTGGGGACATGCGGATAAATGGACAATCTCTTTACTTCTGCAGCTTAGGCACTGGCTGGGAGGCGACTAGAGAGAGGCGCCAAGAGCTGCCAGGGTCAGGTTGATCTGTGAGCATTACAAGGGGTGGGGACACCAGGCAAGGTCTCCCTGGGGAAATGGAGTGCGCTCTGAGATCCGAATAAATAGGGACAAGGTTGGCAAAGGGAGAAAGGCAGCGGGGGAAGAGGGACTAGAATGAGCACACAGGCTAACGGCTGCCGTTCAGAGAGTGAAGAGGGAACTGGGACAAATTAAGGAGGACGGGGCAGGCAGGGGCCATGTCTAGGCCTCCTAAAGGATTTGGGCTGTACTAAGAGGGACAGGAAGCCACCAAAAGGATTGAAGGCAAGATGTGTCATGACCAGACTTAACTTTTATCCCTCCGGGTAGTGTGGGGAATGGACTGGAGGAGGACAGAGTGTCCAAGAGCGAATTCCTGCTTCTGCCTGGGATGGAGGAATGCTACTCTGTCCCTAACAATGAGAAAAAAGCCTGACAAACTACAAAATCCTAACTTTCCTTGAACTTAGCTGAGTTTGCACGGCAAACTAGAAACCAAATGCCAAGGAGGGGCAGGCCCCTGAAGGGAGAGGTGGGACACGTAGGCCCCTCGTGTAGGCAAAGCACTGGAGGAAAGGGCGTGTGCTGTACATTCCAGCAGAAAATCAGCTAAAATGTTACCGAAGTGCTGGAGATAAGTGAGGGGCAGTGTCAGATGGGACTCACATCAACTTGCAGCCTCCAGTTCACAAGAAAGACTGGGAGCGAGACAGGAGGCCAGGAGGAGCCCCGTCTGATCCGTGGAGCAGGTGGGCAGCAGGAAATTGGCTGTGTCCTTGAGACGGGTGCTGACCCCACCCCTGCCCAGGCTCTTTTCTACCACAAGCAAAAGCCTCAGCTTGCTGAGGAGGCACCCAACCCTTTCTCCCTGGGCACAGGCAAAGACATGGCCGCAGGAGGTTGAAGCATTAACCTTCTACCCTAGTGGAAAGAGTGGAGAAAGGGCTTGGACCCACGTGGATACCAAAACTGCTACTGGGAAGGGGCAGGGAACTTCCGCCCAAGACCAACCACAGATACCAGAAGGGGAAGGCCTGCTGAGAAAGGCCCACGCTCAAGGCCCGAGCATGAAGGGCCTGCCTAAGATCGTAGCTCACACATGTCTGGGTCATCCAAGAACTCCCCATGTTCCCCCAGAGGCTAACACGGACATCAGTGACAAGCAATAGCTGTCTGGCAATGGGGCCTGTTCTATGAGGCACTAGAAAGACTGGGAAATTGAGAAACTGCTCCAGCAGCCTGGTCTCCATGCTGGGCACATGGTCAAACCAGGGGGCTTGGAAGCTGCTGTTGCCCTGAAGTACTCTCTGGGACAGCCCTGTCTACTCTACAGCTCCCCACAGGGCCCAGCAGAAGAGATGCGCGCAAACCCAGGGGTAAAACTGTTTATTTCCATCTCTGTTTTAGGCATGATACCTGGCTTTCAAATTAAAAAATGATCAGACCCACGAGAAAGCAGGAAGTCACTCCATTGTCGAGAGCAAAGTAAGAAACAGCGTCAGAGCCAAAGGGTCCAATGGAAATTCTAGAAATAAGTGGCACTAACAACGAGGAATCCCCTTAACATCAGGAGACCCGGCACAGCTGAGGACATACTCCCTGAACCTGAAGGTGCTCAATAGAAACGATCTAAACTGAAACACAAAGGGAAAAAAAAGAATTTAAAAAAAGAATATCCAAGAGCCAGGGGACATGTGGGGAGGTCTGAATTATGTACTGAGGGTCCCAGGAGAGGTGGGAACAGCACACTTGTCCTGGCAGCCGGGGGTGGGGGCAGCTTGAGTGAGTGGGGGGCAGGCGGCTGTCTTTCCCATCTGTGACAGATTTCCATTGGAGCCCCAGCTTGGCCGCTAGGTGGTGGGGAGGGGAAGGCCTGGGAGGGGCTTTCTCAGCCTGATTGCGCCGTGGAAAAAGCTGAGAGCCTGCCGGGAAGGAGAGGGTGTGGAGGGAGGGGCAGAATCCAGGGAGCAGGGTCTGGGGCAGTTAGTGTTTTGCAGAGAGGTAGCTGACGAGCGCATAGCTACGGTGATTTAATTCACTGGAGGGAGGCTGAGAATGTTAGGAAGGCTTTTTTGTACTCTATGGGGGGAATATCCCAGAGAGTGAACTATCTTTTGTTTTTGGCCCTGGGGAGCTTTCTTTTTGAGAGCTGTGGAGAATTTAGCTAAGCCCCTCTATAATAGTACCTTGGAATCCATACTGTGGGGTCAGCGGCCTGCTGCCCTTGAACGCACACCAGCCCCCCCCCCCCCCCGCAAGCACGTGCGCTGACGTCACAGGTGCGGGTAAGTTCCATATGATTCCTCCACCAGCCCTTGTGTCTCTCCTGCCCTGCGAGCCTTCCCCTGTGCGCCCCTTAGAGGAGACCCCCCCCCCCCGGGAGCCTTACCCAAACCCCGCTTTTTCGTTGTTTGACTTGACCAGTCAGGCCTTAGCCTGGGACCGCCAATGCCCCCCACCTGCTCGCCCGAACAGGGGCCTGTGCTGTCGGTCCTGCCACTCCCCCTGCCTGCACCTGGCCTTGACCCCCGCGTGGCACCCCCAGGCGTGCTGTGGACCTCCTCCAGGACCCTCGAGTTGTAACCTTGTCCGTTTCAGTTTCTCTGGTGGTCTGTTGTTGAACCCCGGCTCACCACCCCACAGCTGGGGCTCTACTCGAGAAATGTTAATTTAACAAAATTCACAAGAGCCTGTGGTAGTGAATTTCTGTTGTTGTTTTGTTTTGTTTTTAAAACCTGCTCGTGGTTTTGTGCCAAACTGTCGACTAAGCGTGGCCTCATTTAGTCCTCCCCACAACACCTGGGGTTACTCTGCTCCCTTCCCCTGCCAGGTGAGACCCGGCTCCGAGCCTCACAGCCCCGAAAGCCCTAGGCGGAGGGTTTCCATCCTGCTAAGTGCAGTCTGCACATGGCGCCATCGACACTGGTGTAAGGCTTGAATTTTAAAGCTCAGCTCTGCATACATTATTGCATTGAATGTGCACAGTGATTTGGATTACTTTTCCATTTTTAGGGGGTGGTGTCAGACTGGGGTTTCTTTGATTCTGACTCTGTGATAAGCCAGCCACACACACCGCCTACCCCCTTGAGGATCACGCTTGGGAGGAGGAGGCGGGCGGAAATGGAGAGAGATGAGTCCACCTGGGAGCCCCCAGGAGGCAGCTGGGGGACTTTCCGGTGGATTAGAGGTGGGCAGTAACTGGAGGGACGTGAGGATGGGCGGGATTTTCTCTATTCTCACAGTGCGGCAAGTCTGGGCCACTTCTCCTAGCTACTTGCTTTAAACTTCTAGTCCCCAGCACTGGCCACGGTGGCCCTACACACCCAGCTCGAGGCTTTGTGGAGAAAGTAAAAGAAGTATCTGTCAAGCATCTGCCTTCTAGAAACTTCACGGAAGGAATGAAACCCAGGCGAGATAGGAGAAAAGCATGGCAATGTATAATGGTGACAAGGGGCCATATGCCGGCCCCTTAGCCACTGCCCTGGGGACGTTAGAACAGGAAGGCCATTTGTAGGCTTGGATTATTGGGGGAGGCTTTGCAGAATGTTCAGACTCAGTCCTCTTGGAAGAATCAAGCCTCCCTATACACGTCTCCCCAGACAAAGGCATGGACCCAGGCCTCGGAGCTAAATGAGCTCTGGAAAAAAATTCACAAGAAGGCAAACCACTCTGTCTCCTGGTTCACCTCCACGCTTCATATGTAGGGACGTGCTCCTGCTGACCCCTCTGAGGAAGGTGAGAATGCTCCAGCATGAATTTACTCAAAATATTTGTGAGGTGATGAAACATGCCCGTTGAACCATTTATATATTTTACTGGCTCACAGTGGCTCCTGGGCACAGAAATTGTATCTATAAAAGCTTGAACAGAGCATATTTTTATTTAAAAAATATTTTATAGATACAATTTCTGTGCCCAGGCTCCATCACAAACCAATAAAAATATCACAAGTGGCCCCAAAGGAGATGAAATCAAACTCTTAGAATGTTGTCTTTCTCTATCAGCAGCCTCGGAGAACTGTCAATCTACAGTCTTCTATAGATAAGTGGTTTTTTTTTAAAACATATATCATTATCTCATGTGTAATTACTAACAGTGGCTGTATCTGCCATCAGTTTGGGAATACATTCTTGCAAAAGTTGTCAGAAAAATCCTTGGGAGTGCCTCCAAAATCCCCATTTGTTCTAACAATTCTTTATCTGAGGAATCTTAGGCTGGGCCTTTGACTTGAAACATTAACAGTGTAGGCCTGATATTTCCTCTAACATGCGTGTTCAGAAACTGAAAACTGCCAATGGAAGGGAAAAGTCTTTAGATCAAGGTTTGGCAGTGGATTTATCTACAAGTTTCAGGGAGACCTATCTCTGTAAAAGCGGGGAGAAAAAAGTTGACTAGTAATTCCAGTGTCATCCTGCCGCCAAAAAGCCCCACTAGGCTTCGGGTCTCCGGGCAGTGAGGGCCTCTGTCCTGGCGGGGAAGGAGGAGCAGAGGGGCAGGGACCCCAGAGCCCACTTGAAAAGCCTGGCGCTTCCGAAATGTTGATGTCACCGTCGCCTGGGGAACCAGGATTCTTTCTTGGCTCTGATCCAGTTACTTTGCTGAAAGTTGACTAAGTTCCCAGCTGACTCAGAATAAAAGAAAAGGCACTTGTGGTCAATATGAGCTCGGAGATACCGGAGACATCACAGACACTGACCAGGAAGTGGTTAGAGCACATTTCAGAGAAAAGGAGAGACTCTCTGGACAGAGATATAAAGGTCTTGTCATTAGCCAGGACTGTCCCTGCCATTGTCCCCACACTTGACCAAAATTCACCGGATAGGAAAATAAGGACCTGAACCTTCCTTCAGTGGAGTGGCTCTCCTCCCACTGTCCTCACTGAGGGCAACAAAGTTACTCGCATGAGGAGTTGTACCCGAATCGAAGGAAAGCATCAGTTCTAGCTTACATTTCTCTCTTAGGCATAGTGTAAGGAAGCAATGTAGGATCCATACCACATCCGGGGAAGAAAAACATGATTGCAACTGTTCAACAAAATTCATGATAATGCACTGAAAGTGGATGAGAACGAGTGTCATGCACATGGCAATGATCATGAAATAGTCAAAAGTATAAATCAGTTGAATAATAACCAATTTATTTGTAAAGGTACCTTTTTAATGATTTAGATCAGCATAAAAAGTGTTTTAAGACATCTTAAATTATTCTGATGAAGATTTGATACTGACTTTCATGATGTCTTCAAATTAATTCTTGTCTCTCCCTTAAAGATAGAAGGGTGTCTTTATAGCATATGTATCAGCAGTTCTCAAAGTATGGTCTGGGGAACCCCCAGGAATTCCTGAGACCTTTTCAGGTGGTTAAAGCTATTTTCAGGAAAATACTAAAATATTATTTGCCTTTTTAACCCTCATTCACCCACGGGTGCATAGTTGAGCTTTTCAGAGTCTACGTGACCTGGGTCATTGTGATAGTTTGAATGCAGAAGCAGAAATGAGACTCTAGCTGCCTTCTATGAAGACAGACATTAAACATATTTATAAAACTGTAAAACAATGCCACTCTTCTCACTACTTTTTTGGGGGGGGGAAATATAGGCTTTTACATAAAAAGATATTATATATGTCAGCATATAATGGGTGTATTCATGTTACCATAGGTTAAATATCTTTATAATGTCTTCATTTTAATTTCTATATTGACAGATATATTACATGTAAACAAAAGCTCTTTGAGGTCCTCAATGCTTTTCAAAAGTGTTAAAGCACTTCTGTGACCACAAAGTTTTGACCTGCTGAAGGCATTATATAGACATATTTTGTAGATGATAGGTTATATTTTGTAAATATCAGGTTATATTTTGTAAATATCTTAGGGAGGAGGAAAGGGAAACTCAGTGTCATGTTCATTGTTATTGGGGTGTAAATTGCAGGTAATCTGAAAATATATATCAAGAACTTTAACAATGTGTTAAACCTAAATTCTGGAAATGTATCCAAGAAACTTAGGAGAGATGTATACTAAATTTTCTACAAAATGTTCATTGAGGTGTTTTTATAGCAGAAAAGAGAGAAGTAACTTATGTAACATATGTCAAGTAACAGAAGTCATGAAGCAACATATTCTTACAGCAGTAAAAGATGTCCGCAATAAATAGTAAGTGACAAAAAACCAGGAAAAGATGTAAAACAGGACCTCATCATGTAAAAAATAATATGGAATCATAATTTTAAGATCTTACCTAAGATAAAGGATACTTTTCTTCATTTTTTACTTGATCATGTCTATAAATATTATATAATATAGTAGCCAAAATGTACTGAGTCCTTACCATATGCCAAGTAATTTATGGTCATTATTCATTTAATCCTCACCAGTAGAAACTATTACTAGTCTGGCTTTACAGAGGAAAAAACTAATTCAGAAACTTAAGAAATTTGCCCAAGCTTAAAATGAGTAGGAGACTGTCCAGGGTTCATGACCTCACCTCACAATTATACTACATAGCTTAAAAAAACATACTGTTGGGGCCCCAGGGTGGCTCAGTCAGTTAAGCACCTGCCTTCAGCTCAGGTGATGATCCTGGGGTCTCGGGATCGAGTCCCAGGTCGGGCTCCCTGCTCAGCGGGGAGTCTGCTTCTCCCTCTCCCTTTACCCCTCCTCTGTGCTTGTGCTCTCTCTCTCTCTGACAAATAAATAAATAAAATCTTTAAAAAAATAAACAACAGGCAGAAAAAGAGACGCTGCAGAGGGGACTGGGGTGGGGAGACCATGAAAGTAGGCGGGCAGGCATGTGGGCCCCGCAGGAAGGGGTCCCCTGGCAGCAAGGTGAGCCCACATGCCAGTATCGGGAGCAAGAATTCCTGTCCCCTCAAAAGTCCTTCCAGCTGGGCGAAGAATCAGATTGACAGGAGGCAGAGTAACAGGAGAGAACGGAATGTAATAGGTGTTGGTATGGGGGATCCACAGACATGGGAATTCCAAAGGCAGTCAGGCAAAACGAGGTGTGTGTCATTCTGAACTAGGGCGAAGGGGACGGGGTCTGGACTTCAGACCAGAGGATGCACGTCCCAGGGCGATAACAGGAGCTGATGCTTGGTAAGCAGATGTTTGCTCTACCATTCAGAGGGGTCACTCAGATCAAATTTATCTCTGTTACTAACCCTTATTCTGGGAAACACCCCCAATCTAGATTCTTCTGTGTGATTAAGGGAGGGGCAGAAGTTTTTTGTGAGCCTACAGGGTCTCAAGTGCCTTTGGCTCAAAATAATCCATATGCCAAAGTAGCACATTTGGGGGGGGGGGCTGCCCCAAACCCCTTCACTGGATACCAAATGCAAACATAAGTGCAATAGGAGGGTGTTGAATGGGAGTCTCAAAAGTCACCTCCAAATGCACTTTCTGACCCTACAATCTGAGACACCCTATGATTTCAGCAGAGACCTCAGTGGTGCCCAGCATGGGCTCCCAAGATGGTAACTCATTAGTCCCTCATGGAGCACACCTGCAGGACCAAGATGGCAGGGCCACAGGCTCCTTCCTGCCCCTGCACTTTCCACCATGGTTCATCTAGCTTCGCTACCATCAGACTCCAGTACGGCCTCCCCCTTCCCCCACCACTGTATTTCCTTTCGAGGTTTCTAGATGTCCTTCCTTGCCCATCAGAGAAGTTCTAATAATGTTGAACTTTGAAAAGGATAGAGTCTTATCTTTCCTCCTAGGAGGTTCCTTGGATCCTATAGAAATTTCTCTACCTCTTTCTCTACTAGTAGTTTTACATGTTGAGATTATTGGGAGAGGCAGCCTTCCTTGGGTTATAAAAGACCTATACTCTGGTTATGACCAAGGGTGTCTATCTGCCTCTGATGGTGACTTACCTAAGAGGGAGAGGCCATTCACGTGCTGCTTCAACAGGCAGCAGACTTCCGGCCCCAGCAGCTTCTCCTAGAGTCCCATCTTACCTGTGTCTCAGTCTCCGTTCCTATCTCCCCCTCCTCCTCCCTTTTCTCTTCTCCTCCCCTGCTTTTCTTCTTCCTTCTTCTCTTCTTCCCCTCCCTCCCTCTTTATTTCTTTTTTTTTTTTAAGATTTATTTATTTATTTTAGAGAAAGAGCGTGCAGGTGGGGGGGAGGGAGGGGCAGAAGGAGAGGGAGAGAGAGAGAGAAAATCTCAAGCAGACTTCCTGCTGCGTGTGGAGCCCAACTTGGGGCTTGATCTCAGGACCCTAAGGTCATGACCTGAGCTGAAATCAAGAGGCACGCTTCACTGACACCCCCTCTTTCTTACTATATGCACACTAATAATGGTGAAGAAAGGGGTCAGTCATGCTTAGAAGCCTAGATTTTAAATCATAAAAGGGTTTGATCTTTTCTGTCACCCATTATCTTGATGAACTATGTTCAGAAATCCTAATTTGTGAGCCATAAAATTGGAGAACCAGTGATTTCTAGCCATTATTTCTGCTGAATGTAAAATCCACAGTCGGTGAAATTGCTAAATGAGTTCCCATCTTGATAAGTACCGGAATGAGGGAAGCTGTTCCTCACAGGAGAGAAGAAGGTAGGGCTAGATTTGGTTCTCACTTCTCTGAGTTTAAGAACATGCTGACTTCCATGTCTTCTGAAAACCACTTCAGAAATCACTTCCTGTACCAGAAACGATAATAGCGAGAAATCTGATGCATCAAGCAAGTTGCAACATTCTCTGTGGGATGGTTTTCATTTTGCGGGGTTTACTGTGTTCTGATCAAGAGGTCTCATGTGAAGACACTTGCCAACTGCCTGTTTCCTTCAGGTCAATAAGCATGCTGGGCAGTGGCCGGACACGGGTAACCGGATGGCCTCCCTGGTGGTTTTCGACAGTGTAAACAGTTTTCATCGTCGTTTTATAGATTATGTGCGAAAGTGAGAGGCACTTAGGTAAACCACTAAAAATCGTTCTGTGGAAGACATAAAATAGCAAAATAAATTGAGCATAATGACAGTACTTTTTCTTTCAAAGCAGTGAGTCTAGGTAGCTATGGTTTAGGATGAACAGAAAAGGTGTACGGGAGGGCTTTGAATCAAGATGTCTGGGTCCACATCCTCGCCCTAGTATTTAACCAGCTCTGTGACCTGGAGCCAGTTACTGACTCTCCCGGCCATACTGGGTTACTGCGAGAATCTGTGAGTCCGAAGTATTAGCTATAGTCCTTTCAATGGAAAGAAATACACCAAAATGATAATATATTTTGTGTGTGAACATGGATCCATAGGTGGCTTTTGATTTTCCTACTCAAGGTAATTTCCTAAATGTTCTTTAATGAATATGCATTGTTTCCAAATGAAAAAAAAAAGAAAAAGGAAAAGAAAAAGAAATGTATCTAGTGTTTCCCAGTTCATTCTGGTAACAAATGATTTCTACCTTTCTATCATAGGGCTCCACTGAAGTTTAATGATAGAATTCTATTTTGTTAGTCCTTAGTAGAACGTTTTATTCATTCGTCTCTCCACCCATCCATTCTAGCACTAGTGCTAAGAGATGCCGAGAGAGAGAGAGAGAGAGAGAGGGAGAGACTATAGGTGTCTGTCTCTGTGAGTTCATAGTCTTGCCCCGGGAAGGGGGTGGGCAGGCAGGATAAGAAAACAGATTTTTATAGCAAAGCGTGGTAAGTGCCTGAATAAGAGTGCTGTAGAACATGTCAGGGAAGGGCAACTAATCCAGATTTGAGGGAGTAAATGAAGCAAGGAAGGGCTTCCTCTGACGTGAGGCCATGGTGAGGAGAGCAAGGAGAGCGAGAGAGCTGGCCAGGATATGCTTTGGGGTGGTTTGTGGGGGAAGTGGTAGCCAGCCAAGACGAAAGCTGGTTGGCGGGAGAAAGCTGGGTGCCTTAAGAATCTGAAAAAAGGTTAGTCAGGTGTGGAGGCTGGAGCACCTCAGAGAAGAGGCCCAAGGAATAAACAGTGACAAGGTCATGAAGGGCCGTGCAAGACATCAAGTGGCAGTGAAACTTCATCTTTAGAAAGGGAATGTCTGAAGAGTTTTGTAAGCGAGTCAGAGTCTAGTTTGGCCCTTGAGGAGGCTCACTTGGGCTGCCATGGAAGAGGCATGAACACTTCTGTAGTCATCTGGAAGGGAGGAGAGGCAGCCTGGCTTAGGGTGGCAGCCACGTGGTCAGATACTGTGGAAGTCTTGGGGAAACATCTTCTTGGGGAACAAGGAAGATGGCAGAATCCAAATGGACCCTTGGACCCTCAGCAGAACGTTCCCCACAGGAAAGAGAAAACACACTTGAGGTAACATTCGAATGATGTATTAGCAAGTCTCTGAGGAGGCACTCATCCCAAAACAAAAAAAAAATGCGGCCCTGTTTTTTATTTCTTTGCAAATAAGGTAATCAGGAGAAGGCTTTTCTGTAACCAAACTCCAGGAAGATTCTCTGGGCTGCTCAAAGATCCTTTCTGTTTGTGTGTGAGATTGTTCGTGCGCCCTTGATAAAGCTATAAGGTGATTTCATCTGCAGACAGTGGCCAGTGCCCCTGGGGGCTCATGAGTATGACGTGGAAAGATGCGGAGACGGAAGGGAGCGTGGTCTCCACACTGAGTTCAGCGGTGACCTTGGGCAGGGCCGAGGCTGCGTGGGTGTGCACGAGTCTGGATTGGAAGGTGTACCCGTGACCTGGGTGAGCGGCTTGCCAGCACTGTCTAAAAGCTAGGTGCAGAAATGCTCCAGATGCATCAGGCTGGAGACAGAAGGAGGCAAAAACACTTGCAGAAATTCAGTGGTGAGCCTCTGCTACTCGGTTGTTACCATCCACAGCTGAGTGCCTGCTGGAGCAGTCTTTGATCCAGAAAGTTCTCTGACAGTCTTAGATCATATCTCTGATACCACTGCTATGCAACCTGACTGCAGGTTTTCCTGTAGGTAAGTCCCCTCTTTGACTTACCTACATGGTCTTTTGTCAGTCTAAATGTATCCATGGCATTTCTCAATATGGCAGCTGTGCCACTATCTTCATTCCTCGATTCACTCAACAAACGTTCACTGAGCACTTACTATGTGTCAGGCGCTGTGCTGGGCACTGGACACAAACCACCAAGCCATTATGCCCTGCAAGGGACCACCCAACCCAATCTGAGATTTACTGGTGAGACCCAGTCAGTTCAATACCTGTGACGAGGTTCTGTTCTGCACAGGTTTGTCCTTCAAGATTCAGCCCATTACCCAAACTTTCCAAAAGCTTCTCCTGATTTCTCCAGTCTATAGAACTCATCTTTTTTCTATTCATGTTTTGGCATCAAATAATGGGCCGCTGGGCTGTCACTCACTTCATCGTGAGTTTGTTACCTTTTTTTTTTAAGATTTTATTTATTTGATAGAGAGAGAGAGAATAAATAGGCAGAGCGGCAGGCAGAGGGAGAAGCAGGCTCCCCGCTGATCAGGGAGCCTGATGGGGGGCTTGATCCCAGGCCCCTGGGATCATGAACTGAGCCGAAGCCAGACGCTTAACCGACTGAGTCACCCAGGCGCCCCACTTTGTTACCTTCTCAGCTGTATCATGGATTCTGGGTGGGAAGGTTGTATTAGGCAGCATTCTCCAGAGAAATAATCAACGGGAGATGTAAGGAATTTCCTATAAGGAATTGGTTCAGGTGTTAATGGAGGCTGACAGGTCCCAAGATCTGCAGTCTGCCATCGAGCAGGAGGAGTTCCCCCTTACTCGAAGAAAGAGGGAGGCAGTGTCTTTTTTTTCTTTTCAGACCTTCAACTGATGAGGGCCCCCCACATTAGGGAGAGCAATCTGCTTTACTCAGGCTAACATTTCAAATGTTTGGTTGTTTGTTTCTTTTTAACTTTTAAAAATTTTAATTTATTTTTGTTTATTTAATTAATTTATTTTTGTTTGTTTATTCTAAGTAAGCTCTCTGCCCAACATGGGCCTTGAACTCATGGCCCCAAGATAACGAGTTGCATGGCCCCAAGATAACAAGCCAGCCAGGCACCATACCATTTCAGATGTTAATCTTACCCAAAAACGCCTTCATGGATACACCCAAAATAATGTTTGACCAAATATCTTGGCATCTCATGGCCCAGACAACTTGACATATGAAATTAGCCGTCGCGAGGGTCTACCAGTGATTCCCATCTCTTCAGCAGCACTGCTGCCTTACATGCCGTGGGCTTTTTATCCAGGGTCGCTCTCGACATGCAGGCCTCTGCTCAGTCACCATATCCTGGCCGCTGGTAATGTTCGGAAACTGGGGCAACCCCAGTCCTCAGGCTGCAGGGCACGGAGCTGTGGGACAATCAGAGAAGCAGTCTCTCGGGGGGAATAGACGCTCTGAAGTAAAGAACCAGACACACAATCCAAAAAAGTCATCGATGCAGAGAGGAAGCCTCTGGGTTCAAACCAGTAGAACAAAACCCAGGCAAGAGGCAGACAATTCAAAGCAAAAAGTGGAAGCTGGAATCAGGAGAAACTCCCTGATCTGGGGAGCGTAGGAGATCTTTCTCCTCCCGGTGTGAGTTGGACTGGGGGGCCCGAGAGTGACCAGCCTGAACCCAGTGTCTTCCTCCCCCAGCTCTAAACTCTTCTGTGTGGCAAAGAAGCCGGAGGATCCCCAGGGCCTGTGGCTTCAGGAGGTAGGAGGAGGCTTCTTACAACCACTCTTCTTGCTGAGAGCGTTTTGGGGGGACCAAGTCATGAAGCGGTCACAGCCCCTTTTCTGCTGTAGTAAGGTCGCCAATGCAAGCTGATGGGGCGGTCAGGGCCTGCCAGGAAGTGGGAGGCATGAAGCCGTGAGGAGGATGTGTGTTGAGTGGGCAGTCAGTCCTCTCACTCGAGAGGAGTCTGTCGGGCGCCTACCAGACCCCCGTGTTCTGTATTCTGAGGATTCCAGCAGCAGACACGACAGAGCCTTACTCTCATAGAACTTGCATTCCAGTGGGCGGTAAAATCACATGGTGAACAAAAAATAAATAGGGTGAAAGAGGAAGAAGAGGGAAGGAGAGTGAGGGGTGCAGAGGGGCAGGGAGGAAAAGGTCTGGAGATGGTGGTGGTGACGGGCCTCACTGTTCCCTCCGATTGGCCTGGGGTGGGATGTATAAGAATCTGGGCCAAGAATGGTGGCAACACCCTCCCTCCGTGCCCCGGATGAAAATGAGTACAGCCAGATCCCCTCAAGCAGTGGCTTTCAACATTTTTTACTTGACACATAGGTCAGAAAAAACTGCATTTCACATCAAAACTCGGTCCATGCATGCATTCTTTTCTACCTAATTTTTTGAAAAAATGATGGTCATGACTCAGCACCTTGAGCCTATGAACCACTGACCGATGGATCCCACGCCCTGGCTGCTGGTACGGCGCACCTGCCGGGCCCTGCGGAATACAGGTGCCGACACCACACCTGCGGGGGTTCTCAGCTGGAAAGTCTGGAGCAAGGCCTAGCATCCAGATCTTTAAAAGCTGCCAGATGATTCTAATGTGAAGCCAGGGATGAGCTCCACGGTGCTGATGGGTGGTGACCCATGTTATGAGAACGACGGCTGTGATGTGCCAAGATAATCTGCAGCCATGAAGTGGGGAGGTTTTCCCATTCTCTGGCCCATCATCCTACTTGGTGTGCAAGACATGGGGTGGGAAGAAAAATCAGGCAGTTGTCCCAGCATCTGCTGTGGTCACTGGACAAAGAAGCGCTGTCCTGGTTTGTAGAAACAGTTTCGGTGCAGTGAACCACTCTCATCAGGAGTGGTGGGAACTCCAAGTGCCCAGGCGGGCCAGCGAAGGGCCAGTCTTGCAAGCAGGCCTTTCTAAGGATTGTAGTCCCAGCCCCATGACGCTAAATCTTCTCTGCACACTTCCTTATCCTTGTCCTGTCACTACTGACCACCTACATCTGCTTTTGCCTCTTAGGGAGAAACACAACTTGGAGCCATATGACATCATAATATATTCAAGTTGTCCCAGCACAGGCTTCCTGGGGAAATTCCCCAGACAAGATGGTAGGGGCCTCGTTCATAAAGCCTTGCACCCTGGCCCCTGGTAGAGTTCAGGCATTGCTGGAAAGCAGTAGACGTTTCCAATAATAAATGTGTTGATACTTTGGTGATCTTCATAAAAGCAGAACTTGCCATATTGGTTTGCAGAGATTGGCCAGAGAGCCCGATGAGTCCTGCTCCAAGGGCCTTAGCCACAGGCACTAGAAGCGCACAGCTGGGGCGAGGTGATATTGCTCAAGATGAATTGCACAGCTGCACATGTGAGCGAAGCTTCTCCATAGCCATGCCTGAAAATATCTCTGCGTACGACGGCAAGTATTTGTCTGGGATCCAGACCCTACAGTGGCAGTCAGGAGATGGTTGGATTTGGGGTCTGAATAGTATAGAAAGCAAGAGCTGAGGGCAATGGTTTTTAGCCTGGATGGCACACTAAAATCACCGGGTCACAGGGGGGAGTTTTCGGTTTTGCTTTTTAAAGTTAAAAACCAGTGCCTGTGTCCTATCCCCAGAGATAGCGTTTAACTGGAACTGGGTGGGGCTCAGGCATCAGTATTATTAAAAAGCACCTTGTGGTATCATAAAATGTACCCAGGCTGGAGAATCACTGTCCAGGACAAATACACAGTTTGTGACCAAATGTCACCATGTGGAGTTCAATGGGAACAATCTTATGGGTGTCAGATACCTGGACATTAGGGGTCCTTCTGCAGTGTCCACTCATCAGGATGCCATGACAAAGCTTGACAGCCTGGCCCTATTGCTGCTTCGGTCTGTAGTCTGACTGGCCACTCTGCTCCCGTTAGAACACTTTTCCTGAAGCTGAGCACCAGCATCTAGCATAGAAGAGGATGGGCAGTTCTCTTGAAAGGGAGGCTGTTGCCACAATGGATCGAGGCCTGTTGGCCAAGAATCACTGGAGAACAGACAGTCTTCAAAGAGCCGCTGGCAATGGTTGGGACGCCTCTCAGAAGCACCACAGTGGTCAGCAGGCGCAAGTGTCTTACAAAAGTGGCCAAACAGGAGCCATCAAGAAAGTGGCTTGTCCATTTTCTAAGAAAGATCAGCACGATGGGAAAGCAGCAGCTACGCTCACTGTAAGACCCATTGGGTAAACACTAGTCACATGGACTCAAGGAACCAAAATTGCATGTGATGGTCCCAAGGGCCATATATCTGAAGAGTCTTGCTGCAGGAGGATAAAGGGGCCTTTAGAAAACCATTTGAGGGGCGCCTGGGTAGCGCAGTCGTTAAGCATCTGCCTTTGGCTCAGGGCGTGATCCTGGCGCTCCAGGACTCTCAGGGCGTGATCCTGGCGTTTTGGGATCGAGTCCCACATTGGGCTCCTCTGCTGGGAGCGGCTTTTTCCTCTCCCACTCCCTTGCTGTGTTCCCTCTCTCACTGGCTGTCTCTCTGCCACATAAATAAAATCTTTAAAAAAAAGAAAAGAAAAGAAAACCATTTGAGCTAATTAGTGAGAATGTTCCAGACAAAAAGGGCCTGGCCAACTTCCTTGGAATGGATATTATCTGTAACATTATCTGTGCTCCCTGATCAAAAATGGCAGACCATGACTGAAGCTTATGTAGACTCCATGGCTATGGATGGGTATTTCCTTCATCCGTTCTATGTAGGGGATGTTTCCTCTTGCTGCTGTATAAATTACCATAAATGGAGTGGTGTAAAGCAAAACTAGTTTATTTTCTTATAGTTTTGGAGGCTGAAAGTCTGAAATTAAGTCTTATTTGGTAAAACCAAGGTGTTGGCAAGATTGTGTTTTTTTCTGGAGACTCTAACCATTTACTGGCATTTTCCAGCTTCTAGAGGGCTTTCTGCATTCATTGGCTTTTGGTTCCTTCTTTGCATCCCTCAGACCTCTGCTTCCATCTTCACACCTCTTTCTCTAACTCTGACTAGCCTGCTGCCCTAAGGACCTGAGTGATTGCATTGGGCCCACCCAGATATTCTAGGATAATTTCCCATCTCAAGATCTTTAACTTCATGACATCTGCAAAGTGTCTTTTGTTGTGTAAGGTATCATATGCACGGATTTCAGGGATAAGGGTGCATTTGGAGGCAGTGCGGATGTTGGGGGATGTCCTTTATCATAGTAGGTTAAAAAAAAAGCATTATCAGATTCAGAAGATCTCTTATGCTTAGCACTGAGGGGGTTGCCAAATCTGGAAGAAGATGATAAAAAGCATGAGCAGAAAGGTACAGATAAATGGCTTCAAAGCGGTGAGATGATCCCAAGCGATGCTGGGAAAGGCATAAAAGAGTTTTGCCCATCTATTTATCCTTCCTGTGATGTTTTTGCTCAAAAAGAAAAAGTACTGAAGCAGCACAACATGGATTTGAGGAAACTAATGGAGCATCATGGTGCAGATAGTTCTGGAAAACGGGAGCTGAAGTTGGATGAATTGATGGATATGATCCCGTATCTAAAAATCTATTTAAAGGTCAGGGCTTATGAATGGTGACAAAAAATCTAGTGAAAACATAGTTAAAATAGAAAGGGTGTCTTTCATCCTATTTAACTTCAAAGCACTCAAGACTCCTGAATTTTGGGGACTTCCTCTGTCCTACAGGTTAATTATTGCCTGGCTCATTAGCACTCAGGCTGTTTCTGTGGTGATTCCAGGCAGCACTGGAACAGGAATTGTCTAGATTGGGAACCCAGAAGCCAACCCTGGGACAAGGCTCCATATACAGGGATTCAGGAGGAAAGGAGCCCCTGGCAGGGAGTGGGGGGAGTGGCAAGGGAGGGAGAGAGCCAATAGACTCTGTGATCCAGCCAGACACTGCTGCAGGTGACTGAAGCTTCCTCCTGCTAGGAAACTGGGCACCAATGTAAAGCACACCCCTCTGATGGATTCCTCTGAGGTCCCAGGCAGCTGGGGCTTTTGAATCCCTCCTCCCCATCAGTCATTGATTGAGGGCTGCTCCTACGGACCAGCAGCCCTTGACATTTCCAGTCTACTCAGCGAGAGGCAAAGGACTCCAGAGACAGAAAACCCTCGGGCCACAAGAGGCAGCTCTGACAGTTCAAAATGGTGGTCTTGGAAAGTGGTAAAGGCTGGGCTTGGGGGGGCGGGGTGTGGAGTACTAACGTATCCATAACTAGCCTACCCACTGGAATGGTTTCAGATAGGGCTGTCTCTTTCTGAGCATCATGGTTACTCCACCTCAGTTAAAATAATCAGAAGAACAGGACCAAGACGGGTACAACTTTAATGCTTTTGCAATTATATTTTAGAACAGAACAGGATGATTGATACCAGGGTTCATGGCTTTTGTGTTTCAAAACATTCAACTGAAGTCTGCATCTTGAGTTATGTTGTAAGATGACATTGACGTGATGTAGAATGAAGCAATGAAGCCTTAAGTAATGACAACACAAAGAACAAAGGCTAGTAAGCATAAATTTTTACTTTGTGGACTTCCTTGTCATCACACTCCCTCTGTTTGTTGTAGTAATAGAAAGTATTGTCCCTTCTCTGGAGTTTCTTCACGTATCCCGTCTCTGGCCAACGATCTACCTGCACATCAGAAACCAGAATACAAATACTATGATGCTGGTTTTATTTTTATATAATGATTTACTATCAAGTAGTTAACAGTCTATCTCACACCCCAAAATTAAAGCATAAAATTAAATCTAAAAATACTTGAGCTCTCAAGAGAGTATTATACACACCTCAAACACATCCTAAATTGTATCCTTACACTGCAAAATAGCTAATTTGGTGCTTCTCTCTAGATTCCAATTTCTAGATATAAATTTCTACTCAGTGGCCAAGATAGAGGAAACATTCAAAACACTCTAAACTTTATCTTATGTTTAAAATTATTTCAAACGTGATTACTTCCTAATTTCTAAAAGTAATGCCCGAGGAGGAAATTAGGCTCAGGCCCCACTATGAAAGCACTTGGGTGTTGAGCACTGATGTCACAGCAGTGACTCGAGATACCTAAAGTCCATATGCATTCCTCAACTCCATATCACAAGTTCAGCTTGAAAACCAATTTTTTTAAAAGAGTTTATTTTTTAAGAAATCTCTACATCCAGCGTGGGGCTGGAACTTACAACCCCAAGATCAAGAGTCGCATGATCCACCAACTGAGCCAGCCAGGTGCCCCTTGAAACCTAATTTTTAATAGAAATTTGAGGTCATGAATTTAATCCTCCACTATCTTTTCTTTCTCCCCGCTATTCTTTCCCATATGTCATAATTGCTTTGCTTACCTATCATTTGGCTTGACCTAGTTTGGACATTTTTCTCCCCTTCTCCAAATTCTTGTTCTACTTTCTTGATCAGGTCAATGCATTTCTCTTGTTGTTTGGTATAGTTCTTCTGGATTCTGTTAAGATCTGCTCTATCACTATCAAAACCTGATTACTCAGATATCATGGTCTAAATAATCAAACGCTCTTCACCACCATCTCTACAGGCAGCTCATCACTTCTCATATGCCCCATCCATAAATCACAACTTTCCAGTGGGATAAGAATACATCATGAAGACAAAGGAATGCATGGCCTTTGTTTTCTAACGACACATTTTCATTTTCTTATGTTGTCTCATTTATTTGAGAATTAATGAAAATAGGTAGCAGCATATTGGATAAATCTTGGCTGGCTCTCTGACATATACAGTATGGAAAAAATCAATGCTTCCTATCACTCAGGTCAAGCTTGCCTTTCATAGCTTCCATTGCCCCCAGCAGAGAAAGGAGGGTGTTCTCAAGACACCATTATAACTCTCTTTCTCTTGGAGCCAGGAGCAGGCTCTCTTTCATTTACTAGGGTCCTAAAAAGCATCTCATTCAGTGAAGAAATAGCCACTGTATATGGGATGAGCCTCCAAGCAGCTGTATTGGTTCTGTGCTCATCAACCCCTAGTCATTTTGAACACCCCTTGTATTTTATAATTTTGTCTTCTTGGCCTTTCACTTGATGACTCCCATTCAATCAAGGAAAGCTTCACTCCTTTAGGTAGAACAGAGTGGAGTGGTATGGTCCTCAAGACCAGCTAGGGAGGTCAGTAAGCTCCAATAGCTTATGTGTCCCAAAAGGACATATGCTTCAGGTGAGGAAAGAGAACTTTGCTCAAACCCTTCACACCTCTGTACACTTGTAGAGACATGCCAATCAAGGCAAGCGTTCACTTGCCATCCTGGCCAACCTTCAGGGCCCTCTGCAAATGTCTCTAGGGGCATAAAGCCCTTTTGGAGGATTGTCCTCCAAAGGAAGCGAGTTTGTCTTCCTCTAAATTCCTGCATCCTTTTAAAAGGCTCACATACTTTGACTTGCGTAAGTTTTTACTGTTTGTGTCATTATTAATCTTCTACTCCAAGATAATAATAATGAAAGCTATCAATCATTAAACATTTATCCTTCATTCACTCAACAAATTATTAAGCATTACAATGTCAGGCATTTCAAACACATGATTTCATTTAATTCCCGTAACTATTTTCTAAAGCAGGAACTGCCATCACAATTCAACTGTTGAGCTCAGCCAAGTTAAGAACATTCTTCAGGACTGCTCAACTAAGTTAAGAACATTCTTCAGGACTGCTCAACTAATGAGAGAGAGGAGCCAGGATGCAGACCCTGCATAGATAGATTCCAAATCTGGTTCTCTTTCTACTGGCCCAGTCACTTTCTTGAGATCAGGTACTCATATTTTTATCTCCTAAAGCACTTGGCACAGAAATTTGCACATGGTAGTGACAGGATTGAGGGTATGCTGCCCCAGAATATGCCACTTTGGCAGACTGATTGTTTCAAGTTAAAATTACTTGAGAAACCTGTGCACAAAGGACTCTGACCATCCTCTCTATACCCCAAAAGCAGGAAATAAACCTCCCATGTGAAAGGCACCCTCCCTGCACCTGGAGGTAGACAGACATTCTTATCACCAGAGATAGAGAATTCAGAGCCAAGAGGGATATGTAAATAAATTCTGCTTCATTTCCCTACCAGTTAGTACTCAAGTCCAAATTACTTTGTCTTGTCAATTCTTCACACATTTATCATTTCTTTGTCTAAAAGGTATATAAATGGCCTGCTTTGGTCACTTCTTGGGTCTTATATCTTTGGGGTCCCCATATGTATGAAATTAGGTGAAATTTGTTTTTTCTCCTGTTAATCTGTTGTGAGTCAATTTAATTATTAGACCAGCCAAAAGAACAAAGAGGATTCAGGGGAAATTATCTCCTTCCTGACAGTTTAAACCCAATTAGTATATACGGAAGTGAAATACAAGACCCCTTCAAAATTGCCAAGTCATACAGTGAACAGGCTTGTTCTTCCCTACATCACACATACACACTCCTCTCCTTTTGTGGGACTTGCCCTTCAAGGAGGTTCTTTGTGTTCTCTTGAATCTGATTTTATCTCAATTACATTATTGGGCATGGGCATGTAATGCACAACCAAAGTCAGGAGCTGCTCTCTGGTAGTTTTCTGTCATTTATAATCTCCATAATAAACAGAATCTAACCCCTTTATAATTCATGGTTAAAAAAAAAAAAAGAAAGAAACTGGAAAGAAGTAATAGTTACACAACTAACTGAATATCTGGCAATAGAATTACCCAAGTAAGAGAAAAAGACTCCGCTTTCGTGGTTATCATCAAAGCTTTATCTGGCAGAGCATGGTTGTTCAATAAAAGCTAGAAAGTTCTTAATGTTTCCATGCTGAGGGACCACCTCTCCCTCCAGTCTACCTGAAAACCACTCCTCTGGGCCTCAGTCTCCTCATCAATAAAATGAGAGAATTGGAGTAGAGCTTCCTTTTCGTTATTCTCTGGTTCTTTGTTTGATTTTGATACTTTTCACTGAATATTTTGAGTTCAGGTTTGTAGAGACATCTTACCATGGAAACTTGTTTCACTTGTTTATATTCAATTTCATCCCGATATCCTGCTTGCTGAAATCTGTACAGATTTTCTATCTCTTCTGACCATTTTTTGGCACGACTTATTGATTTTGGTTTCACATCAGAACTAGCCATGGCTAGAGAGGTCTTATTGCCAATTATTTCTGAAAGATGTTAAAACAACATTAATAGATAGCATAATAGTGACAATTTTGAAAGTCCCTTTAAAAATGAACACAAGTGGAATTTTTTAAAAAAACTTAGGAGAGTTGAGAATCCCATTAGGTATATTAAATTTTAAACATTCAATTTCAAGACTGAGAAAGATTCATACTCTATTTTGGAAATAAAATAAACCCTGAAAGATACATAGGGAACTGTTTATTTCTTCATCAAATAAAATTGCATTCAGAGCGTGATGTCCTAATTCTGGTGTCCTAGGCAATAGTATACACATTCCTGAGATCACACTCTAATTTTTAACTACTCAGTAGATTGTCAAAATATCTCACGACCATTCCATTTGATTATATTCAAAACTACATCCCCCACTTTTTTTTTTTTTTCCTAAAAAGGGAATGTAAGATCAGTCTTCTCACTGTCTTCTTATTTTTCTTGCTGAGGAGCAATGGTTTTCTCTTTTTCCATATCTTAACTCCTTGGAGGTACCCAATCACTGCAGTCCATTTGCTCAGGAGGTCATTGTGACCCTGCTCCTGTGATAGCCCGATGTGAAAAGACAGATGAACATAAAGTCCTTGAAGGCTGTACGATAATTGATTTTAAAACAATGTAAGCAGTCATCAATAGCTTTTGAAGTTCAAATATTCAACTGCAGTACATGTATTTGTCTATTCACCAAACTTCTAGAGTCAGTTTTTCAAAGACATATCTTGCAGTTTTTCTCAGAGTCATCTTATTTTATCACCAAAATATATCAGTTAATTGAAGTAAAGTGCCCAGAATTAAAGTGCCCAGAATTTTCACTGTGAATCCTTGAATCCATTCTTCTATTAAAATATGTTTTTATTGGCTGAAATACCTTAAATAAAGACCTCATAGAGGAGGTCCTATAAATGAATTCTTATTTTTAAAATTTTTTCAATTACATCGACAAATACTCCTTACAGTAGTACCCTCTTACCTGCAGTTTCACTTTCTACTGCTACCCAGTCTGGAAGCAGATGATCCTCATTCTGACCTATTGTCAGAAGGTCAATGGTAGCCTCAGGCGACATCCAGTGCCTCTGTCATTCACCTCATTTCATCTCATCATACAGGCATTTCATCTTACATTATCACAAAAATGGTGAGTACAGGAAAATATATTTGGACAGGGCACATTCACATAACTTTTCAAAATACATTGTTATAATTGTTCTATTTTATTATTGGTGTTTTAAACTTTATCATAGACATGTATGTATAGGAAAAACCAGAATATATAGGGTTTGGTACTTATCTGTGGTTTGAGGCATCCAATTGGGGGGGGTGTCTTGGAATGTATCCCCCATGGATAAGAGGGGTCTAGTATGTGTTGAAAAGGTCAAATATATTAAAGTACAAAAAAAGAAAAGTCAGAATAACCATCACATCAGTTAGAAGTATCCATCCTGCACATCAGGTGAACATCATCCAAAACATAAGATGAGTTAGAAGGACAGACTTTAAAAGTTTTATAAAAAGGAGTCTTATAGTAAGTGCTTTTGCAAGCATAACAATTTAGCTCAGCCTGGATTTAACAGGGGGGAAAGTAGGAAATGGAAATAAAACGGATGAAATTGCTGAATTTCAGATAAGTATTTCTTCAATGTGAAAGGTGTGGCCTAAAATTTCCCTCACAGTTAATAAAAATAGATGAATGGAGACTGTTAGTTTGTTTGAACTTTATGTATCAATCACACACAAGTACCAAGTGGCTCTTCTGTGAAATAAGAGAATTGGTCCTGTGCTTCCCCCTACCTTCTGTAGGTTTTTGTCACGTTCTTACTTAGCATTCTAAGGTTGTGGTATTTACATTCCGTCCTGAAACCAAAATTCTCACAGTTGTTTGGGTTTAGCTCCAGACTTAAGTGAATTAAAATGAAGTCATTTGAGTTAAACAATTCACTCTGAAGAAAGTAGCAACTACCCAAACGGATGTATCATTAATATTGTTTGCAGTTTTTCATCGTGCATACCAATATGTATATTGACTGCACCAAAGAAAATTAAGGTCTTGTTAATATTTGACTTTTTAAAAAACTTTTGACCCTTATTTATTAATTTAGGCTTAGGCTCATATTGTATTTTAAGGCAATATGTTGTTATGGTACAAATTTATGTAAAATTTGGAATACCCGACAAAACAATAAGTGAGCCATATTTCAGTGTAAGAGGGTTCCCCTTCCTCCGCATCCTTGCCAACATCTGTCGTTTCCTGACTTGTTAATTTTAGCCATTATGACAGGTGTGAGGTGGTATCTTATTTTGGTTTTCATTTGTATTTCCCTGATGCCGAGTGATGTGGAGCATTTTTTCATGTGTCTGTTGGCCATGTGGATGTCTCCTTTGGAGAAATGTCTGTGTCTTCTGCCCATTTCTTGGATTATTTGTTCTTTGGGTGTTGAGTTTGATAAGTTGTTTATAGATTTTGGATACTAGTGCTTTATCTGATAAGACATTTGCAAATATCTTCTCCCATTCTGTCAGTTGTCTTTGGTTTTGTTGACTGTTTGCTGTGTAAAAGCTTTTTATCTTGATCAAGTCCCAATAGTTCATTTTTGCCTTTGTTTCCTGTGCCTTTGGAGATGGGTCTAGCAAGAAGTTGCTGTGGCCGAAGTTGAAGAGGTTGCTACCTATGCTCTCCTCTAGGATTTTGATGGATTCCTGTCTCACATTTAGGTCTTTCATCCATTTTGAGTCTATTTTTGTGTATGGTGTAAGAAAATGGTCCAGTTTCATTCTCCTGCATGTGGCTGTCCAATTTTCCCAACACCATTTGTTGAAGAGTCTGTCTTCTGTCCATTGGATAATCTATCCTGTTTTGTCAAAGATTAGTTGACCATAGAGTTGAGGTCCATTTCTGGGTTCTCTATTCTGTTCCATTGATCTATGTGTCTATTTTGTGCCAATACTGTACTGCCTTGGTGATTACAGCTTTGTAATAGAGCTTGAAGTCTGGAATTGTGATGACACCAACTTTGGTTTTCTTTTCCAACATTCCTTTGGCTCTTCAGGGTCTTTTCTGGTTCCATGCAAATTTTCAGATTATTTGTTCCATTTCTGTGAAAAAAGTTGATGGTATTTTGATAAGGAAATCATTGAATGTGTAGATTGCTCTAGGTAGCATAGACACTTTAGCAATATTTGTGTTTCCAATCCACGAGCTTGGAATGTTTTTCCATTTCTTTGTGTCTTCCTCAATTTCTTTCATGAGTGTTCTATAGTTTTCTGAGTACAGATCCTTTGCCTCTTTGGTTAGGTTTATTCTTAGGTATCTTATGGTTTTGGGTGTAATTGTAAATGGGATTGACTCCTTAATTTCTCTTTCTTCTGTCTCGTTAGTGTATAGAAATGCAACTGATTTCTGTGCATTGATTTTATAGCCTGCCACACTGCTGAATTCCTGTATGAATTCTATAAGTTTTGGGGTGGATTCTTTTCGGTTTTCCACATAGAATATCATGTCATATGCGAAGAGTGAGAGTTTGACTTCTTCTTTGCCAATTTGAATGCCTTTTTTTCCTTTTTGTTGTCTGATTACTGAGGCTAGGACTTCTAGTACTATTTTGAACAACAGTGGTGAGAGTGGACATCCTTGTTGTGTTCCTGACCTTAGGGGAAAAGCTCTCAGTTTTTCCCCATTGAACATGATATTCCCTGTGGGCTCCTCAAATAGGAATTTTATGATATTGAGGTATGTTCCCTCTATCCCTACGCTGTGAAGAGTTTTAATCAAGAAAGGATGATGTACTTTGTCAAATGCTTTTTCTGCATCTATTGAGAGGATCGTATGGGTCTTGTCCTTTCTTTTATTATTGTAGTATATCACATTGATTGATTTGTGAATGTTGAATCTCCCTTACAGCCCAGGAATAAATCCCACTTGGTCGTGGCGAATAATCCTTTTAATGTACTGTTGGATCCTATTGGCTAGTATCTTGGTGAGAATTTTGGCATCCGTTTTATTAGGGATATTAGTCTGCAATTCTTTTTGGTGGGGTCTTTGTCTGGTTTTAGGATCAAGGTAATGCTGGCCTCATAGAAAGAGTTTGGAAGTTTTCCTTCCATTTCTGTTTTTTGAAACAGCTTCAGAAGAATAGGTATTAATTCTTTAAATGATTGGTAGAATTGCCCTGGGAAGCCATCCAGCCTTGGACTCTTGCTTGTTGGGAGACTTTTGATTACTAATTCCAATTCCTTTCTGGTAATAGGTCTGTTCAGGTTTTCTATTTCTTCCTGTTTCAGTTTTGGTAGTTTATACGTCTCTAGGAATGCATCCATTTCTTCCAGATTGCCTAGTTTGTTGGCATATAGTTGCTCATAATATGTTCTTATGATTGGTTGTATTTCCTTGGTGTTGGTTGTGATCTCTCTTCTTTCATTCGTGATTTTATTTATTTGGGTCCTTTCTCTTTTCTTTTTGATAAGTCTGGCCAGGGGTTTATCGATCTTATTAATTCTTTCAAAGAACCAGCTCCTAGTTTCATTGATAGATTCTACTGTTCTTTTGGTTTCTATTTTATTTCCATTCATTTCAGTGGGAGGCTCACTGCTTTGTTGCACACTAGATATGATCAACAGTGAGTTGTACTTATGTGGTACAGCCTGACAATTCATTAACATATACAAATATATGTAACCTATTTTTTCACAGAAAAATGACACTAAGAAATGTGAAAGGAAAAAAGGTGCAAATTTGCTGTATAAAAAGAATTTCAGAATTAGTTATGCTTGTTATATGAATTTAGTGGCTGTATTATATTGCTTTTATAGATAAAGCACATTTTCTAAAAGTAGTGGCACAATCATACTTTTTGTTTTACCCAAGCCATTTTTGCTTTAGGCTTGGCTTTTTGATACATAACAAAATACTTTTATATACTCATATTTATTCAAAAAGTATTTTCCTGAATCTCGTTTATGTAATCTTTTGCCATTTTCAAACAAAACAGGCCAAGTATAAATATAAAAATGCTTTTAACAAGGGTGTCTGGGTGGCTCAGCTGGTTAAGTGCTTGCTGTCGGCTCAGGTCATGATCTCATAGGTCCTGGGATTTAGTACTGTGTTGGGCTCCCTGCTCAGCAGGGAGTCTGCTTCTCCCTCTCCCCTCCCTGCCTCATGCTCTCTTTCTCTCTCTCTCAAATAAATAAATAAAATCTTTTTAAAAATTTTAAAAATGCTTTCAACAGAAGAGCTGTTCAACAGAAGAGTTGAACTACTGGAGGAAAAAAAAACATTTTTTTTTTCTCAGCAGGAATACATATCCTCTAGACATATTAGGTATTTCAAAACTGTTTTTCCACAACAGCTAGAGGGAGGATAAATGCATTTTCACCATAATAGGAAGCCCTGTGGTTACTGTAACTATACTATGGAGTGGTAGTGCAAATTCCCCCTCCCCAACTTTTTGTCTCTCTTATAACTTACTTTCTACTTATAAAAAAACAGAATGAAACTAAAATTGGGAAAGATCAACTTATAATTTTTCCATGAAATATTTCAGTAATTCTGGGAAATTCAGTGGCAATATTAATCCTGCTAGTAACATTCGGCACTTTGAAATTTAGTGGTTTACTTTGCTGAGAGTTGTGGCAAAAAAATAATTACTGTAAAACACATATGGTCTTTATAATACTAAGCTGTAGCTACAGAAACAGGAAATAGCAATGCCTGACTTTCTAGTTTTGTGAAAATCTAATTTTATTAAACAGTATTAGGTTTATGTAGGTATTTTAAAAACCCAGCATTATCAAACCCTTGACAATCTAGTTTTAACCTGACAGTAGAACCCTTTGATGAACCAGTGATCTCAAATCCCTTCTACGCAAAAGTCCTTTTCACTTTCTTGTTCACTCTGAAAAGTGCTTTTTACCTTCAGTTGTATTAAAACCCCAAGAGCATTAGTATTTCTAACCTTCCATTTCTTTACCCTATTTTAACTCTGTTCGTAGACGCATCAGGATATGGCAAAGGAGCCAAGCAGTTAACATCCCTGGGCTTGTTTTCCGAACAGTGAAAAGGTCTCATTAGAAGGTCTTACGTCCGCACACTTCCCTTCCCAAAGTTTCTTTTTTTGGGGGGGGGAGGGTGTCAGTTGAAAAACACAACTGGTTTCCCAAATATGCCTTTGCAGTCCATGGTCTAGGTGTGCTAATCTGCATTCGTGCAGCGTAAAGCCACTCCATGCCTTCTCCAGCCCCTCAAACCTTTCTTCTGCCAGAAATCGCCCATTCTGTACGGGAGGTAGCACCTGCCACAGAAGGCTGAGATGGAGAAAGCATTTTGAAAACTGGCTGTCAAATGCCTAGTTCTCAAGAGAACTCTGAAAAGAGACCCCAGAATATCAAGCCGCAGGAGGCGCGGCTCGGCCTGGAAGCTACGGATACTCGGATTCTGAAACTCAAAGGGTAGCAAATAAAGACCATAGTTAATCCAGAAGACAAGCAAGTAAATCAAATCTTAGAAATCACAAAAGTGTGCCGGAGTGGAAAGGGCGGAGCCGAGGCTTCCGGGGCGGGGCCCAGGCGGGCCGTTCGGGGCCCTGGGGACGTGTCCACCCACCCCCACCTGGGTCCGGCTCTCCGTGGTTACCCTCGCTGGCCGACCTGGAGAGGCCGAGGCACCCCGCCCAGGAGCTCGCAGGACAGCGCGGCGGTGCTCGTGTTCACTTAGGAATCCGTGGGCTGGGCAGTGAGAGGCCAACTGTCGCACCTCGGCGACCCTCGCGTCTCCTAGCAACGCATTGCGCCGCGCAGCGCCCGGCTCCGGCCCCGCCCCCTGCGAGAGGGTCCTTTGCGCAGGTGCGAGGGCTGGGCTGGGCTGGGCTGGGCGACCCGCCCAGTTTGGAGCGTCAGAGCCGAAACTAGGATGGGAGCCTTGCAGGGGCTGACCCCTAGGCAGAGGAATCGAGCAGAATGTGTTATTTGCTGCTACAGTACCAGGCAGAATTCCGTTGGCGATTTTGGTTCCTGAGAGTAGATACCTCCCATCTGTCCCACCCCATTTCTCATTTTGTTGAAATTAAATGAACCGGTCCATCCACAGGTTAGAGCTTAGTGCCTGGCAATTAGTAAACCTACAATAAACATCCATAACTTAAATGCCCTTTCTCTATCATTACCTTTATCCGTATATTTAAAATACTCTCGATTTACTTATAACTCCCAAATTTGTTTCCTCAGCTCAGATCGCTCTCTGAATTGCAGCCTTGTATATCCAACCTATACTCAACATCCACCTAGTTGTCCCAAACAACCCCCTCCAAATGTCCCCTCCCCAGCCTGCTCCTTCTTTAATTAATTCATTCTTTAATTGGTAGAATTGCCCTAGGAAGCCATCCAGCCTTGGACTCTTGCTTGTTGGGAGACTTTTGATTACTACAGTCTTCCCACTTCAGTAAATGGCTCCTAGAGTCTACTCTTTGTCTTGCCCTCTTTATCTGTCACTGTTGGCTTTTCTGTTCCCACCGAGTCCAAGCCGCCATCATTTCCCCCCACTCTGGTTATTGCAATAATCCCCAGCAGGTCTCTCTTTTTCCCCCTAGTCTGTTCTCAACACAACAATCCGTGCAATCCATTTAAAACATAACTCAGACTGTGTCATTTTTCTGTTCACAGTCTTGCAATGGCTCCCTGTCTTACAGAGTAAAAACCAATAAAACCCCACAAGGGTTGCATACAATCCCTCTCCCCTTGCTCCCTCTCTCCACTCCAGCCACCTGATCTCCGGTCTGTTCCTTGCCTAGCGGCCACATTGAACCCTTAATTGCACCTGCTGCCTCATGCTTTCTATCCCCCTATCTTCTAGTGTTTCTTCTGTCTACAGCACTTATCACCACTTATTATACTATTTAAATTGCTTCTTTCTTAATTTTATTATCTTCTGCAAGAACATAATTTCCATAAAGACAGAGGTCTTGTTGACCAAATTTCTACAACAGTGCCTACACACAGTAGGTGTCAAAGCAATATATTTTGAATGAATATCTTTTGCCACCATGGCCACGAGGAAGCAGTATAGTATCACGTGTAAGGCATGACCTTGGATTTGAATCTGGTTTCTACTACTTAGCTGTCACATGACTTGTGCAAGTTACTGACCTCACTTTCCTTAACTGTAAAGAAAAAAGTGTACCTATCTGATGGGGTAGTTGTGAGGATGAAATAACAAATATAAACCATTTAGGAGAGCACCTGGAACTATATAAATGATAGACCTGATTTCCACTAGAAAGTACACTCCATTGCCACATAGGTTTTTCTCTGCTTTGCTCGCTGCTGTATATTTAATGTCTAGAATAGTGTGCGGCACATAGTCGATGGCCAGGGACTATTTGTTGAGTGAATAAATGAATTCACATCATCACATTTTTTGGAGTATTGTGGCAGCTTCCTGAGTGCTGAGTGCTCTTTCAAACTTAAACCCAGTGGCTCGCAAACTTAAGCATCAATCACAGTCGCCTGGAGAGTGTGTTAAAACAGATTGCTGGAGAGTTCTGATTCAGTAGGTCTGGGCTGCAGTAGAGATTTTGCATTTCTAAGAGGTTCCCAAATACTGTTGGTGATACTCTTCCAGGGCCCACACGTTGAGAAACACTGTTCTGATCTCACCTGTCACTCTCTTGTTTCACAACATCGAGGCTTCTTGCTGTCACTCAAGTTAAAGTTTAAACTATTTGGCTTGGTGTATAAGGCCCTCGTGGTCTGGTCCCTTAGCTGGTTTAGGCTTGACTTCCCCTGGTAAGTCCCTATTATTTCATCCCTTTTGATCCCAGTGCTTTGGTTAAAAGGAACTATTGGCAGTGTGCAGACTGAAAAAATCTCACTCCAAGGACTTCACGTGTTTCTGGACCCAGAAGCTGAACTCGAGTTCACCTTCTCTGCTAAGTTTTTCTGATATCCCCTGATTCTCCTTGCAGAATTGAGCTCTTCTGCTTGGTTCCGCACTGCATCCTGAGCAGACCTCCAATAAAGCACTGTAAAAGTTCTTGCATTTATTTATTTCCATGCGTTTCTACTTCTGCCAGACCGTAAGGTCTTGTGCCAAGGCTGATTCCTTTATGTACATCCAGGATCAAGCACAGTGTCTGGCACTTAGTGGATGCCCAGTAGATAATAATAAAAGGTAATATTTATTGAACACTTACCATTTTCTGGGACTTTGGGTAGACTTTAGTTAGTTTTTCTTAGTTGAATAATAACAGTTTAATCAATCAGAGGATTGAGGGTAGGAGGTGTGAAGAAGAGATATGGGTGGTGGAGATGTATATGAAACTAATCCAAAATAAACATACATTGTGATTTTTTCAAAGCCACCTTCTGTTATGTGAGTTAGCCATGCAGTGTCTTCTTAAGTCCTCTACAGAAAGCATATCCTTGCCAATCTTGTTCACTTTGTTCACATTCTCCCACACACTCTCCAAACATTTTGAAAACAAATCCATTGAGCGATAATTGAAATGCAGTAATTGGCACATATTTAACCGCCTATAATTTGATAAGTTTTGACATATGCATACACCTGTGAAATCATCACCACCATCAAGTTAATGAACTTGTTTCCTGTGCCCCCAACCAACTACTGATTTGCTTCCTGTCACTTTAGATCAGTTCACACTTTCCATAATTTTATGTAAGTGGAATCATACAGTACGATCTCAGACTTCCAGCTTCCAGAACTCTGAGACAATTAAATTTCTGTTGTGTAAGTCACCCAGTCTGTGGTGCTTGTTACAGCAACCCTAGCACACAGATACACTTTTTAAAAAACATACTTTATCTCATCGTATACTTCCTCCTATGACATTTTGTGTCCTTTATTCTGAAGGAATAGCATAAAATACAGTAAGTTTATAACATAAGTTAATTTAGATTGACAACAGTTTATAAGTGAAGAAAACTATATCCTGTAGTGATTTCCCAACAGACTTATACCTACCTCAATAATGAATTTTTTGGTATTTAACATACACTTGGTAGCAGTTTTCAGTCCTGCTGAGACAGAACACATCAGGGACTTAGAAGTCCGAAGAGCTTAGAATTGCAGAAAGATTCCCAAGTGCGGGATGAGGAAGCAGAGCTTAGCTTAATTTCAGTTTTCTTTACTAGCTGCCACAGGAGGAATTTCTCTTGGGATTCAGTATCCAGAAAATTTGACTTCTCCTGAAAATCTGTTATATTTGTGTCTTGAGGATGTGTGAGGCTAGGAAGGGATTGTGGCTTCCTCTAAGGAACCAAATAATTGACTCACGTCTTCCAACAGTACGTGCGTATCTGTGGGCTGTGCTTACATCTTCACTGTTTTCTGACCTATCTTTTCTCCCTTATCCTATTTCCCTTTACTCTTTCATACTGTATCCATTGTGGAAAGAAGAGGGGATATGTAAGTGGCTCGATAAGCATATGAGTATGATCTTGAGCTGCATTGCCAGGAGTTTCAAATCCAGTCAGAGGGAGACACACCAGATTCTCCAGATCCCAATCTCACCAGAATTTGTTGTTAGGTATACACATTCTAAGACAAAGCATCTTACACCAAATCAAAGGTGTTAGCAATAGTACACTAGCAGAATGCTCTACTCAAATGAGTGATTATGATGTCTATATAGCTCCCACTCTGCCTCATCTTCCTCCCTTTCTTTTTCTTCACCTTATGAGAAATCTGTATTTGAATAGAACTCTGAGTACCATGGCTGCAGGAAAATGCTGGTGTTCTGTGAGGGTGGCACTCTGATTCTTGAGTCCACTGCTTAAAATTCATCGTCCTTGGATTTCCCCTCCACATTACTTTGTGTCTTTGTGGACGCATTTTTTACCATATTCTGCGAATGTGTTGACTCTAGATGGATTGCAAACCTACCTGAAGGCACATCTTAGTCATCCGTGTAATAACTGCAAGGCTTATTATAGTGGTATGCACAAAGCAACACCTCAAGACTGAGTTGTTTCTGATTATTAATATTGTGGTGTTTAAGGAGACTTGCTAGGAAGGGGTCCAATAAATACCATTCAGTGAGGGACCCCTGGGTGGCCCCGTCTGTTAAGCCTCCGCCTTCGGCTCAGGTCATGATCCTGGGGTCCTGGGATCCAGTCCCACATGGGGCTCCGTGCTTAGCAGGGAGCCTGCTTCTCCCTCTGCCTGCTGCTCCCCTGCTTGTGCTCTCTCTGTCAAATAAATAAATAAAAATCTTTAATAAATAAATGGAAGCGGAAACTAACAGTTATTGAATCTACTATGAGTCACATATAATTTTTTTTCTCGTACAATCCTCATGGTTCTCTCCTAAGGTAGAAACTGGGAAGAAAAGGAAAAAAGGGAAACTGAGCTCGGCTTTCAGGCTCTCGGTAGACAAGCAGGAGGTGGAACGCAGTCTGATTTCAAAGGAAGCTTTGCATCCCCCTGCGCTTCTTTGCATCCTTGGGTGCAGCACCAGCTACGGGTTTTCAGTTTCCCTTCGCGATACCGTTCCTGCACACACACCTGCACTCCGCATCAGAACGCCGCCGGTGTCGAGTCAAGATTTCCGGCAGGAGGCACCCTCGTCGGGTCACACCCTAGATCATAACCAGCTGCCCCCAGCCCAGCATCCCGCCACTCGGACAATTAACCACGCGGCTCGCGAGCAGCCGGCTCTGCTCGGTCGTTCCTCGGCACCGCCCCGCCGCCTCACGGCTCCTCTGATTGGACGTGGCTGCGTCTGGCCGGCCAATAGCGCGGCGGCGGCAGGTTCCCGGAAGTGGCGGCGCTGCGGGGCCAGACCTCAGCTTCCGCGGGCGGCGTGGGGACCGGTCAGCCGTGCTGTGCCGGCGCTATGAGTTCCTTCATGGGGCAGATGGCCGAGTATCCAACCATCTCCATAGACCGCTTCGACAGGGAGAACCTGAAGGCCCGCGCCTACTTCCTGTCCCACTGCCACAAGGGTGAGTGAGCGCGGCGCGGGCGGCGCGGGCTGCGCGGGTTCTGGCCTCGCCGGGGAGCCGCCCGGGGGGGGGTGCTCGAGCGGCGGAATGCAGGCTTCGGGAGGCCGGGGCCGAGTCTAGCAGGTGCACCTTGTCCCAGCCTAGCTTGTCAGCCTCTCTGAGGCTTTATTTCTTCATCCGTACGACGGGACAAAACCGAAACTTGCGCAACCACCCGAGCCAGTTTGACCAGGCGTAACACTTAGGTTCTTTTGGTAGCTCTCCTAGCAGCGAATAGTCAGAGGTCAGCGAGGATTATTACTTACTTCTTCCTTTACATCTTCGCTTCCATGTTATAAAGAAGACGAGTTTCAGATGAAATTTTGCCCTCCCCTCCCCCACCCCAACATTTATTATCAAGCAAGCGCGTGCGCACACAATCAAACATCCTGTCCGAAAGCTCCATGAACTGCAGGCTCCCGCTCCTTTTAGGTGTTCTGTCCACATCCAGTATAAAAGTTTCGTTTAAGGTGAGGCAGCCAAAATACTAAGATTTCACAGCTGCGCACAGTTAGGGATTAGGCCCTATTGATACGGCTTGGTGGCTAGAGGCTCCAGGTGAGGCTGGAGTGTCTCTAAAAGGGTCTAGCCAGTCTCCAGAGCTGGAGGAGCGCTCAGTCTGCAGCTGTGGGCCATGTGTAACATCTGGTGTGCCCAAGTTACTGCCTTTGGGAAATGCCTCTTTCTTGCTCTAACCTACTATTTTTCTCTCTTTAATGAGGAAAATCTGGACTTCCTCTCTCGATTTGCTAAATAGCACTGTGAGCCTCTTTGAGGGTCTTTCTACTTATTCTCCAGAATAAGGTTTTTGGTTTTGGGTTTTTTTTTTCATTGTGAATCTCCTGCTGGGTGAGAATACCTCTGTTTTGCCTTTTGTCTTGAGCCTCACTGGAGGTTTTTTTTGTTTGTTTGTTTTTGTTTTTTTTGAAGAGAGAGGGAACACAGGGGGAGTGGGAGAGGAAGAGGCAGGCTCATAGCGGAGGATCCCAATGTGGGGCTCGATCCCATAACGCTGGGATCACGCCCTGAGCCGAAGGCAGATGCCTAACAGCTGCGCCACCCAGACGCCCCCTCACTGGAGTTTTTTTTTTTTTTTTTAAAGATTTTATTTATTTATGTGACAGAGAGACAGCCAGCGAAAGAGGGAACACAGCAGGGGGAGTGGGAGAGGAAGAAGCAGGCTCATAGCGGAGGAGCCCGATGTGGGACTCGATCCCGGTAAGCCGGGATCACGCCCTGAGCCGAAGGCAGACGCTTTAACGACTGCGCTACCCAGGCGCCCCCCTCACTGGAGTTTCTGAACTCAAAATGTGCTAGCCTTGATTGAAGCGTGGCGTGGCGGCTTGCCCTTTATGTTTACAAGCAGAGTTTGGAGGAGGAATCCACCTAAAGGAATCTGAAATTGTGATCGTTAGTTTGTACGTTAAGCAAGAAACCGACTCCCTATTATTGAGCAGTTGATAATAACTGTTCCTGTTCTCTAATGACATGTGAGTCTGTTTACTCAACCAGCATATAAACTTACCGAGGGCAAGAACTCAACTTCTGCTTTCAGAAATTTCCCACATTCCTTACTGGTAGTTTTTAATGTTTTTAAGAAACAGATTTCTTTGATGTGCTGTGGACTTAATTGTGCTCCCCCTCACCACCCCTCCCACCCCCAATTCGCATGTTGAAGCTTAAACCCCCTATGTGACTGTATTTGGTGACTGGGTTTTTAGGAGGCAATTAAAATTTAAATGAGCTTATAAGGGCAGGGTCCTAATTGGTTAGGATTGATGGCCTTATAAAAAGAGCAATAGAGATTTCTTTCTCTCCACACACACACACTGAAGAAAGCCCATCTGCAAGCCAGGAGGAGAAATTTCACCAGAAACCAGCCTTTGGCTCCTTGATCTTGGAATTTAGCCTCCAGAACTCTAAGAAATTTTGTGGTTTAAGCCATCCTGTCTGTGGCATTTTGTTATGTCAGCTGAGCCGACTGATACAGAATATCTGACAAATCTGTGAGCTCTTTGGTAGAAAAAATCACATAAATGCATTAACATCACATTTCGGTAGAACATCTCATCCCATGGCCCACTCAGTCGTGTTCATGGACCATCTGGAACCCGGTGCTCTGCTCAGGACAGGTTTTGCTAAGCATCAGTAAGGCCTGGAGGACAAGAGGGACCCATGGCCTGAGATAGTGGCCCAGGGTTGGAGAAGACCCCTTTAGGGGACAATTTACAATGACTTAATCTGGTCCAAGAAAAGGGAAACGGCCGTGGAAAGAAGACTGTGGGTGCAGTCCTCGCAGCACCAAGTAAAATGGCCCGGGTTCTCGTGCCTGGCAGTCTTGGAGGGGGCTGGGCTCGTCCTGATTAAAGCAGCTAGAGTGCTGCCTGCTGATTTAGTTCAGGAGTATGGAGCCGAGTCCTGATTCAGTCTCTTTTTTGCCATGGCACAAATTGTTTGGAAATCCCAACTGAAAGTTCTGCCCTGGGATGCCCCCATAGGCCCTAAAAGCCTGGACCAGGAGTGCTCTGAGGAGATTCACCGTCCGAGGGGGCAGGCACATGTCTGGTCAAGGTTTTCCTTGGGGGGGTGGGGCGACTGCGTTGTTTTCTCTGGAGTTAAGGATCACCACGGGCAAGTTGAGGGCGTGTGTGTGTGTGTGTGTGTGTGTGTGTTAATTTGAATAATTAGGATTGGTTTGATTCACCTAAACTGAGAAGGTGTGGTTATTGCTATCTAGTCCTTCCCATGCTGGAGATTCAGAATGCATTAGGATGCACCATACGTTTAAAGGCCATCTTTCTATATCTGTTACTTTGGAGGGCTGCGAAGTGGGCCTGTGTAGATAGAAATACCGCAGTCACAGCAGGCTGAGAAGAGAATGAAACTCTTCTTATGCCGGCCTACGCCTGAACTAGTTCCAGATGGACTAACTCACATGCCTGGAACTGAATGGGTCACAGAGAGCGGGGCACGAAGGATGGTTGGATTAAAATGAAAGAAGAACGTAAAGGAAAGTGCTGGAAACAGTTCTGAAATGAGGGTCTGGTACTCATTCTTCTGTGGCTACTCAGAGCAATTTAGACCCTGTCCTAAGATGGAAGGGATCATTCTCCTTTTAAATGATGGCCGGAGATGGTCAGCTTTTGGTGGTTCCTGTCCTGTTTTCAGATGCATTTGTCACCTGTGGAAGAAAGAGCCAGTAGCCCACACGAATTAGTTCTCTTATAAACCTCGTGGCACCTGGGGGTTCAGTTGGTTGAGCGTCCGACTCTTGGTTTTGGCTCAAGTTGTGATCTCGGGGTCATGGGATCCAGCCCCATGTCGGGCTCTGTGCTCAGCGGGAGCCTCCTTCAGGATTCTCTCCTTCTCCCCCACCCCCTACTCATGCGTGAGCATGCTTGCTCTCTCTCTCAAATAAAATCTTTTTTTTTTTTTTAAGATTTTATTATTTGACAGAGAGCAAGAAAAGGAATATAAGAAGGGGGAGAGGGAGAAGCAGGCGTCCTGCTGAGCAGGGAGCCCGATGCAGGGCTCAATCCCAGGACTCTGGGATCACGACCTGAGCTGAAGGCAGACGCTTAACGACTGAGCCACCCAGGTGCCCGTAAAATAAATCTTTAAAAGAAAAAGTGAACCTCTCATATATTTTCTCATAAAAGGAAGCTTGAAAAGAATAGGCAACTATTTGCTTGGCCTAAGGAATCCTCTCCAAAAAAAATGTGCTTATGATTTTTGATTCTTTTGTTTTAGATCACATGAAAGGATTAAGAGCCCCTACCCTGAAAAGAAGGTTAGAGTGCAGGTAATTTATTTTGCTAATTATTTGTGTGTGTTTTTAAGTAAACGGTTTAATTGAGCTCTGACTTGTACACAGGAAAGTACATGCATCGTAAGGGTTCACAGTCAGATGAACTTTTACAGGTGAGCATGTCTGTGAAGTTTCCTCCCAGATCGAGAAACAGAATAAGACCAGTGTCCCAGAACAGAGCCCCATTCCTCCTCCTGGTCAGTCCTTATCTCCCAGAGGCCACCTGCATTCTGACTTTTTGTCCTTTAGGTTTGGTTTTGGCTGGTTGTGAACTTTGCATAAGTAGAATCATACCGAATAGACCTGACTCTTTGTTCTCTTTCACTTAACGTTCTGATTATGGGATTCCTCGTGCTGCTGGGAGCAGCAGTAGTGTGTTCGTTTTCCTTTCTCCCTGTGTGTGTTGTTCTGTCGTGAAGATAATCCTATGTTTTTGGATCTTTAAACTACTGCGTTCTTTTCCCGTAGCCTGCTTTTGCCTCAGTGTCAATTCCAGATTCTCAAGATATGTACTGGAAAGGGCCCTGCGGACCCTCTAACTTCTGACCAGTGGATGTCAGTCTTCTCTGCAAAGTGCTGTCACTAGTCTGTGTTCGTGATAAGTGGTAGCCGGTATTCATTGAGTACTTACGTATATGCCAGGCACTGTGGATTGATTAGTTGGACAGTTTCTTTGGGTGCCTGTGATGAGTCAGACATTGTCCTGGACGTGGAGGGTATAATAGTAACAGCACAGATGAAATCCCTGTCTTCTTGGAGCGAACATCCTCTTTAGATCCTCTTGATAATTTTTTGAATAGAAACCATTATTATTTCTATTTTGCAGATGAGGAAACTGAGGAACCAGAGAGGTTTAATTAGTTGCCCAAGGTCACGCAGCCAGTAAGTGGCAGGACCAGGATTTCAACCAGGTCTGTCTCATTTTGGAGCCTGAATATTAGTTATCTATTGCTGCGTAACAGATTACCCCAAAACTTAGTGACTTAAATCACTAATCATATGTTCTCTTTCTCAGTTTCTATGGGTCGGGAGTGCTGACAGGGCACAGTGGGGGTGGCTGGTTCCTGCCTGGCTGGGTGTCCTGTGGGGGCTGTGATTATCTGGAGGCCCATTCATTCAGTGTTTGACACCAAGGCTGAGAAAAATCAGGCAGCTGGGGCTTTTGGGCATCTCTCTCGCTAGAAAACTCTTCAGTATGGTAATTGCAAGGTAGCTGAACTTCTTAAATGGAGACTCAGGGCTTAAAAAGTGTATGTCCCAAAGGAGAACTAGCACGTAGCCATGTTGCCCAGGAGACATAGCCTCCAAAGTCCTGCGACCTTCCTTCATCGCATTCTGTTGGTTAAGGCAGTTACCAAGACAGGTTGAAGGGGAGGTTAAAATAGACCCCTCCTGTCAGTGGAGGGATTTCTGTATCCATTTTGTAAACAGAGCGTGTATGTTTGGGATATAGATTAGTATGGCCATCTTTGGAAAATATGGTCTACCACAGACTATATTCTTAACCTCTAACCTTCGCTTTTGAACAAATTCAAAAGCACCCCACCCCTTTCCCTTCTCGAGAGGTAGCTTCATTTGGTGGTATCTTTCCACACATACCTGATCATGTACAAACGTGTGTCTTTAAGAGTGATGGGGGACACCCTTTTGAGGAAGTCAGAGGGCACAGTATTTTCTGTCATCTGTTTCTTTCCCATTGTCCCTCTGCATTCTTTTTTTTGTTTTTGTTTTTAAGATTTTATTTTTAAGGGGGGGGCTCCTCGGAGGCAGTCTGTTAAGCGGCTGGCTCTTGATTTCAGCCCAGGTCATGATCCCAGGGTTGCGGGATTGAGCCCCACGTGGGCTCCGTGCTCAGCAGGGAGTCTGCTTCAGATTCTCTTCCTCTCCTTCTGCTCTTCCCCACTCTGCGCGCAAATGTGCGTGTGCTCATTCACTCTCCCCCCTTCTTTCTCTCAAAATAAATAAATCTTTTTAAAAAATTTATTTTTAAGTAATCTCTACACTGAACGTGGGGCTCTGACTTACAACCCCAAGATCCAGAGTCTCACGCTCTACCGACTGAGCCAGCTGGGTGCCCCCCCCTTTGTGGTTTTGATGGGACCTAGATAGTCACAGGTGGTGGCATGTGGGGACCTGCTCCAACACTGGTTGAGCCAGCTCAGTGTCTGAATGATTTGAGATAACTGACAGATGATGAAATGTATTTTCTGGTCACTCAGATGGCTCGTTGTGGATTGTACTAACACACCTTTTCTAACTTTCTTCCTTTCAGCTTGAAGGTTTGCTTATACTGTTCACCTGTTACTAAAGAGTTGTTGTTAACTAGCCCGAAGTACAGATTTTGGGAGAAACGAATCGTAAGTTTTATTTTTTGAATGACACTAATTCTTTTTCTCAAGGGGAAATATTTTTCGAGGTTGATGAAACAATGCATTGGAATTATTCAAAGCCCAGTTCCTCCTACACTATATTTATCCATATTAATTACAGTACTGATGTTTAGTCTTTGTAATTCATCAGTTTAGAAGAGGCCAACATTTTATTGTTGCATATTTGTTTTTCTTGTCCTTCAACGGTTTGATCTAGGGTCTTAGTTTTGTTGGTTTAATCTCATGAACCCTTGCTAAGTTGCATTTTAATACTTCAAAGTGTAAAATGTTTAACCCAATCGATAAATCCTCTTATTTAGGTCATGACATAGTTTAGGGAAAATGAACACATCTAATGGTTACGATAAAGGGATAACAACTAGAATAAAAATAGAGTGGACAACTCTGAATCTGACAGAATAAAATGGATCTGTCCAATGGAAAGCAGATAGTAAAGGGGAGAAACAAAAGAATGGCATGGAGAATGTAAAGACGCCAGGAAAAGTTCTATTATAACAGTAATTACTAATTAGTTTTCTAACTAATTTTCTAGCTAATGATTTTCTCAGTTTAGGTTAAGGGGAATAAAGAAAGTTCTAACAGTCTTCATCTACAAGAGACTTAGATAAAGCAAAAGGATAATTGCAAGTTGAAATGGAAATAAAAAACAAAGGAAAAGATGTACTAAACGATTAGAAGCTAAAAATGCCAGAGTGGCTAGTTTTATATCATACAGGATAGACTGGAAGGCAAAAGGAGATCTTGTTTCAAAGAGGATGTTATTTACTGTCAGAAGGAACAACGGATCCAGAAGGTATGAACTTAACATGCAGTTGACATAAAGTAATCACTGGCCCCGCAGTGCTTGATCAGAGAGTGGGCACCGCTGGGGGATACGGTCAGGGTGCACTGACGGTCAGGGTGCACTGCGTGGATTAGACCGCCAGTCACTGTGGGAGAGTCTGAACAAGTGTCACGGTCTGTTTGAGATTTGCCTGCTGCCAGCTCTCAGCTTTCACATCCTCTTTCCACTTCTGCCCCACATTTGGGCAAGCTGATTGAAAAGCCTGCCCCCCCCCCCCGGCACTGACATGAAGTTTGAACCACACAAGCCCAGGCACCCCCCCCCCCAACCACAACAAAAACCAGGGCCACGCACTGCTACCCTCTCTCGGGCCGTGAAGAGCCACTTCCTCCCAGCTGGGGCACTGCTCTCCTCTCCCCGGAACGTCCCGCAGTGTGGGAAGTACAGTGTTTTCATACCCTGCTGGTGCAGTGTGACACAGTCAGCCTCGACCTCTGACAATAATCGGATGGGGTCCATCCCCACTCCCCAGAGTGACCCAACACCAAGGCTATAACCTCAGCCTCGTATTAGGCCTGAAGTTGCCGTGGGTCTGCCCGGCCAGCAGTCGGGAAGTTGAGCTGAGAAAGAAACAGAGAGGGGCAGAGATGGTCTGGAACCCACAAGGACAACCTGGAACCCCCGTCTGTCTCTCACTCCTCCCAACCTGGGTAGTGCTGCAGCTCCCCGTTGCCACTGAGTTCCACACTCCTGGGCCAGGCCTTCGAGAAGCTGGAGGGGATACGCAGCCGAAGGTGGGGTTGCTGCGGTCCTGCCCCGTCTGCAAGCTGAGCCAGCAGGTCAACGTCCTGCGCTGTTAGAATTTCCAGCACCCTTCAGCGCATTAAGAAAGGGCTGGTGGTTGACTTTGGCCTTCCAGATCTCACATAGGTGTTTCTTGTGGCCAGTGCCCACCTGGAGGTGTACGTGGAAGGGACTCGTAGGACAGTTCCGGCTCAGCTAAGCTGGTGGAGTACGAGGCCACCTCACAATCTCAGGGAGACCAGGCAGCTCAGCAGTTGTAGCTGGGGCACTCCCCACACCCCTCTCAGAAACCAAAAGAGGAAGGAGGCAGGAAATAAGAGAGAGATTGGAAGGGCATAATTAATAAATGTGAACTAGAAGCAATCCGAGGCACCCAAAGGGAAAACAAGATCTTTGGTAGACATGGAACATTTACAACAATTGACCACGTACCGCGCCACAAAAGAAGTAGGAAATGCTAGTGATCTGTCTAGGACAGATGGTTTTGAGGACGATGCAATGATGCTGAGTCGCAAAGGAAAGGAGAGCTCCGGTCACCCCATACATACGGGAACTAAATGCATATAATAAGCAGCCATTAGGTTAGAGAGGAAATTGTGAAGAAAAACGTGTAATACTTAGAACGGAGGGACAGTGAGAACACATGTCCAAATGCGTGTGACGCGGCTAAATTAGCGCTTGAGGGGAAATTGAGACCGTTAAGCACATTTGTTAGAAAACAAAGACCAGAATTACGGGGAATGAGTCTTCAAATCAATAAGAAGGAAAAGGAGCAACAAAGCACATCTAAGGGTATGTGAAAGAAGGAAATAATAAAGGTCGAAGGACAAGTTAGTGATACAGAGACCGGCGGGTCACAGAAAATGGAAGATGAACAAAAGTAAAAGCTCATCTTCAGAGGAACAGAGCTAGATTTCTGCAAAGATTAAAAAAAGAAGATGCATATAAAAATACAGAGTGATGAAAGGAAAGTAGCTATGAATAGCAGCAATGCATTTTTTGAAAATTAATGATCATATATTTGATATTTTAGGCGAAGTGGGTAAATACCTGGATAAGTAGGAAAATACCAGATTGAGGCAAGAAAAGTGGAAAACTTGAATAAGTAAACATTGAAGAAATTAAAGCAACTTAAAGATCTCTTTTTCAATAAAGCCCCAGATCCAGATGGTTTTATAGGTGCATTTTACCAAATGTTCAAAGGACAAATAACCCCCATACTGGATGAGTTTTTGTGGGATATGGTAAAGAGAGAAGCCGCTCAACCTTGTTGGCAGAATCGATAACGATAGTGCAAGGAAGAGAACAGCCATTTCACGTACGAGCACGCGAACATCCTGACTAGGGTACTAGCTCACCGAAGCTCACAGTAGTAAAAAAGTGCATGGTGAATACAGTACGTGTTTGTTCCAGAATGTGAGGATTTTTTTTTTTTTTTAAAGATTTTATGTGTTAGAGAGTATGAGCTGGGGCTGGGGGGTGGGGGAGAAGCAGACTTCCCACCTAGTGGGGAGCTGGACTCAATCCCAGGATCCTGAGGTCATGACCTGAGCTGAAGGCAGACGCTTAACAGTTTGCTGTGGCCCGAACCTGTGAACTAGGCCAGGGCCTGGGGATGGATCCAGGCTGCGCCCCTGCAGCAGGAAACCTAAGCCGAATAGCACAAGAGCACACGCCAAGTGTTTCCCAGACTCAAGTTCAGACGGGGGAGGGAGTGGGAGCTCGGGGATGGGCAGTTGAAGGGGAAAAAATTGCATGCATGGAAATAGGACTGCCGAGTCAAAGCGTAGGTGAGTTTAGAAGGCATTTAATGCACGTCGCCACGTCAGCCACGGGAAAGGCTCTACTGTAGCTCAGTCCTGTCCTCAAGCTGCTAAAACGTTTAGTATCACAAATCGGAAATTATTACTCAGAGTCTCAGTAACTTCTAAGTCCTTTTTCTGTGTTTGAGATGGCAAAGGCATGTAAGTCCATGAAAAACGGTGAAAACAGTATGATGTACATATGGTCTCTTTTTTAATAGATATCCATTGAAATTGAAACTCCTACCCAGATACCTTTAGTCGATGAAGTGTCAGGCGAGGTAAGTAAATATTAAATGTAATTTTAAAAAATTATTATGTAATAATATGATTGTTTTTCGCTGTGATTTTGAATGCTCATCTTACTATAAATGAAAGTTATAGTAATTGGGTGAATTTGTAGGGGAAAAAATATTTGTGTTGTATTTCTCTTCTACATGCAAAGGTAGACTTTGACTTCTGTGTGAATTGTTCCTTTTTAGCATATTAAATGCTAATAATGAGAATTCCAGTTGATATTACTACGTGATGTCATTGTCACATTTATTACGTTTATATAATATTCAGGATATAATTTGGTGCTTAGTGCTTTTGTAGCAAATTTATATATTTGTGATTTTCTCTTTTTCTGAATCATTTTTTACTTAAACAGTATCCAAGTGGATCCAATATATTTTTTGTCCTTAAATTTAGAAGCGGGTACTTTTGTGAATATATTGTTTAATAATATGATTATGGACCTACCTTTTCTTTATTTTTTTACCTCACATTCTTCCTAGAGCCAGGAAGTATTTTCCTACTTTATGGTAAATCTAGTTAATATTAGTTCCATGGCCTGGTTATAACCTGCTCTGTGGACGCGTCGTCTACCCGGGATCAGGCAGGGGCTGACTTTTCACAACTCCTCTCTGGAGAAGATCAGGCATGTGAAGTGTAGCCCTCATCGAGTTGTTCACCAAGGGGGACTGCAGGGCAGGTGAGGGTGGGTTAAAAAGGACGGGGAAAAAGGATAGCCTGAAGGTTCCTAAATGCTGTCCTGACCTCACTTAGCTAACACTAGACTCCTCCGATTGCCTCACTGCCTTGCCACCTATGTTGGTGAAAACTGGGCACAGACAGCAGGCAGCTCCCGTTGATCAGAGTCTGGCTGTCCCACTCTGGTCCTTTATTTATTCTCATGCGCTCTGGCTCCGTGTGTTGTGTCTCCAGCGCTAACCACAGGACCCTTGCTCTAATGGGGCCATTGGAATGAATGACGTTAGACTTCTGGGAGGAATTGCCATTATCAGGTAGCGAGCTGGTGTGTCCAGAGCTCTGCCCTAAGAGGACAGTACTCTGCAGAATAGTGACTTGGGGCCAGGTGACATCAGGCTTTTTTTTTTCCTTTTCTTACTGATTTCCTCTCTTGCTGTGGCCCAAATAACATTCCATTGTATGGATAGACCACATCTTGTTCATTTGCTCGTCAATCGATCCACGTCTAGGCTGTTTGTACTCGTTGGCTAGTGTGAACAATGCTGTTGTGAACATTCACATCCAGGGTTTTGTGTGGATGTCCATTTTCATTTCTCTTGTGTGTGTAGCTCGGTGTGGAATTGCTGGGTTATACTGTCACTGTGTTTAACGGTCGTTCAGTGGGTTAGGATTCCACTTGTCTCCAGGATTTGGCGCGTGAGGAAATGAGAAAAGGCATACCACATTCTGGAGAAGTACTTGGATTTGTTCTATTAAGGAGAGCTGGGTCCTGACGATAACTTCTATTATTATTATCTTTTCTTTATTTTCTTTTTAGAAGGAAGAGATTGTTGTGACTCTCCTACCAGCTGGTCATTGTCCAGGATCAGTTATGTAAGGGGGCTCATCTATTTTGCCGTTTCATTATGCATAGATATGTATTGTATTTGTAGAAGTATGTTTTTAGGGTCTAGAAAATAATATGTGTAAGGAGATTATTTCTTTAATATGTAGATGGCAATTTCTTTCATTTTTGTTTCCAAATTGAACTTGGGGGACTGAGGGGAAGATCAAGTTTGAAATGTGGCTTTCTTACAATGGAAGTCTTCAGTGGCCATTTCTCCATTGGCTTTGCATTTTCCTCTCCCATGGATTTTTCTCTCCAGGAGCAGGAATGATCTCATGTAGTTGAGATCGCTAACGCATTTCAGGGACATCTATTGCAAAGGCAGCAGTATATTCCATTATGTTATTCCCCGCCCCCCCCCCCCCCGCAGGAAGGGGTGGCAGCTAAGTGCCGGTCTGGGTTAGAGCTATTAAAATCCCATTAATACTGTATCGTAGGTCGCTATGTTTGTTAGGAAATGTGTGCTATGGATTTAGTGTATATTTGCTTTGTTAGGATGTCGTATGAGACTTAGAAGTCACCAAGATATATCTCCTTCTCAGGTTTTTATTTCAGGGCAATAATGGAACGGTCTTGTACACGGGAGACTTCAGATTGGCAAAGGGAGAAGCCACCAGAATGGAGCTTCTGCACTCTGGGGGCAGGTATGTAATTCCTTTTTTTTTTTGAGAGAGCAGGCACACGAGCAGGGGGAGGGGCAGAGGGAGAGAAAGAGAGAATCCCAAGTCGACTTCACACCCAGCACAGAGCTCGACCCGGGGCTCCATCGTATGACCCTGAGATCATGACCTGAGCAGAAATCAGAAGTCAGATGCTTAACTGATTGAGCCCCCACCCCAAGGTGTCCCAGACTTCACATAATTCTTGAATGGAGGACTGAATCATCTACAAAGTTTTACTGATCCTTTCCCCCCAAATATAAGCCTTTCTTTCAACTAGAAATCAAAGTTTATTATATTTGTGATAGTAAAGCAAAATTTTCTTCTTGAAATGGGGTGGTGGTAACGTTCTGTATGTTGATTGGGGCAGTAGTTATGTGAACCTGTCAAAACTCACCGAATTATATTTACAAAATCTGTGTAATTTATTGTGTGGAAATCATTTCCCAACAAAGTTGATTTAACAAAAAAATTCCAAATTCAATGGAACACCGTCTAAAATTACTGAGAATTTAAACTTTACATATATTTTATTTCACATTAGATGGTTAACACCAATTATTGTTGTTGTGTTTTTTTTCCAGAGTGAAAGACATCCAAAGTGTATACTTAGATACTACTTTCTGTGATCCAAAATTTTATCAAATTCCTAGTCGAGTAAGTCTCCCCAGAGAAGCAGGGGTGGTAATCGGGGTGTGGCTGTATTTCTAGTAGGAAGTTTCTAGAATAACATGTCAGATCATAATCGCCCCATAATTAATTGGCATTAATACCTGTGACTGTTGGGAGTGGAAAGGGTGAGTGATGTTCTTAAAAGTGTTAAATGCCTTTTAAAACTCCTGCCCAGGAGGAGTGTCTGAGTGGAGTAGTAGAGCTGGTTCGAAGCTGGATCACTCGGAGTCCATACCATGTCGTGTGGCTGAACTGCAAAGCAGCTTACGGGTATGAGTACCTATTCACCAACCTTAGTGAAGAATTTGGAGTCCAGGTATGGTGATGGCTCTTTCTTTTCTGTTGCTCCTTCCAGCCTCTACTTTCCTCCCCCTCCCCCTCCCCCAAAACCCTACCGCAGTAGAAGAGGGAAGCAACCTATGAAAGGGCGTGTATTGGGGGCCTGGGTGGCTCAGTCGTCAAGCGCCTGCCTTCCCCTCAGATCATGATCCCAGGGTCCTGGGATCGAGCCCTGCATTGGGCTCCTTGCTCAGTCCAGGGGAGCCTGCGTCCTCTTCTCCCTCTGCCTCTCCCCCTACTTGTGCACTCTCTCTCTCTCTCTCTCTGGTCAAATAAATGAAATCTTTAAACAAAACAAAACAAAAACCAAACAAAACCACAAAGGACGAGTGGCCCGGGTTGGCAGCCCCTGTGGAGTGAGAGGTCATCTCTTTTTATTCATGTGCTCTCGGGGGGAGCCAAGTGCAGCCCTGTGGCTGAGAAGAGCCCTTTGACGAAATGTCCTGTAGATGACGTTTTTTTTCAGAACTGTGGGTCATGAAACAAATGTAGTGATCTGAGTGTATTGCTTCCAGTCCGAGTAATGATGGTTTTGTGAGCGTTTACGTAGAAAATCAGACACGTGCCTTTACATAACGTGTGTGTGAGCGCGTGTGCTGGGTTCCCCTGGGAAACCTATTTCTTACTGTGGGTCCTGGTCCAGGTGTGTGAAAACCACTGTCCTAGAGCACCGAAGCTTCTGGATGGATCGGCTTATATCAGGCTGGGAGGGAGTTGGGTTTCACCTGTCCCTTCCTCGTGGCTCGTGCTGGGCTCTCAGACGGAGCCGCCGAGCCCGTGGCTCCTGTCTTGTCCCGACAGAAGATGGGAGTTCTGGGAATGACCCTGAATAAAACAAAGTGCTGGAGCGGGTTGGACGTTTAAGTTCTGCTCTGTTTTGTACCTTCTCACATAGACCCCCAGCCAACAAACTTGTGCCAAGAACTTACTTCTACACAGTGTCATTCCGTAAAATAAAAACGATGTAGCTTTTCTGCATTTGAAATTTTAAAAAAATTCCTCCCTCCCTCCCTTCGTAAGTCTCCCTCTGTCCTCCTTTCCTTAATTTTTTCCTCCCTTTAGGTCCCTCTGCTGAAATACATTGGTATAAAGTTGTGAATTCTCCATTTTGAGAAGGATTTGCTTTCATTCTTAGCTTTTCATTCCTGTTTTTTTGGTGTTAAATTGCCTTTTAAAAATCACAGTGTATTATAATAGGTCGTGTACGCGTGCGCGCGCGCGCACACACACACACACACACACACACACACACACTGATCTCTATTATCTGCTTTTTTTTAACCTGTCCTCTCTTGATGAAATACAAAGGTAGCCAGTCCCAAATTTGTGTTTACCGTAAATGTTCGTGTGTGTGAAATCTAGGAAGGCCTTGCAGGAAGGAACCGTGGGCTGAGGAGGGGTGTAGATGGGGGAGAGCAGCCTTGGGTGGTGACCCGGTGACCTCAGAGTCGTCCTGGCGTGAGCCCTCTCTCAGGCCCCTGAATCCCTTCTAGGGGATAGAAACAATTTCAGATCAGGAATTTAAAAAGGGACAGCAGGGAGGTTTTTTGGCTAAGGGACCTCAGAGATGATCTCTGGCAACTTTTTCAGGCTTCTTTATTTTTTTGAGGATAAAAAAGTTTCTGTAGGTCTGTACACCTCAAAATTTACCCCTTTTTATCTCCTTAGAGAGTCCAGAAAAGCAAATTTGTTATTACTTGTTAGTTGTTAGTAAACAGGGAGTGAGCGGAATAGGCCACAGGGTAAGTAAGCAGTTATGCTGGATTCTTTTTATGCTTGTCTTGGTATTAATTACCCCAGCGATTTGACATTATTCTAATCTGTTGTTAATCAGATTTCAAAATGAGAATACTACTTATTTGTGCCATTTCATAGTCCTAATATCAATTTACATACATGTTACTTACTTTAAAAGAGAGTATTTTTTAAAACTGACACATTGGTTTAACAATTTAAAATGTATTAGCCTTAAAATTCTAAAGGTGGCTAAGGTTTCTTTTTGTTTTTGTTTTTTTTTTTTTGTTTTTCTGCATCTGCTCTCCCCCTTTTAATCCTGTAAAGGGGTGTGTGGTAAGGGGGGAATCTGGGTCTCTGCTTCCTACTCCAGCTGTGTCCCCCTGAAACTGCCCTGCTTCCATGGCATGTTGGGGGTGTGTCGTCCCAAGTCAGTGATTCTTGATTGCTGACATATTTAGAGTAAAACTTGACACATAGTAGGCGTACAATAAATAGGAGTTGAATGACTTGATGGATTGAAGGACAGTTGAGTTGACTCTTGAACAACACGGGTTTGAACTACACGGGTCCATTCATACGTGGATTTTCTTCGATAGACACGGTATTGTATCACACACAGTACTGTGTGGTGACAGATGGTGGCTACACCTGTGGGCACAGCATAACCCACAGTTACAGGCTCGTCCAGTCACTAAGTTGTACACCTGAAACTAACGTAACATTGTGGGTCAGCTGTACCTCAATAAAAAAAAATACAGTGCAGTACTCCCAAGTGTATTTTCTGTTATGATTTTCTGAATAACATTTTCTTTTCTTTAGCTTGCTCTGTTGTAAGAATACAGTGTGTGATACATACACAGAATATGTGTTAGTTGACTGTTGATGGTATCAGTAAGCCTTCTGATCAACGGTAGGCTATTAGCGGGAGTAGAAAGTTACGGGGATTTTTGATTGTGGGAGTTGGTGTCCCAACCCCTGTGTTGTTCAGGGTCAGCTGTATTAGTGTGATTCAAGGAAATCCACCGAGTCTCCGGAATGTTTTATTACCACCACCAGTAGGCACTAATGCTGACTGGTGGGAATATGATCTTCGTCCTTTGCTGGTTGATATCCTGGCAGAATACCAGTGTGCACTGAAATAGCCAAAAACTAGGGGTGTTTTGTTTTGAAGATTTTATTTATTTGAGTGGGGGGCCGGGGATTGGCAAGCGGACTCGGTGCTGAACTGGGAGCCCTGCACGGGGCTTGATCCCAGCCACCCCACCCAAAACTAAGTTTTAAGAAAGAAGAAAGTGCACTAACTGGATGATTTGCTCGGCATAATTACCCTTGAACAGTTCATAGGAAATACAATTCAAAAGAATAGGCTTATATGTGTTATTTTATTCAGATTCATGTGGACAAACTAGACATGTTTAGAAACATGCCGGACATTCTTCATCATCTCACAACAGACCGCAGCACTCAGATCCATGCCTGTCGCCATCCGAAGGTACGGAGTAAATTGTTTTTCTTGTTGTGGGAGTGATGTATTACCCCAGGCCACGCAGCTGGACGTTACTGTGTTCCATTGCCATAGACGGCGTGGTAGGAAACAGAGACCCTCTTTGTTTTTTAGTGAAATAAATCCATACGCATTGGATACATGTTTATTTGTAGTGAATTACACAATGAGTAATGTATTTATAAAGAAATTAGCTATATATTAGAGCTTATAACTTAAGAAAACACAATCCATTGTTATTTATATTTGAGACTCATGACCTGTGTACACATGTATAAACTATTTTTCTTCTCATTTGAGTTAAATACTTAGATCTAACTTTGCTTCACACTTTGAAATGGTTTTATATATCGCTGGTCCAGTCTCAGATGAGCGTTTTTAGTGTCTTTGCAGCTCATTTGTAATTCATTTTCGAGTGCCAGCATAGAACTCCCTTCACTTAATAAGTACCCTTCTGTTATTAAAGGTCAGGTATTAAATTTTGCATTTGCCCTTAACATTTTTTTTCCCTCTCAATTTATATAGTCATTCAATGTCACTAATACTAAATTGTGATCTTCAGAGGTGGGGGTTTGCATGATCATGAGTTTCCTCTAAATTTTAAAATATCTGAGCATTCAAATGCTGAGTAGTTTTTATTTTTAAACATTGTATTTACATATTAACTCACTGTGATAGTAATATTGGCTCCATTGCCAAAAACCTAAAGTAGACTTGCTCAGCCCTAAAGTAAAGCATAATTAAAAAAAAAAAAAAGAATTCTCACGTGTAACATGGAATATTCTACTTCAGACCACTGTAGGATAACCACAAGGTAAGAAATTATTTTGGTGATTGGTAAGCTGCCTATCAAAACCCGAGTCATGAATTTATTTCACCCTTTTGTGTGTCTGTGCACAGACACACATCCTCACCGAATTCGCAGATGGATCGACATCACTTAGAGAATAGCAACTGTTTTGTCCCTTTTTTGTTGGACTTGTAGCCTTTGGTCCGCACAAGCCCCGTAAATCTTTTAATTGGCAGACTTCTCTGCTCTGAGTTTTCTTACATCCCACAAAGTAGCTGCATTTGTAACTGTCACTCCTGTCACTTCCCACATGGCTACTTGCCTTGGGACACTCCTTGGAGTGGCTTAGTTCTCAGGTCCCGTGGCCTCAGGAATCCTGCTCACGGCTCACACCCCGCATATCCCCCGCCTCCTCGTCAGGACCCACAGCAGAGGCCCTGATGACCTTTGATTTGGATGGAGTGCTAATGGTTTTGTAGGACCCGATGCATACACGACGTCTTCGGGAAAATAGTCCCACTGGTTTTCAGCCTTTAAAAACACTTTTGTTACTTTTTCCTCCAACTTTGTTTTGAAAAAATTGGATATGCGGCCCGTATTCATTCTTCCCTGGTTGTGTAGTAGTGTCCTTCTTAGCGTGTGGAGAGGGAGCAGGGCATCCTGAGCGAAGGTCGGGTGTGTGTTGCGGTCACTGTGGCCTCTTCCGTCTCTTGATGTAGATTAAGTGTCCAGCCTTTCACTTTTCTTTCAGGACATTGATATTTTTGAAGAGACCAGGCCAGTCGTTTTGCAGAATGGTCCTAAATTTGGCATTATCTGATTGTCTCCTTACATCTGCTTTTTTATTTCATGTCTGTAAACTTATAAACACTTGTTTTTGAGACCCTGCCCACAAAGAGATTTGTTGAAAGTGTTGAACTGCTTTTCTGTTTTTGAAATCTTTTAGGCAGAGGAATATTTTCATTGGAATAAATTACCTTGTGGAATTATTTCCAAAAATAGAATTCCACTCCACACAATCAGCATTAAACCATCCACTATGTGGTTTGGAGAAAGAACCAGAAAAACAAATGTAATTGTGAGGTAAGAAAGCAACCTCTCTTTTGAGAGAAACCTTGCTTTTGAGGTAACTTATCTGGTTTATTTTAGTTTTTTTGTTTGTTTCTTCTTTTTAAAGGTTTTATTTATGGGGACGCCTGGGTGGCTCAGTCCGTTAATAAGCGTCTGCCTTTGGCTTGGGTCATGATCTCAGGGTCCTGGGATCAAGTCCCTCATCGGGCTCCCTGCTTCTCCCTCTGCCTGCTGCTCCCCCTGCTTGTGCTCGCGCAGTATGTCAAATAAATAAAATCTTTTTTAAAAAAACATTTTACTTATTTGAGAGAGAGAAGGGGAGGGGCAGAGGGAGAGAAAGCAGCAGACTTTCTGCTGAGCAGGAAGCCCGATTTGGGCGGATCCCAGGACCCAGAGATCATGACCTGAGCTGAAGGCAGATGCTTAACCGACTGAGACCCCCAGGCGCCCTGATTTGTTTTAGATTAAGTGCAGTCTAGCCTAACCCAAAGAGGAGGATATACTATAATTGTGGAGAATAACTTCCGAAATTTAAATGCTATTTAAAGAGGTGCTACTTCCAAACCTGCCTGATGGCCAGTACCATGAGCCAGGATTTCCTGAAGCCTACTCCAGTCGGGTGGCTGGAGAGTGGAGGTGTCTTGCTTGTCGGGGAGTAGAGTGGGGAACTGGCGTCGTGGGGGATAGAAGCCCTCGGTGGAGTAGAGGAGTACCATAATCGTCATGTTTCAGCAGTACTTCCCTTAATATTGGGTATTCAGAATGCCTACGAGTATTTGTATTTCTGGAGAGTTCCCTCTTGTCCCGGGGAGAAACCCGTGACTGTAGGGTGGTTTTATATTGGAATGGATTAAGTGGGAAGGCATGAAATTTAGAGCTTAGCTTAGTTTGGATAAGTGACCTTTTAATTTTGTGTTTTCATTTCCCTTTAGGACTGGAGAGAGTTCATACAGAGCTTGTTTTTCTTTTCATTCTTCCTACAGTGAGGTAAGAGGAGCCCATGTACTCAGGACTCTGTTGCCAGCTGCTTTGGCGGCCTTCATGGTGACAGCATTAGTCCCCCCGACTACCTGAGGCATCTCTTTCCCTACTGCTTAAGATTTGTTGTGGCTTTTCCTAAAGAAATGTAGGGGAAATGTCAGCAGATGAGCTGTGTTTACTGAGTACAGAGGAAATTGGTTATTATCACCTGTTTTCAGCCTAAACATTGAATACGGATGATTAAGGTTTTCTTCCCGTCTCGCTTCCTGCATGCATTTTAACTTCCCCACTTCGGTTGTTCTGTTCACCTGTCCTAAGAGGTCTTATGTAAAGGAGTATCACGGATAAAATCTCATGGGCAGCCTCAAGGTGCTGTCCAGGTTTTTGTCCTCTTCCAAGATTGGATTGTGCTGAAAAATTGAAAAAAAGTCCTGAATATTCAGCAGTGGGGAAGAACAAAGGTGATTGAGATAAAGACCTTATTCTTAGGAGTTTAAGGTTTATTAAATGGTTTTATTAGGATCCTTTTTATTTTTATTTTTTGTTTTTTTAATTAGCCAGCATATAGGAGGACATCATTAGTTTCGGATGTAGAGTTCAGTACTTCAACAGTTGCATTGTTAGGATCCTTTTTATATAGAGAATTGGCCTATTCACTAGCGTGGGAACTTGAATATGTGTAATTTATTTGCAAACTCCTCGTGCATTTCAAAAGTAAATGCTAGCATCTTGTAAGTGCTGAGTTTTAGTAATTTCATGTACGTATCAGGAGAAAAAGGTATATAAAATCAGACTTTGTATGACACTTGAAGTCACATATAATTTTAGTTTGACCATTTCAGCACTTAAAGATTGATTTCCCTGATAACTATTATTTTTGTATTTGGGATACATGGATACAGCACTGCCGCAGTGAGCCGTGGACGTGTTAATGATTTGAACAGGTGGATTCTTCCAGAGCTCCAGGTAGTGGCATTCTTATCAAGTCAGCCATAGTATTGTAAATGATTCTTTATCATATTATCAAAATATTACAATGACATCTCTATTAAATAACTTACCTTAACTTTCAGGTACAAATAGGTTATCCAAGAGCAGCCTGGAAGGAATTCATTGTGATGGTATTATTTAGTTAATGTGTTTTCCTTATTTTATCCTGAAATCTCAGATTGTTGTCAGAGCCTCCTTCTGGGGATTTGTCTTTGGTTTGGCGTCTGGCTCAGCAGCAGGGTCCCTGCCTGTTGATCCCATAGTGGCTGGGTGTCCTGTCTCAGCCACGGGGAGGGCATCTAATCAGGGAAGAGGGTAGGCCTTACTTTTTCACTTAGGACAACTTCTGGCCCATTTCCCTCCTTCAGTGCAGTTAGCAGCTGAGTTGGGGAGCATAAGCCCTCCTGCGATTTTATGCACTTACCCCCCAGGAAGGAGCTGTTTCCCTGGTGCTTGAGCGGAGAGATGAAGCAGATGACCCCCCGGCCTGCCGTCAGCCCGCCACACTCCCCCTGGATTAGCGCTCGTGATCACGCACACCGTGGGTCGCTGTGCGCGCCACGTGGTCATCTTCTCTCAGGGTGGCGAGAAGCAGACAGGCTTTTCTGAGACGTGCTCTAATTAATAGGCCTATCCCAAGTATAGATCATGTTAAAATATATTTAAAAACGTAAATAGTGGATTTTAAAGAATTATTTATTTTAGAGCACGCATGTGAGTGGGAGGAGGGGCAGAGGGAGAAAGAGACTCTGGAGCAGACTCCCTGCAGAGCCGCACAAGGGGCTCCATCTCACGACCCTGAGATCGTGACCTGAGCTGAAACCAAGAGTCGGCTGCTTACCCGTCCGAGCCACCCAGGCGCCCCCATAAATTGTAGATTTAAGTATCATTTCCTGTCAGATTTTTTCAAATACAGCTGATCCTCCTTATCTGTGGATTCCTTATTTACAAGTTTGCTTGCTCACTAAAATTTGTTGTGACCCCCAAATTCATAGTGGCAGCACTGCGGGGTTGTTTGCAGACACGCCCAGCAGTCACCGGCCACGCAGATGCCCAGTTTAGGCCGCACAAGGCCGTGCTGTGCCCTCTCCGCCGAGCTCGTGGGGTAAACAGGGCTCCTTCTGCAGTCAGTCCCATGCTGCGTTGTACACAGTTCTGTGCTGCTGGTTGGGGATTTCACTGTCTGAAACGGCCCCAAGTGCAGTGCTGAGGTGCTGTGTATGTTCCTAAGCACACAGGCTGGCAGGTGCCTTCTGGAGAAAAGCCGTGTGTTTGATAAGCTTTGTTCAGGGACGAGTTATGGTGCTGTTGACTGTGAGTTCATAGTAATGAATCAACAGTACATACTGAATATAGGTGTCTTTTTTTTTTTTTTTTAAGATTTTATTTATCAGAGAGAGACAGTTTGCGAGCACAAGTGGGGGGAGGGGCAGAGGAAGAAACAGGCTCCGCGTTGAGCAAAGAGCCGGATGTGGGACTCTGGGATCATGACCTGAGCCGAAGGCAGACACTGAACCAACTGACTGAGGCACCCAGGTGCCCCTGAATTGGTATCTTTGAACACACACACACATAAAACAAGGTGATGCATTGATAGGTTGACAAAAACGCAGTGACCAGAGGTTCAGAGGAACCTTCTTTTCCCCTTACGTGTAGTGGTTCAGTGTTTGCTCATTCACCGTTCCCGGTGACCTCAAGGAACATAACCCCTGCGGATAATGAGAATAGACAGTGTTCATGAATTGTTTTAAGGCAGACATCTGATGTAAGGACATCAGCTTGTACAAGGGACAGAGGGTGCCTGTCTAGTAGGTGTCTCTTGTCTCCTGTGGCCACTTCATTTCTAAGTAGAAGGAGCCTCAGATTTCTACCAGCCTCAACTTTGAATTAATTACGCAAATCATGTAGCTTGTGGGCAGGTAAATAATAGTTTCTGTTTGCATGCCTGCTCTGAAAATACAAAAGAATTTGTTTATGAAAAATACCTGAAGAATGAATGGGTCCTCTTGTTTTTTCTCCTGTTTTAAGTAAGGTAGCCACTTTAATATGAAGTTATTGATAATTCGTGGGTTCCTACCTCTTGATTTGGTAGAGTTGAGTTCTAATAATCTCAGAACTCAGTTTCCCCATTTGCAGAAGGGAATAAAAACCTTTGTGTTGTCATTATCTTTGTGATGGATAATTCCATTGAATGTTAAACATATGCCAGGTGCCGAACACTTCACATGCATTATCTCATTTATACTTTTAGATGAAGAATCTAATAACTTAGAGACTTCAGGTAACTTGACCAAGGTTACATGCTCACCAAGATGTATTAAGCGACAAAGCTGAAACTTGTCTGCGTTGTAGAGATGTTTTGAGGAGTAGTGACAGAGCTCTTGTTTAGCATTCTGAACTTTGCAGAAAATCAAGGTATTCATGAAATTTTTGCATTGTCCTCTAGATGAGAATAAATTTAGAACAAATCAAGCATCCTGGAAGATGCAATTTCCTTATTTTATTTGCTGGAGAAAAGATGCAATTCTAAAACCTTGTTTTCTTGTGTGTATTAAATATTCACCTTAATTCTCATTTACTTGAAGGGAATTAGTTAATTATGGGTGACTTTCTTAGACAAGGAAACTAATGTCATTTAAAGAAATACAGGGGTGCGTGGGTGGCTCGGTTGTTTTAGCGTCTGCCTTTGGCTCAGGTCATGATCCCAGGGCTTGGGATCAAGCCCAGCAGGTGGCTCCTTGCTCAGCAGGGGGCCTGTTTCTCCCTCTCCCTGTGCCCCTCCCCCCTGCTTGTGCTGTCTTGCTGTCAATAAATAAAATCTTTAAAAAAAACAGAATCTTTGATGGGGCGCTTGGGTGGCTCAGTCGTTAAGCGTCTGCCTTCGGCTCAGGCCGTGATCCCGGCGTTCTGAGATGGAGCCCCACATCAGGCTCCTCCGCTGGGAGCCTGCTTCTTCCTCTCCCACTCCCCCTGCTTGTGTTCCCTCTCTCGCTGGCTGTCTCTGTCAAATAAATAAATAAAATCTTTAAAAAAAAAAGTAAAATAGAATCTTTGAATTCCATTACTAATTCCTAGTCCTTACTGTGGAACAGAATCACCCAAAGAACATTTAAATATCCTGATCCCAGTACCCACTGTAGCTCAGTATCAAAAGTCTTTTTGGGGGTGGGCCTGAGTGTTGGATAGTTTTTTCCCAGGAGGGCCCCAGGCGATCCCCATGTGCAGCTAGTATTGAGAACCACACCATAAGAAATTCCTGCTGCTCTTTCTCCCGCCCTCCGTTTTGTTGCCTAACACCCAGATTTTTCGGTATAGAGATAATCGACCCGTTTTATTTTCCTTCCTCTAGATTAAAGATTTCTTGAGCTACATCTCTCCTGTGAACGTGTATCCAAATGTCATTCCAATAGGCACAACTATGGATAAGGTTGTAGAAATGTGAGTAGTTGCTCCTCGTGGAACTTCTGTAGAACAGGCTGGATGCTGAGACTAGTTTTGGGCCTAAAAACGGGGGCAAGGATGTAAATAAGATGGGCATGGCTGTAAATATGTGTCTGCTTGGGAGCCCGATGCCTTTCTTCAAGTGGGTATTTTATCTATAATCCTAAAGGCTTCTGGGAATCTGGCACAAGGAAGCAGTGGGCAGTGAGGCCCTCAAGAAAGGGCAGGCCATCCTCAAATCTGGTTTCCATGCCATTTTGTATTTTATCATCACTGTGCCTTAGCTTTCAGTCTCTAGAATAAGGAGATCAAATTTGTGAGATTCTTATGAGAAAGAAGTAGGGCAAGAGTAAGCAGCCAGCTCTGTGGTATTCCCTGAACGCCAGGTGTCACCGTATCACTCACTGGTCTTGTAGGACAGGGCCCTGCTTGTCTGCAGTGCAGGAGCAAATGCAGGGTTCGGCCTTCCCTCAGTCCTACGATTAGATAGCTGTGTAGCAGCGTGTATTTAAGCGCTTATGTTCACCACTTTGTTACAGTGAAGCGGTTTTTAAATTATTAAACCTGGCTTTTCAGTCTTGAAAAGTAGTTATATGATTTTCCCCATGGCCAAATTTTTATCATCTCTGTAAGTGATGCTTACGTTCTAGCAGCTTTCCCCACAGGAAAAAATAAAATATTCATATTCGTTTCAGCTTAAAGCCTTTATGCCGATCTTCCCAAAGTACTGAGCCAAAGTATAAACCACTTGGAAAATTGAAGAGAGCCAGAAAAACTCATCTACGCTCAGGTAAGAAAATGACCCGGGGTTCAGAGGTGCGGGTTCCCATGCAAGCCTTTTTCCCAGGCTACTCCGGTCTGATAAAAGCTGCAGTGGGCAGAGGCGGGCCGGGGACCCACTGTCACTCAGACTTGTCACCATGCTCTCAGCAAGTGCTTTGCCTTCCTTTCTCAGCCTGTGAAATTAGGAGTCCTGTCTCCTTCACGGGCTTAAAACAAGTGACCTGGAGAACTGTGCCTGTACTGAACGATGTTCTCAGCTTTCTGGAAGTAGGCCGTGTGGTTTGTGTAGGCCACAGGGAGAGGCTGTGCTGTTAATCTTGGACATTTCCTTCAAGATACTAGTAAATGCTGATGATGGGAACTTTTCTTGTCATCATTTCCAACCAGATTGATCAGTAGTGCTTACACTCATGGATTTTCTCTGTACTTTCCTGCTTTTTCTCATTGCTACTTTAGTTTTCCGGCGAAGACCAGAGGTAACCTCTGAGGAGGAAATCAGAGCTGCAGTTTCCAAACAAAGCTCTGCTCCTTTATAGCAGCCAGACTTCGTAGTTAGGATTCTCAGGTTTCATTGCTTTGGTGGGGAGTCTGTTACTGTGCCGTGTAGCTCATACATGACCCAAAGAGTAGATAATAATGGTAGTGTTTATTGAAGCTCTGCTGTATACGGCAGGTGTTGTGCTAGGTCTTTTACATACATTACAGCTAAACCCCAAACCTCGAAGGGCTATCATCCCAATTGTACTAATGAGGAAAATGAAGTTTAGAGGGTGAAGTAAATCCCCCAAGGTCCAGCCAGAAGTAAGTGATGGGGCTGGAATTCTAATCCAGACCTGTCTTTCCCATCTCCATTTCTGCATTTCCTCTCATTTCGAATCAAATTGAAAACCTTAAGATGCAAATTCCAGGACTGATTCTAGAAAAACAGTTGTATTTTCAGATGTACAGCTATCATGTATGACATCTTCTAATCCTTCGTATATACAAACTTAATTGTAGGGTTTTTTTAAGAACGCTTTACCAAGGTATAATTGATAACAATAAATTGCACATTTAGTGTCCAATTTGATAGACTTACATATGCATATACTTGAGAAGCCTTCACCATAATTAAGATAATGAAAATATCCATTACCCCCAAGTTTCCTTGTGCCACTTTGTAATTCCTCCCAGCTGTCCCTCTTGCCCCCTGCTGTCTTCCTCCGTGCCATGGCAACCACTGATCTACTTTCTATCAGATTAGGTAGCATTTTCTAAAATAATCATATACAAGTATATGTCTGGCTTATTTCACTCAGCATATTTATTTTGAAATTTATCAATACTGTTGCATGTATCAATAGTTTGTTCTTTTTTTATTGATGAATAGTATTCCACTCCATGGATATACATCCATTCCTGTTGTTATACATTTGGGTTGTCTCCAGTTTTTGGTGATTACAAATAAAGCTGTAAAGATTCATGTGCAAATCTTTGTATGAATGTATGCTTTCATACTAGGAGTAGTCAGAGGGTAGCTGTGTCTTTAAGAAACTGCCAAATTGTTTTCCAGAGTGGTTGGACCATTTTGCATTCTTGCCAGTTCTCTTGCTCTACTTATTGCCAGTATTTTTAGATATCCTAATGTGTGTGCAGTGGTATCTCATGGTTTTAATTTGTATTTTTCTAAAGCCTAGTGAGGCTGAGCATCTTTTAATGTTCTTATTGGCATCCATGTATTATCATTGGTGAGGTGTCTGTCAAATCTTTCCCCATTTTTAAAATTATTTTGTTGCTTTTTTATTACTGAATTTTCAGAGTTTCTGGATATAAATTATTACATGCTTTGCAAAACCTTGCAGTTTGTCGCTCATCTTTGCAGTCTCTTAGAGTCTTTTGAAGAGCAGAAATATTAAATTTTGATGTTCAATTTACTAATATTTATTTATTTATTGGTAGTATAACTAAGAACTCTTTGCCTGACTCAAGGTCACAAAGATTTTCTCCTCTCTTTCCTGATAGAAATTTTTGTAGTTTTAGGTTTTACATTTAGGTCTGTGATCCATTTTCTAGTTATTTTGTGTGTGTGTGTGGTGTGTGTCTCTCTCTCTCCTGCATATGGACATCCAGGTGCTCTAGAACCATTTGTTGAAAAGAGTTATCTTTTTTCCTACGGAATCGACTTTGTGCTTTTGTTGAAAATCAGTTGACAATATATGTGGGGGTCTCCTTCTGGACTTTTTGTTATGTTCCATCATCTCTGTCTTGACATCAGTACTGCCCTATCTTTATTATTGTACCTTTATAAATTTTGAAGGTAAGTGATACAAGTTCTTGAACTCTTGCTATTTTTCAAAGTTGTTTTGGCTATTCCAAGTCCTTTGCATTTTCATATGAATTTTAGAATCATCTTGCCATTTGTACAAAATGTCCACTGGAGGGAGTCTGATTGGGATTGTGGTAAATTAGTTGATCAGTCTGGGAAGAATAGATTACATTTAATCTCTTGTTGGTTTATTGGCTGTAACTATTTTAGTGGCTTATAGTATACATCTTTAACCTATCAGAGTGAAAAGTTAAGATACGTATTATTCTAGTAATGGTATAATACAGTATAAGAAACTGAATGACAGTATGGCTGCATTTCCCCCCTCACACTCTGTGCAGTTTTTGTCATACATTTTACTTGTGTAAATCCCACAATATTTTTTTGCTTTAAACTGTCAGTTTTTTAAAGCATTATTGCAGTATAATTTATATACCATAAATTTTACCCTTTTTAGGGTGAACACTTCCGTGGCTGTTACTATCAGACGTGCAGCCATTTGCCACTGTAATTTCAGAGCATTTCTGTTGCTCCACACTGTGCCCATTTCGAGTCACTCGCCCCATTAGCACCTCCAGTTGTAGGCAACCACTAAATCTATAGATTTGTCTCTCCTGGACATTTCATGTAAACGGAACTATACAACGTTTGGTCTTTTGTGCCTGGCTTCTTAGCATAATGTTTTCAGAGTTCATCTGTCTTGTATGTATCAGTACTTAGTCCTTTTTATTGCCACATTTTATGTATCCATTCATCAGTTGATGGACATTTGGGTTGTTTCTGCTTTTTAGTTATGAATTATGCTGCTTTGAATATTTGTATACATGTCTGTGTGTGGACATAGGATTTATTTATTGGGGTAAATAACCTAGGAGTAGCATTTCTAGATGATAGTGGGGGTGGGGGTCTTAGTCTGAGCAGCCATAACAAAATATCACAGACTGGGTGGGTTAAATAACAGACATTTCTCGTAACTCAGGAGGCTGGAAGTCCAAGATCATGGTGCTGGCAAAGTAAGTTTCATTCTGAGGCCTCGTCTCTGCTTGTAGGCAGCTATCCTGTCGCTGTGTGCTGACATGCCCTTTCCTGGGGCATGTGCTGGGGGCAGAGGGCTGTAGTCCCCGGGGAGGGGGCTCTCTGATGTCTCTTATAAGGACACTAATCTTATTTGATCAGAGTCCTATCCTTACTGACTTAATTACACCCTTTGAGGCTCCATTTCCAAATACAGCCACACTGGGGGTTGGGGCTTCAACATGTGAATTGGGGGGAGGGCATATTTATTCCAGAACATACATAGAGTAAATCTATGTTTTACTATTTTAACAAACTATTAGAGAAACTATTTTCCAACTAGAACACATTTTTATTCCCACTCATTGAAGATCTAGTTTTCTCTACATTGTAGCTCACATTTTGTCTTTTGATTGTAGCCATTCTACTGGGTATAAAGAGGTATCTCGTAGTTTTGATTTGCATTTCATTATTTATTTTGAGCTTAATTCATGTGCTTATTGGCCATTTATGTTCTTTGCTAAAATGTATGCTTCGGTCTTTTGCCCATTTTTAAATTGGATGATCGATCTTATTGCATTGTAAGAGTTCTTGATAGAGTCTGGGTATAAGTCCTTTATTAGATATGATTTGCAAATACTTTCTTCCAGTCTACAGCTTGTCTTTTCACTTTCTTGATGGTGTCTTTTGTAGTTTGAAATTTTGAATTTTGATTAAGTCCAGTTTATCTAATTTTTGTTTTACTTCTTGTGCTTTTAGTGTCCTAATCAACTATTGCTTAATCCAAGATCACGAAGATTTACTCCCATGTTTTCTTGATCATTTTACCAGAAGTTTACCCTGTTAGGTTCTATATAATTTTGGACTTCTAAGAATATTCATGCACTTTGTTCTGACATGTGGTTAAGTGGTTTGGCTACAGTGTGATCCTTTTGTGTTTTGCTTTTTATCTTTGTTAGGCAGGAACAGGGCAGCATCTGGTCTAGAATTAACTCTCCCCACTACTAAGGCCCCTTTTAGTACCCTTTCAGCCGCCATGTGAACTATAAGGGGTTCCACTCTAGTGGGAACAGGCACTGTTCCTAGCACTGTGTGTATTCTAGGCACTGTTTCTTTCAGTTCTTTGGAGTAAGTTTTCCCTGGCCTCAGGTAGTTACCTCACAAGCATGCACTTGTCTGTTCGCTGAGCACTAGAGGAGGCCCTCTCTCCAGGCCTCTGCTCTGTAGGCTTCTGCCACCTTGGCTTCCTGACTCCCAGTCACACCTTCTCAACAACACGATGTCCATGGGCTCTACCTGGGTGTTTCCTTCCTGCCTGGAAACAGTCACCAAGTTAACTGGGGCAGTCTAAGAGCTCCCTTCATTTGTTTTTCATGTCTCAGGTGTCCTTGTCCTTCCTTGCCTGATGTCTGATTTCTTGAGAGCCCTTTGTTATATTTTGTCTGGTTTTTTAGTTGTTTCAGGTGGGAAGTTAAATGTAGTCCCTGTTACTCTTGGCTGGAAGCAGAAATCTTAAACATCTATCCCTATGACACTTATTTTTGTTGAGTATGTGGTTTTTTTGGTTTTTTGATTGGGCCACTAGTTTTTCCATTTTATTGTTTTTGCTTTTTCTTTTTGATTTTGTTCCTTGTTGATTCCTTAACATTTTTATTCCTTATTAATATAGCAATTTTTGTAGCTTTTATTCGTACAGGTATAGATCTTACGGTCAGTCTAAGAGATGGTTTTAGATATATTTTGTAAGCCATAGGGAGGTTTGCTTTAGTCCATGTCACTGACTTTATAATTCTGTCCTGTGCATATGGCTGTAAGGTCTGTGGTGATTTCTACTAGTGTGTTGGGTGGTTTTTCAGTTTCTTTAGTCTGTTAAATATGTTCTGTTGAAGAAAATCAGTACTAATACCCATGTAATATTGAACAAATCTTGGAGCAACTGATTTTTCTGAGGGGTAAGTTGAGGAGCCATTCTTTTCTTAGCCTTTTTTGAAAAGCATTTCAATAAAGCTGTTTGTGCTCTGATATCTTATATTTAATAATTATTATAAATTGTAGCTAATTGAGAAAGTAGTTACATAGAATTCCACAACTCTAAATTATTTCATATATTTTAATGTACTTCCTCCTCCCCATTCATTTATATAAATATCCAGAACTCAGAGGACATTAAAGTTTAAAAAACAACATTGTTTAGGCACCATGAAGAAAGTAGTAACCATAGTGCAAGAACAGGGTCCTGAAGTTCTTCCGTTGTGTACGACTTGTGGAGAGGTGGACAGCAGTCCTTAAGCAGGAACCAGGGCAGGGAGGGGGGAAGGAAAGACACTTGAGGGCTTGCAGCAAGGGCTGTTTCCTAATAGCTGTACAAGTGTGGAGGTGCATACAAGCTGAAAAGCAGTTAAACTTTTTGTGGTCAAAAAAACGGCTGCATGCTTTGCATTACGGCTATAATGGTGTATTTCCTCTTTCTTTGTACATTTAACTTCACTTTAGGTCTGTTTCATACCTCTCATTATTGGGTGCAATTGTAGAAATTAAGGTGCTTGATTTGTTGTCCAGTGTGGTTTTACAGACATGATGGTGGAAAGTATCTATGAATTGTAATATTTGTCCTTTTTAACATTGGGTTTAGTTGTGTTTATCAGCTTGTGTAAATGCCGTTAAGGATTTTAACACTTTTTTCATATAGAGAAATTTAAAATTTTTATATTGTCATAAGAGAATTCATAGTATCAGAATCTTGATAGTTTAGTATAGAAACTTTTTTAGATACAGATGAATTGTTTGTTTTGCCAGATTTTTACTGTTGAAACAGACCGTGATAATGTTATAGTCACTAATCTAGAAGAACATGAAACTGTTCAACTTAGAGATGATATGGAAATATTGCCTAAAACATAACTGTGGCAAAAACAAATTTATGATCCATGTTTTGAAATATAAGCCATATCTTGGAGCTGAGAATGATTCCAAATATAGTCACTAGACATCTCAGTCACCTTAAGTCCTTCAGAAAAGGAGATAACTCATTGCTTAAGGATTAGGCAGAGCCAGGAATCAAACTGACCGGGTTTTGACCCAGAGTCTTGTCACACCACTTCTCTAGGCTGGTCTCATTGGTAAAATGTAAGCAGAATGATCTCTGTGGTCCATTTTTTAAAAGGAGCTTTTAAAAATGTAGTGTTTAGCTACATCCTTTATCACTGGAAAAAATGTTATCTTTTTAAGTAGGTAGTTATAAGGTAACACTAGAACAATTAAGTTGCCATGGACAGTAGTCTCATGAGCATTTAATTTTCTTCTTAGGTGTCATTAGAAGGCAGGAAAATATTTGTTCCCTGCGCCCCCCCCCCCCCCAATTACATGCCTACTCCATTTATGAGAATTTCATTCTCCAAGTAAGGTTTCCTCCTTTTAAGAATTTAAGGGGATTGGCTCATTATATGGCTAATGTAACATGCTTAAAAAAAAAAATCCGTAAATTAAATTCATTGGTTTTCAGTTCGTGACACTTCAAAGTAAGCCCCCATTTGGCACATTTGTTCCCCTCAGTATCTATCACAGCCTTGTGCACTTGGCTGGCTCAGGCTGCTATGATAAATACCGGAAGACTGGATGACTTAGCAACAGATATTTACTTCTCACAGTTCTGGAGACTGGGATGTCCAAGGTCAAGGTGCCAGCAGATCTGGTTCTTGAAGAGGACCCATTTCCTGGTTGTAGACAGCCTCCTTCTCAGTGTGTGCTCACCTGGCCTTTCCACACGCTGTCCATGCATAAAGAAGGAAAGTGAGAAATCTGTCTTCCTCTTCTTACAAAGACACTAATCCCATCTTACGGGTCCCACCTCCAAATACCATGACACCTGTGGCTAGGGCTTCAAATTAGGAACCTTTGAGGACACAGACATTTTAGCCCATAACATGCACAAAATATTCACAGAAGAAAAATGGTAGAAAAATGTTTTATTTATTCAGCCAATTCACTGAGTATCTATTATTTGCCGAGCATATACAGTTTGCAAACTGGCTGTTGAACAGTAATCTATAGAACTTAAAGCACAAACCACATTATTGTGTCCCACCTTCAGGGATTCAGTAGGTCTGGAATGAGATATAGAAAGCTGTATTTTTTAAAAAGGGTTTCCAGGGGCTCCTGGCTAGCTCAGTCAGAAGAGCATGCAACTCTTGATCTCGGTCGTGAGTCTGAGCCCCATGTTGGGTATAGATTAAATAAATGAATAAAAAATAAAAAAGCTTTCCAAATGAGGCTAATGAACAGCCAGGTTTGAAAACCACTGGTATAAGCATTGTGGCCTATTTGGGGAACACAGATCTATATACTCAAGTTTGGCACTAGTTGACAGGCGGTAAACTGTTCAAAATATCCTAAGGGCCCTTTTTCTTCAAAGAAAAGTGAACTGTTATTTGCAGTTCCACCAAATGAAAACATAGCTAAGTGCTACAAATTGGTTTTTAAATTAAAAGCACAAATTGGCTCCTTTGCATTGTTTCCCATATATCTCCTGTGTTTTCCTGCAGAGGAGGAAGACGACCTCTTTGATGATCCCGTGCCATTACCGTTAAGGCACAAGGCTCCATACCAGCTAAGTCTTCACCCTGACGTATTTGTAATGACTGCAACATCACAAAGCCAGCCTGAACAACAGAGGCAAAGCACAGGCTACCTCAAAGCAGAGAGTATGCAAACCTTTCCTTGGGCAAACTTTATAGATTGTGAAGAATCTAACAGCGAAAGTGAAGAAGAATTACAAACCCCAGCTTCATCTCAAGAAGACGTGGGTGCTGTGACACACCACCAGCAAAAGGCTGATGGAGAAGTACCACGGTGGGAAGTATTCTTTAAAAGAAATGATGAAATCACAGATGACGGTTTAGAAAACCCCCCTTCTTCCACAGAGGCAGGGGGCTCTCAGTCACCAAAGATTTTTAGTGACTCTGATGGGGAATCAACTCACATCTCTTCCCAGAATTCTTCTCAGTCAACACACATATCTGAACAAGGGAGTCAAGGCTGGGACAGCCAATCGGACACTGTTTTGTTATCATCCCAGGAGAGAAAGAGTGGGGATATTACCTCCTTAAACAAAGGGAGCTACAGACCAAGAATCAAAGAGAATACTCCTGCCTCTCAGATGGAACAAAATGTACTTTGTCCAAAGGATACTTACTCTGACGTGAAACACAGAGATCAAGATGGAAAGATGGTTCCCAGTGTTGGAGAACCAACCACTCTAAGCAGCGGGAAGCACATACCTCAGGAGAAAAGGCTGTTAAATCTTAGCACCAATGCAGATTCCCAGAGCTCCTCAGACTTTGAAATTCCCTCAACACCAGAAGCTGAGCTACCTAAAGAAGAGCATTTACATTATTTATATGAGAAGCTGGCAAGAGGGGAGAATATAGTCATTGAAAAAAGAAAAAGCTCACTCTTAGATACTTAAAAACGAAAAGCCTTGCATTCTAGAGCAACCAGTAAAAACCCTACGCAAAGAGGTAAGAGTCCCAATCATAACAGACACATCAGAGTGGAGTACTTAAAAATGGTCCTGTAACCTAAACCGGGCAGTAAAAGGGAAGCAGAGAACAAAAAATAGGGGTGAAAAACAGAAAAGATATGGTAACTAAGTCCAGACATCAATAATTAAGTGAAAATGGTCAGAACACACCAATGAAAATATAGTGAAAAAACAACCCTCCAAGACGCAGTCTCTAAGAAACTCACTGCAAATGATGCAGGGAGGGTAAAAGTAAAGGATGGGGAAAGGTATCTAAATACTACTTAAAAGAAAGCTGGAGTGACTATATTAATATCACACACATTTCTAATAAAAAGTCCAGTTCACTAAGACACAATGCTAAATGTATATGTACCTAAAAACAGCTTCAAAACATACAAAGCAAAAACCAAGGAGCAAGACAAACTAATGCACAACTCTAGCTGGCGACTCTACCATTCCTCTGTCAGTACTAGAATTAGCATACAGAAGGTGAGCAAGGATATAGAACTGAATAATAGTACCATTGACCAACTGGGTCTGATTGACACAGAACACTCCTCCCAGCAACAGAAGTGCCTCTGGCACACTCACAATAGACGACTGTATCCTGCAGGACCATAAAAACACTTCAAGCAATCAGCCCCTTATATATCTCAAAAGATATATCACTTAAGAATGCTGGTGTGAATACGATGACAAATTTAAAAGTAGAAAAATTAGGACCTAGAAGAAAATAATTAAATAGTAAAAGCATAAGTGTGTTCTGTGAGTCGTTTGATTTCCTTCAAGCCTGTCAGTGGGTTATGTTTTTGCATAGTTATGTGTTTAATAAAGTTCTATTAATAAATATTCAACACTTTGGGGTATGCTGGCATTTTAGAGATTAAGGAAGCAAAAGGAGAGATTTCACTTAAAAGGAGTTTAAGTGGAGTCTCTCAAACAATTTGCAGATCAATTAAACTAAATGATACACATTATCACCGTGCTGCACTGATCCTTTGTTTCTAGCTCAGCAGCTACTCCCAGCTTTTGATGAAATACATTCCACAGACACAGCATGACTGGGGTAAAAATACATGCATCCCATTTTACCCCTCTCTCCTAGGAGTACTATTACCTAAATGCAAAGTGAGCATAAAATTACTGAAGAGACCAGTAGAGATTGCAGATCACTGGTTGAATATCAAGTCATAACTACAACAGTCCTGATACAAGAACCCAGAGACTTCATTTTTTTATTTATAGCTCTAAAAATTAGTTACACTTCATTATTACAAATCATATAATCAAATGTAACTATATATTCACTGACACCAAAGACGTCGTCATCTTAACAGTCTAGCTTTATAACCCAAGGTGGGAATTGAAAACATGCCTGGAAACATTCTTCTGAATTTTTTAGCACTTTATAATCACATTGCCAATTTAATATCACATACTTCCATATTCTCATTGTTTTATAGGTGAACCTGGTATAATAAATGCCAGCTGAGTGAATTTAAGGGCTAGGAGCACTAGAACAAACTTTAAAAAACAAACTTGTATCACCAAACATTTTAAAGTACAGGCTTACAGTACAGAATAATTGTAGCAAATACTTACATATGGTGCTTACTCTGTGATGATGCTTCATTCTTTTACACACTGGACATCAACTCCTTTATTCCTCACCATCACCCTTTGAGGTAAATTTATTTTCCCCATTCACAAATGAGGAGGCTAAGGCACAGAGAGGTAGTTCACATAGCTGGGAAGGGGTGAAGCGGGGACTGAAAACACAGGCAATTCAAGCTCAGAGTCCATGCTCTTAGCCACTAGCAGTAATGCCCCTCAAAAAGAGTACAGGACTGGGCAGGATTAATCATAGTGTCTACTTGATTTTTACTTTAAGAACTGTAAAGTAGAAAAGAAAAAGTGAAAAAAAGTTTCAAAATGCCAAGATAATCATAGAAACAGCCCCGTGGCTAGCCACATTTGCCTTAGTTACAGGTTTGTTTAAACTAACAGTACAAAATCGAGGACGTTACAGTCAAATAGTTTACTGGCCCCGAGCTGGGTGATCTTGGGTTAATGTTACCTAACCAGTCTAGACCCCCTTTCCTGTGCTATGGTTTAGAGTTGAGAGTGCCAGCCTCAGCTCTATGAGGAGCACAGAGAAAGGGCCTAATAACTTGCTCAAAGAATAGGAGCTTTACATCTAAAATTACAGTTCCAGGCAGTTTTTATTGAGCACAATGTGTCTAAGTAACCTGGTGACTAATAATGCTCAAGGCATTTTACAAGTACCCATCCATATCCATTTTATGCTATGTAAAATCCTACTTTAATATTCAAATGGATCAACCATGACAATGATACACTTCTTTAAAGGAATGGTATAAAAACCTTTGGTTAATCTCAAAAGCAAGTAGTCTGGAATACATCAGTGTTTTTTTGACCCTTTTGTAGCCTTACTGGACATGACAGTAAAATATTCAGAAACAAAGCTAAGCCACGATAAATAGAAAATCAAATGCCAAACTAAATTTATTTTGCTAAAGAAAAATGAACTTTAAGAAAAATAAGTGCAGTCTAGATTTTGCACAGAGGGGGAAAAGACCCTGAGATTACCAACCATGTATCACGATCCTCATGTAGGTACTGAAAACAATATTAATACAACTCGCATAGTGGACGTACAGTTTAAACTCGATCTAAATATTACCCTTGAATATTGGTTATATTTATACGGAACAAATTCTGACAACTTGGGAAACTAAAGAAGCTAAGTGTTGACTTCTTAAAATAGTTAAAGGCTTTTAAAAGCTTCATGTAGGGAGTTTCTATTTTACTGATTAAGTTCAGCTTTTAATAAAATAAGGGTAACAAAGGTCATTAAAATCTCAAGGACCCATGAAATTTCTAGTAATAAGGACAAAATGAAACAAGTTTACTGAAAACAGCCATTTTCCCTCTGCCCTCCTGTTTTACATTTTTTTTTACCACAAGAAATAAGAATAACTGGACAGTAAAACACTGACTTTTTAAGAATATTAAAATTATATCTTCAAACCTGTAAGAATTATAATTCAAACTCAGCTTGGCCATTGGAGCACCTGTAAATCTCTGATGCTTTCTCACCACTGACACCATGTGACTATTTTCTCATAAAGAAAACATAAGAAATGGCACCAAAAAATGTATTTTTCCTTGACACCTTCTGCAGATTTTGGTTAATACATTGAGACTCCAAACATGTAAAGAATTTACCCTATATTATGAAAGAGCAAAGTCATGTGGTAGCAACAACATAATGCATAATAAAGTGTAGCTTCTCCCAAAAAAGAGGTTAAGGATTAAGAAGATACTTGAATCTGCTGCATTCTTAAAGTCAGTTCAATTTTACCCAAACTTATTTTAGGTCATTAAAGCAACGGGGCAATGAACTTAGGTACAATTTAATTAGGAATACTGAAAGCCAGATTTACTCGCTGCATTTACCTTCACGTTGGACACCATGATTACAAATGCCACAATGACAGAGATGAAAACACATTTTTTTCCCGATTGAGGTTTTACTATGCAGGAAAACAAAACAAAAACCAAAACCAAACAAGGAATATATTTTACCATCTCAGTCTTCATCGTTCAAGTAAAAAAAGTTCTCATTATTCAGGTACACACTTTGGCCAAGCCAAGTTTAGCTTTATCATATTTTAAAAATTCATGTATAAAAAATATTTATCAATTCAAAATATAGATTATTTTAAGAGCCTGCAGGAAATATAAAAATAATTAAATTTGGTGGAAATGTTAAAACTGCCTGAAATTCAGAAGATATAATATTAATGTGTTGTATGAAACACTATTGTTAAGTGCAACTGCACTCAGCGGTAGCTTGTTTTACTCTTAGACCAGAGGTACTCAACTTGGATCTCTTAATTCATGTTACTAAGGGGGGCCCTTCAAGTGCTCCCTTTCCTCTGCCTGGCACTCCAAAAAATCCTCCTATGGTCCCACAGCCCCATTCTTTCAAAGCACCATAATGGGCAGCCATTCTAGAATTTTAGAGCTTTTGGGAAATTATTCTTTTAAGGGAATAAAAGTTTTTAAGAATTACTGATTTAGACATACATGCCTCCTAACAGTCTAGATTGCTTCAAAATATGAAATCAAGCTGTAATTAAATTTTTTTATATTTAATTTTAAACCTTAAAATTCTGTATCAGTAAGACCCAATATTTTACTTAAAGTAGGAAAATAGTATAATTCAGTATCATCTGTTTGTCTCAAATACAAGTACAGTGAGTAACAATGGGAATGACAACATAACAGAAATAGCACTTGTATATACTTGCCCAAACTGAATTAACTTTCTCTGAATTCAAGGTGTATGCAGCTTGAATATTTGATCTTAGTGACTGTTACGCTATCAGTTCAATGCTTAAAAACTGAAGGAGGCATTTCTTTTTTCACAGACTTTTTATGTATGTATATGCTCATCTGTAAATAGTTTTCATGTTTGGTATCTATTTACTAAATATGTGTATTTCAAATTAGTCTATGTGACCCTGTGTTCTTCTCTTCAGAAGCATCAGTAATACATTTGGCCAATAGTTTGAAACATGAACTGTAAATTAACATAGCATATAGTCTTGATGATATGAGAAGAGTACCAAATACTTTTTTGAAATGTTAACATTAGAAAAAAACAAAACTACAATCATCAGCTCTATTTCCTGAAAATTCAGTTGAGGTAACCTCTGCAAGTCACAGCTCCACACTTGCACACAGTTCTGACCCTCTTTTTGGCTGGGCTGTGGTCAACAGAATCTGAAGATATATCTCCAGAACCTGATTACATAGAAAAAGAAATACAGAAGTAAGAGTTAAGACAATTCAGGAGGAAGTTCAAATTTTAAATGTGAATATTCAGAGACAAATCATTATGAATTATCTTGAAAGGATGGTATGGGCTAGTAAGAGAGAAAAGCTTATGCTATTAGCCCATACTTAAAAGAATAGCTTTTGGAAATGATGGAACTTTCTCGGAAAATCTGATACACAATCATTCAGTTTCATACATTACTTAAGGGCCATAAAGCAAGGCCAAATAGTAACAACCTATAATTAATACTTAGAAAAAACAAAGGAAAGAAAAAGCATTGTCACAATAAAGCAAATAAAAGTACCCTTTAAAAAAAAAAAAAAAAAGCCAAATCCAAGTAGGAATGGAATAGGTTCACTTGTGATTTAAGTCGTATTTTCAATCTTTTGAATATACACCTCTTAGTAAATATTCAGAAATGTACGCCTTACAATTTTAAAATACAAGTAATATTGAGAAAAGATGTATAATAAGCTTTCAGAATGGAAATCATGAAAAAAAAGGTGTGGCAACGTGATACAGAGAAAAGAGCATTACTCAGCTCAAGGTCAGGCGGACCTGGATTCTAGTTTTACCTCTGTCAGATTAGCTTTGTGACCATGAGTAAAATGACAAACTCTTATAGCCTCATTTTTTTTCTTCTTTAATATCTGCTTGGTTCAGATCTTTTGACTCAGGTCTTTTCCTACTCTGATTATATTCTTCATACTGAAACAACTGAACACCAATTGAACTGTACTTGAAAACCATACCTTTCATTTGATAATCAAAAGTGAGCTCTTCTCCAGCATTTATGGTTCTCGTGGAAAATAATGCTATTCGGGGAAGACGGGTGTCAAGGTTGTCAATGAAAACATTGAACACCTGAAGATTTGGGTCACACTGAAAAGGAACATATGAACCCATTTAGGTAAAAATGACATGAACAGGCTCTTCTACATGCCATATGAAATATTAAATTTCTCAGACTATTATTTTTTAAATTCTATTAGAAATTACATTGTATATTGTTTAGTGGTCTTTGAGGCATGCAAATTAAAAAGTACTGTTTTCACTTAGAGAAAATCTCAGACATAAAACAACACTAGTGAAAATAATAAATCCACATATATTCACCCAGCAGCTTTAACAATTATTAACATTTTTACCAATCCTGTTTCATCTAGTCTCAACCTTTTAACTTTTCTGAGGACTTGTCATGTAAACCCTAGGTAACATGAATTTCACCTGTACGTAGTTCATTTCAGTAAGGCATAAAGAAACAGAATAACTATTTAAAAAATCAAGTCAGCAGTATACAACTCAAATTTCATACTGCATGGAGTTTCATTGCTTTAACCTCTGTTTGGAATTGTTTAATATTTTGAGAATTCTACATTAAATTCTGGACAATGCAAGAAGAAACATCTAGCGAATCATCCTAAGAAATCAAAATAAGTGTTTAATTGTCCTTAGAATACAACTTTTTTTTTTTTAAAGATTTTATTTATTTATTTGACAGAGACAGCCAGCGAGAGAGGGAACACAAGCAGGGGGAGTGGGAGAAGAAGAAGCAGGCTCCTAGCGGAGAAGCCTGATGTGGGGCTCGATCCCAGAACGCTGGGATCACGCCCTGAGCTGAAGGCAGATGCTTAACTACTGCGCCACCCAGGCGCCCCAGAATACATCTATTTTGAGAGTATCTCCAATTTATCAAGAAAAAAAATTAAAGCAAAAGTTTAAGTCAATCAAAAAACTACCAGTAAGGATGGTCTCTGACATTTCACTACTAAACATAAACTAGTTTCTTGGTCTAAAACCCATCAAAAGTTTAGCATGGCCTACTTCCTTATATGGGCAGCTATATAACTTACCCTTATCTGCTGGCACTTAGTAGGTACCCAGTAATTATTCATCTTCCTTATTTTTAGAAATAGTTTATAGAGTATAAAATTCTACAGTTAAGTTTCCAGCTGTATTCTAAGTTCAAACATGAATTAAAAATACTAACATGTAACTTAGAAAAATAGCCCTAAATACTTAAATAACTCTACAAATTCTTAAATTTTATAAATACGTTAACATGTTACATATTAACTTGTACAGTTGCATGTGATTCCTAACCTTTCTACCTCTTAATTCCTCTGCTTACTAACTTCCTCCTCTACATGAAGACAAAACCTAATGTACAGAGTTTTGGAAGGATTAAATGAAGTAACACACAGAAAAACTCTTGCAAAATGCATGGTATTTGGTAGGCACCTCATTGAATTTTCCTAATACAGCAATAATACCATAACCTAACTGAAGAGGTCTTTGTATTAAAATACTTTGGAAATATTAAAAGGGTAAGTAATTTAAAGATAATTATTCCTTAACTATGGAAAAATCATTAAAAACAATGCTAAGTTGATTAGTCCTGACTATTCTTTAAGTATCACTTACACTGTGATTCACAAAGTGAGAGACATTTCCATATCGGGCTGCATCCACTGTGAATTCATCAGATTCATAATCCAGATCAAAGAGATATGTGATTCCCTTGTTGTCATATAACTGCCCCCGTCTTTCAGCTTCTTCACTTGTGATTACCTAAAAAGAAAAAACTATAGTATATTATATAGCTATTGTTGAACTGAAGAAACACTCATCCATAAATTATTCACATACTAATGCCTACAAAGGTTTAAAAAGAAATTAAAGTGTCATCAAAACAAATATTCACACAAACTACTCTAGAAGAGTGGGAAAGGGCAGAAATGACTGCAAAAGAATCAAGGCTGTTTAAGACAGGAATTAGGACAACCCACAATTAACAAATTGAGACTGTACTACTTTCCTTCCAATTTATTCAGATGTTCAAGAAGCTACCCAATTATAGCTTTCTATAGGACATAACAGAATGTAAAGAACTAAATTTACAAGTAAAGATACTCGTTTGCAACAATGTGGATGGAACTAGAGGGTATTATGCTAAGCGAAAGAAGTCAATCAGAGAAAATTATCATATGATCTCACTGATACGTGGAATTTAAGAAACAAAACAGAGGGTCATAGGGGAAGAGAGGAAAAAATAAAACAAGATGAAACCAGAGAGGGAGACAAACCATAAGAGACTCTTAATCACGGGAAACAAACTGAGGGTTGCTGGAAGGGAGTGGGGTAGAGGGAAGGAGTAACTGTGCGATGGACATTAAGGAGGGCATGTGATGTAATGAGCACCGGGTATTATATAAGACTGATGGATCACAGACCTGCACCTCTGAAACCAATAATACATTATATGTTAATTTAAAAAAAAAAGTAAAGATACTCTAAAAGCTTAGTTTTCCTCTAACCGGTGCAGTTAAAAATGGAAATTTGTTACAAATACAGCAAAGAAAGCATGCTAAATCTGCAGTCAACTGTATGGAAAGTTCAGTTCCGTAGAGTAGGCTGTTTTCATGAAATTCTGTAGCTCAAAACTATTGTCTACAGTTCTAAGAACACAGCTTTACCAAGATGCTCAGCTTAGGAAACCAAAAATGTCTAAAGTGATTCATGGTGTCAATCACATTTAACTACTTCATTCAGTAAGCCAAAACAGAGAAGAATTTGATTATACAAGATCTGGTATCCCGGAGAGTGATTTACAATAATCTGCCGCGGTCTAAAAATTGAAGGATCGAAATAGGGTTCCAATTTAATCTCACAATTCTAGATGAATACAGATAATTATACATGACCTAATCCCACATAACTTTTAAAACGTCAGATGTGACAACCTGAGATACGCAAGTCAAACTTGTATTTTCTAGTCACAGCTTAGTCCTTCACTCAGTTTGAGGAAGTGTAGCATGGGGGTAAAGTGCACTCATCTTGGAGCCCTGGTTTTGAATCCTGGCTCCTCTTCACTACAACGTGACCTCATGCAAGTTGCTGAACTTCTCTGTGCCTGTTTCCTCATCTATAATAATGGAGATAACACTACTACCTTGAGTTATTGAGAGGATTAAGGAGTTAAAACATAAGGTTTTTGTATATTTACAATTATACATATAAAAATAAATTTGCTCAGTCTTTGGTAATTCAGAGGATAGTCTCTAGCTAAGCTACAAAGAGTTTGGATTTTCTGATGGATGCAATAAATGCTTTTAAGTTTATTTTACAACACTTGCTCAGAAAGCATTTGTCTACAGTATCATGTTGATACAATTTTGAGTTTTGCCAAATGCACTTAACCATATTTAGTCAAGTGGATGAATTATATCTAAAAGTTTTCAAGGTCAGCAGGTGTTTAGATCTGATTCTCTTCTTAGGGCTTTTATGTAAAAAATAGTTGCCATATTTTACAAATGCCAGTTTCAATGACTATGAATGGGTGTTTTTGAAAGAGGACTATTTTGATATATATTTTTGTTCACATACAAGTTTGTATTTCTAACTATGCCAATGAAGCCTTTTCTCAAACCTGAAATTTTTACATCCTTGCAAATGGTAATATAAAAATGTACCAATATTTGTTACTGATGTAAAAAAAGCATAAGCCTTCCACACTCATTGTTTGTTGTTAAGTTGAACATACCTCTCCAACATATTCCATGACAAAACTCATTCTTTTAATCTTCACAAGGGTTTTTACACCCCAGCCACAGCCATTGCTAGTTCGAAAGATGCAAAGTGAATACTGGGTGCCTTTTTGTACAATCCTATTGGGACAATCGGGTCCACATTGACACCTTGAGTTGCATTCATAAATGGGGGTACCAGGTGGGATTTTAATTTGCTGGTTTTTATTATAAGCCAAAAGAACTCCAGCTTCAGCAGGACAACATTTCTCAAAGAAGCAATCTGTACATGAACAACCAAAGGTAGCTTCATTGACTAAGCTGATTCCAGGAGCTGGTTTGTATTCATTAATATAGTAGAAGTCTGACGGTGGGCCCTCTAAGTCAACAGTATTTTCGACAAAGATCATTCCTTTATGATTCTTTCTTCTGTTGAGTTCATCTTGCCACCTCTGCAGAGCTATCCTTTGTTTAGCCTTCTTTACAATGTATTCAGCAATGGCAGGTTTCAAAGCTTTGTTATTGTCTTTTAGAGATATTGCTTTGCCTTTGTTTACCTGAGATATATAATTATGCTTGTCATTAGAGAACTGTTGAAGTAGTAATGGGCACTTGAGATTTTGCAAAGGTTCCCAAGTATTTGTAGAATCTGGCCATCCTTTCCATTTTACAAGATAATATTCCATATCCTTAAAATATAAAAGAAAATTGAAATCAGATTATGACAGTCCTAATTACTTAAAATAATTTAATAACTTAAAGAATAAGGTAGCCGTTATCATCATTCTTAATAAAGTTCAGAATATATTGAATCAGAGGTTTCTAGTGGATGAAATACAAAACTTTATTTCCTTATATTACATATATTATGTACAGAATTTAGTTGTAGCATGTTTGAGCTCAGGTAAAAGAATTGCTCATGAAGATAAGAGTACTGAAATTCATGAATATTTTACCAAACAGTAATTGTTAAACAAAGTCGTATTTTGTATTTATCTTGATCATGGAAACAGGGAGTCTCAAAACTAACCATTTATGACCTATGTTAGTGCTTCACTTGGCCAGCACAGATGTAGGCATCCTCTAAGGTAGGTAATTTTAATATTTTACACACTGGATATAATGCAAGTTCTATTTCTCAATATCATGGGTACACATCTCTTACAGGTTCTACAGACACAGTGTCCAATACAGTCATTCTTAGCAGCATGTAGCTATCAAGCACCTGAAATGTGACTAGTCCAAGTTGAGATGCGCTTTAAGTGCAATACACACACTGAATTACAAACCCAAACACACAAAAAAGTAAAATATTTCTTAACATTTGAAAAATACTGATTACATACTGAAATATTTTACTTTTATTGGATTAAATACATTATTTTTTTTAAAGACTGATTTGTTTAAAGTCCTCTCTATGCCCAGTGTGGGGCTCAAACTCACAACCCCAAGATCAAAAGTCACACACTCTACCGATTGAGCCAGCCAGGTGCCCCCAGTTAAATATATTATTGAAAGCAGTCTCACCTGTTTAATTCCACTTGTTTAATGTGATTACTAGAAAATTTAAAATTATACATAGGTAGTTTATTTGTTTCTACTGGACATCACGAGTCCAGAGAATTCTTACCTTATTTAGACTCACCCGTGAATGGATTAGGTAGCAGGCACTCAAGCCACCAAAGACCAAACATTTTGATTTATCCCTCAGACTGCTGTTGTGGCCACGATGGTCCCTAGAATTTTGCCTTCCTTCCCCAGTGACTTAACTAGGTTCTCTTCCCTTAAAATCAGGGAATGCTATGTTAAGTTTCTCTTTAAGAAGGTAGTTAAGTGTGTGTAATAAAAAAAATTCTAAAGCCCCAATTTTTTTCTTTGTCCTCTGGAATAACTCACATATATCCACATTCTAAAATATGAAAGTGATTAAGCTGTATATTCTACAGTTTTTATTTTAAATCATAGATATGGATTAAAAACTTAATTAGGATACATTTGCTTTTCCCTGAAATTTTTAACAGTTTTTATTATAAAGGATACATATAACACTTGTTTTACTATTCATAATTTATTAATGCCAAATAACTGGAAGATTTAGGAAATGTTGCTGAGGCACAAACTGGGGTAAAGAGCCCTGAGGCAGCTTTGCTGAAGCAAGTCACTCAGCCAGTGAGTAAGTTTATTTTCTTCCCAGTGATTCATCTCAGTGTTTTAGTATATTCTACTTAATAAGCAATACTGCTTGGGAATTAAAAGAACTTTCCTTCTTTATGAAAAGGGTCAAAATATGCTTTACCTGCTTAAAAAATGTGGTTAAATTAAGGTGTGAGGATATGCACAAAAAGTGTACTTTCTTGAAAATACATATTGTAATTTCAGGGGAAAAAAAGAAAGCTTAGACATATTTGTTAGTCAAACTGGCCCACTAAGTGTAATACAGATTTCTCCCAATTTAGGATTTATGTTAGTAGATCTCTGCTCAACAATAATGTGATCCACGTGGCAGTATCTAACATATCTATTCTACTTCTTAACTAAGCAAGTTGTAAATTTTTCTGACTCTGGAATAAAGTAATGCAACTCTGGCCCTTTTTTTTCTGCTACAGTTTTTCCTACCATAACCCTGGATTATGCCTAAAATTGTCAGCAAATAATGGAAGAAACAGAAACACTGGCTTCAAATCAGATGATTAAACTAAATTATCATTCCGCAAAACCAGTACCACCATGCCTCTGAAGTCAGCTTCCAAAGTAACATATCATACTGTTTAGTAATGAGCCAGCTGCATTGTTAGTGACTAAGTTTTGTATGTTAATCCCATCAGTACCTACTTTACAGGTGGTAAAGATGTTTATAAAACGTGAGTGCCTTTGGCAAAATAGTATAAAAATACTAGTAATATTTTATTTCTACTTTGTGGACTTATTTTAGTAAGTGCATTTTACTTTAAATCCAAAAAAGATATTTCCATTTTGAAAAATTGATAATTTTGCACAGAAAAATTAGTTTGGCCTAACAAATTTAATTAATTCAATTCATTAAAAATTCCAAATAAAAGCCAAAAAGTTCATAAGCCTCATATATATCAGTATTTTATTCTGATATGCAATCAACTCTTGATTACCCATAGAAATGGAGTACAGCTGTAAAATGATCCATCAATCACTCCTGTATAATTTAGAATGCATCATAAGAATTTTTTCTTAAACACATTTCCCCCCACTATATTTGGCTTAGGTTCCATTCATTCAAATATTTTAGTATTTAAAATAAGTATGTGAAAGTTCAGCCACTAGAGGTGTGATGAGATGTAAGGCAGTGCTAGTCTTCAGGAGTAAAATCTCACTGGGAAAAGAAGGCAATAATATGTACAGTAAGTAGCAATGCAAGGCGGTACAACTTTATTTTTATTTTTTTTTAAGATTTTATTTATTTATGTGACAGAGACAGCCAGCGAGAGAGGGAACACAGCAGGCGAGTGAGAGAGGAAGAAGCAGGCTCCCAGCGGAGGAGCCCGATGTGGGACTCGATCCCAGAACGCCGGGGTCACGCCCTGAGCCGAAGGCAGACGCTTTAACGACTGCACTACCCAGACGCCCCAAGGCGGTACAACTTTAAATGACAAAACAAGACAATAATTACCACTGATATAAAGAAGGAAATCAATATAGCCAGAAAGGAGCACAGAGAAAACAGAACAAACTAAACTGTGAAAGACTGACAGGATTTGTTGGGTAGGGAACAGGGCAGGCAGGATGAAAAACACCAGCAAAAGCTTGCAGCTAAGATTTGTATGAAGTATCCAGGAAACAGTGAAAAGATGGATTTGGCTACCGTTAAAGTTCAGAATATTGAAGCGAGAGGTTAAACTGTAACAGCAAGGCAAGAGCAAATTTTAGCCTTGAACACTCGACAGAGCCATTTGAACTTTTTTGTAGGCCAATGGTTTTTACAATTCTTAGAAGGCATGGTGTTTCTGTGGGAAGCTTCCTTACATACAAATACATTTGATTCCATCTTGTTTATTAGAAACAATTTATCAGTCTTCTAATTCCCAAGCCAATGACTCTTCAGTCCTCATGTTACTTGACTTAAGTTTTGACATCACATTTCTCTCTTCACTATTGTTCCTTGACTGCCTTCTTTGCTGAGACTACTTACTATCACTGCCCACCACTTAATGCAGATACTCAGGGCTCTGTCCTTGGCCCCTTTCCAATAAGTGTTTATCGCTTTTGAGAATCTGAAGAAAGCTATGGACCTTCCCCTAACAAAAGTCACGTACGTACTAGTTTGGATAATGGAGAATATCTGGATTCCAGAGGATAAGAATTCTTGCTCTAAGTGCTCTCTGGGCAACCTCATCACTCCAGTGGTGTTAATTATATGCTGATAACTTCCAAAACTTTATCGGCGCCCCTATATATCCAATAGCCTACTGGACATCCAACAGGTTCTTATAGCCATCTATTTCCTTAGAACTCACCACTGTCCTTCCTAAATGGATTTTTTTTCCTGTTCCCCATCAAGGGTAATCTTACCCGTCATCTACCTAGTCACATGAGTCACAAACTAGGAGCTCAATCTAGATTTTTCTTTTCAATCCATCATCAAGTTTCTTCAGATATTTGTTCCTGTCCACCGTTATTACCATAGCTCTAGTTACTTCAGGCCTTCAGTTCTTGCTGGGATTGCTGCATTGATCGCCTAACTGGTTTCCCTGCCTCCAGACTGATGACACCCCAATTTATCTTTACTAAAGTGAAGTTTTCTTATAAAAATAAGAAATCCACAGTACCATTCTGTTACTTTGTTGCTTAAAAATTTTAATAGCTCCCCCACTGCCTAAAGAATGCAGTTCAAACTTCCTATTATAACAAAGATCATTCTTGATTGGGTCCCTGATGCCTGCCTCTCTAACACAGTCTTCCATCCTGGCCCCATTCACACACCACCTTCTAGCCATACTGAACTGCGACTGCTAGTACTTGAACATAGCAGGCGTTTTCACCCCTTTCTCCTTTGTTTACAAAGTTCTAATTACAATGGCCTCTTACATTTCCATAATGAACTTATTTTGGTCTCATTTTTTATGTGTGGAAAACCTACTCATCTTTAGAAGTCAGCTCAAATGTCACCTACCCTGTGAAGTCTTTCCTGCCTCGCCTGCCCAAGAACTGATCACTACCAATCCCTGTGTTCCCCTGTCTAAACTTAACCAGAGACCAGGAGGAATGAAATCTTACTCTTCACAGCCCCAAAACCAAGCACAATTGCCTACTATATCCTAGGCTTTGACTAAATGTTTCTGAATGCAAAACAAAAAATATGACTACCAACATGTATGCAATATGAAAAAATCACAAGAGTAACTACATGAATCGTTAAAAGAAATACAAGCTGTTAAGTTTGACCTGGATAGTAATTCATGTTTTTTTCAATATTTGTTATGTCATCTGCTGTCTATAGCCAGTAAGTGGTAGCAAGCACAAAAACTTAAAATATGTATATATTTTATATATATATGTATACATATATATATATATATACATATATATGTATATATATATATATAACAAAAAACAAAAACTATCTTCCTGTTAGCTAATTTCTCCTGCAAGTTTTGAAATCATCATATTCAGTATTAGTGGTAGAACAGCCTGAATCTAATTATGAAAACACTAGTGTTCTATGGAAAGTCACTGGATTTTCAGTCCAGTAACTGACCGAGTAGCAATTGTGAGACCCCGGCTAGTGCTTCAAGACTGACACAACTCAGCAACATGACTCTGGAAAAGTCTTACTTAAGAGTTCTCTTTTCCTGATGTCTGAAATATGGATTTTAGTCAAACGATTTCTGTTATTCCAGTTCTTAAAAAACCACTCTAAGTGCAGTCTTTCTGGAATATTAATCTATGTTAGATGTGGACAATTCTGCCAGTATGTGCCATGCAGTACAGTGGTGGTTCTAGAGACAAAGGACTACCTGGATACTTTATGAAGTCAAAGATTAGTAATATTTCTTTCTTAATATTTGCTTATTAAGGGAGAAGCCTTACCAATGCGCGTGGGGATTCTGATTCTTCACTGATGAGCTAAGTATGTTAATAAAGAGTATTCACAGTTTTGTCACAAATTTTTCTGTATGAAAGGTGAACATGGCAAGAACATGGTGCAGAAAAACCATACAGCACTGACACTACCACAATTTGTTCAAGTGGACACTGACATGACCTCACAACAGTAAGAGTCCTGTTGTTCCCCCAGTGAGCACTCATTCCACTTCCCAAACTGGCTATTTCAGAACTCCTCCACTTTGTTCAAGGTCAATCTCCCACTACCTCCCCGTTATTTTCAGCCGCACTAGACCTCTGTTCCTAATGCAGAGAGAAAACAGAAACTCTCTTAATTTCCACCCTTCCATGGACATGTAACTAGAGAAAAGGTGGATGCAGATACAAGAGATGTACTTCCTCCATCAATTATCCCACCTCTCCGGTCTCTTCAGTTTCTCCCTCTCTACTTGTTCTCACCAGCATTTAAACCTCCCTCATTTTTTATTTTTAGCTTTTTAAGCCTCCCTCATTTTTTAAAAGCAAAATTAAACTAAACCTCTTTTGAGATATAAATTCTGGAATATGTAATTTCAAAAAGACAGGATAAATTACTAAAAGTTCAGAGACAGGAGACTAAAGGCCACAGGGGTGGAAGATTTCTTTTCAGTATAAGAACGTTCAACTTTTATAACATTTGATTTTTAAAATCACATGCATATATTACCTATACAGATTTTTAAATAAAAAATTATAAACACCTTTAAAACCTACATAGCTCTTTCTCGCCTTCTTCAAAGCATTGTTCATACTACTATTTTTTTTTAAGGTTTATTTATTTGACAGTGAGAAAGGGAACACAAGTGGGGGAGTGGGAGAGGGAGAAGCAGGCTTCCCGCCAAGCAGGGAGCCCAGTGCAGGACTCGATCCCCAGGACCCTGGGATCATGACCTGAGCCACCCAGGTGTCCTTCACCTCTAATTTAGTCTTTAATTCATTCTATTTCAGCTTCTTCTATCCATGCACAAATATAGCTCTAACAGCACCAATGACCCTTCCATTACTCAAAATCCAATGGGTCCCTCATGGTTTTTCTTTGACCCACTGGCTTCTTCCCTATTGTGCTGACATTATCTCTCCCTCAGGTTTCATGATTCATTCTTCTGGTTTTCTTCCTACCTTTCTTGCCAGTTTGTCTCAGTTGCTTTGATAGTTCTTCCCATAAGAAACCCCCACTTCACCCCCCCATACTACTCATCAGTCCTTGTTCTCTTCTCACATTTTCTTTGCTTGATACTGCAATAGCCTCTAACCATTTTCAAACCATTCCTGGCCCAACAGCCAGAACACCATCTCAACACATCCATTTCATCATGTCACTCCCCTGCTCAAAACTACTAAATGTTGGGGCGCCTGGATGGCACAGCGGTTGGGCGTCTGCCTTCGGTTCAGGGCGTGATCCTGGCGTTATGCGATCGAGCCCCACATCAGGCTCCTCTGCTATGAGCCTGCTTCTTCCTCTCCCACTCCCCCTGCTTGTGTTCCCTCTCTCGCTGGCTGTCTCTATCTCTGTCAAATAAATAAATAAATAAATAAATAAATAAATAAATCTTTAAAACAAAACAAAACAAAACAACTAAATGTTTCCCTACTGTCCTTAAGATAAAGTCCAAAATCTTTTCTTGGACTGTAGGGAGCTGTACTTTCTGGGTCCTCCTTTCCTTCTAGCCTCCTTTTGATCCCTCTTGCTATGTTCCACTCACACTTTCTGTTACTTGAAGAAGTCAGGCTCTCTTCTGCCTCCAGACTGTTCCCTACTTTTCTTTCCATCCTTTAGGACTGAGTTTAAACACCATATCTCATGAACTGCTGCCGAGTTTCTCCAGAAGTTACAACCTTCTGTTACATTAGCACTTACCTCAATTGTAAGTGCGTTGTACAATTATATTTAAAGTTTTCTACCCTCACTAAAAGATCAACTCCATGTAATAGGGACCATACCTCTGTGTCATTACTTGCTGAGATCCTTAGTGTCTAGCATATGACATGGCAGATGGCAATAGGTATCTGTTAATTAACAGGTAACCATATCCATTCCCAGAGCTTCAATTGCTATCTTTCTGCCAATTACTTAAAAATCTGTTTCCAGTTCTCACTCTTAACTTAGAGCCACATTCTCAGCTACATACCTTACATATCTTACACTTAAATGTTCTCAACCTTCTTCTCTTAACCCAACCTGGTCCTCCTTTCCTAATCCTCCTATATTGCTGGGTCTCGGTAAACAGTGTTATCTACACCACTACAAGTCAGAAACCCATGTTTTCATAGATGTGGATCTCTCACTGCTGGATTCCTACCCAACCACTAAACCATAGACTTGTACATTCTATAACCATGATAATTAAAGAAAAATTACCTATTTCTCTTCATCTTTAGTTTAAGCACTATAATTTCTTTCTTTTTTTTTTTTTTAAAGATTTTATTTACTTATTCGACAGAGAGACAGTCAGCGAGAGAGGGAACACAAGCAGGGGGAGTGGGAGAGAAAGAAGCAGGCTCATAGCAGAAGAGCCCGATGTGGGGCTCGATCCCACAATGCCGGGATCACGCCCTGACCCGAAGGCAGACGCTTTAACCGCTGTGCCACCCAGGCGCCCCTAAGCACTATAATTTCTTACCCAGATCACTGCAACAGCCTTTCCCCTCCCCACCAATCCACTTTCCTCACTGCAGAGAGAAAATTCTCTGAACTAAATATCTGATTGTATCACTCTTTTTAAAATCTTTCAAGTGATCCTCCATTGCTGTAGAATGCTGTGAAAGCTCCTTCACTCATCTCTCATTCTGTCCTACTCCCACATTCCAGCACTCCATTGTCTGTACTAAAACCATGAGTTACAGTGTACCTGTCTTTTTTAGGCCTCAGTGGGATATTCCTTCTCCTGGGAAGCTTTCTCTGGTGAACCTCCCACAGATATGTAACGAAGTCTGCCACTGCACTTACTACACTATATTGCAGTGGATGGTTTACTTGTCCATCTTTCCAGCAGGCTGTGAGTTCCTTAAGGTGAGAGAGTTGCTGATTAATCTTTATTTTTCCCAGAGCCTAATGTAGTACCTAACACACAAAAGAAACTCAAATGTTTACTGAGACTATAGAAAGATGATACAGGAGCTATTAGTCAGCAGACCGCTGCTCTAATGTAAGTAGATCTAGTGTACTGGTGATTGTGAGGACTGGAGAAATCACTGATGCAAAAGCCAATTCAATTCATTAAGCACTAACTAAATACCCATTATGTACTAGAAACTACAGTAAGACATAGTCCTGGCCCTAAATGGTTGACAATTTAGCAGAGAAGGTATGAAACCAAGCTATAAAATGTGTCAAGTTCTAGAATAATAAGAACAATGCTTATTAAGTCTTGACTATAAAGCAATTAATTTTAGAGACACAGGGAAGGGAAGAAGGCCAAAAATAGGTGGTAACCTTTCAGCTGAACTTTCCTAGCCAGAGAGAATTCTGTCAAGGAGAGAAGGGAAACAACAGTAGCCCAAAGAGGGAACTGGATGAGAACAGCAAAAGGGCATAAGGTGCCCAGCTCACAGTAGGTGCTCATTAAATCTTAGCTAAATGAAAGAATTTACAAGTACTTCTGTGTGAATAAAAAGTAGGAGATGAGGCTGGAAAGATAGTTGGTGGCCAGATAATAAAGAACTTCAGTACAAAAGGTCTCAGCTTAGATTGGTAGACAGGCCATTAAAAGGTCTAAAGCGAGACCCTAACACAACCAGAACTGTGTTTTAGTAACATCTGAAATGGCTTTGAGAAATATGGTATTGAAAAAGTGTCTCTTACGAGCTAAATGGAGGGGTACACACACAAAAAAGGACACAGTCATATGATCTTTCATGTGCCCTGAACATGAGAGGGGAGAGAGAAAAAACGGAGAGGTATGTTGAAATAATACTGGCTTAAGATTAAGTAATCTGTGCTAGAAAGAAGAAGAAAGGTGGGACCTAAGTGTGCAAGTAAGGGTGCTTATCCCCAAACAAGAAACCAAAAGGATTGATGAGAAGGACGAAAGGGAAACCCAAGAGCAAAAGCTATCCAAAACCTAACGACAACACTCAGAATCCTGTATAAGAATAATGGTAGCTCCCTCAATGTAGGCACAGACCCCTACGTAGCTAACGCTGTTCAAGTACGGCAAGAATGAACAGGAAAATACAAGTAGACAGAGATAATATAATCTGATGACCTATTAGAGGGTAGGCAGAAAGGAAGAACTAAAAATGTCTGAACTTAAAAGGTTAGGTAACTGGAGGTATAATGGTTTTGTTAGCTTAGATAGGGAATATTACTAGATCAGGATGCAGATTTGAGAAAGGAAAACAGGTGCTGTTTTGAATATGTTGAATTTGGGAACCTGTACAGTGTCCAGTTTGAAATAAAGTCCATAAAGAGGTCGGTGCCTTACAAATATTTGGCAGTCATGAGTCAAACAGATAGAAGCAGAAACCACTGAGAAAGAGGTCATCTACAGAGTCACTTCAAGGTGAGAAGAGGGCCAAGGACAGAGCTGTGGAGGTTATCTACATTTCAGAGGAAGGACAGAAAAGAGACAACAAAGGAGATTCAGGAAGAATAGTAAGAAAAACGGGTGGAAAAAGGAGGGGAGACAGAAGTGAATAACAATGACAGAAAACACTTCTACAATATGAATATCACAGGTCAGTCTCTGTTGTAAGCATTTATCTACATCGACTCATTGAATGCTAATCATAACCCTATGAGATGGGTACTACATCTATCCTCACTTTCTAAGTGAAGAAATGGAAACACAGAGAGCCTAAGTAATTTGCTAAAGTTATTCAACTAATAGATGGTAGAGATGGAGTATGAGTGTTGGCAGTCTCTCCTTGGACAAAAGAATTTCAAAGAGAGAGAGGCCAACAGTGTCAGACATTGCTAAGAAGGAGAGTAAGCTTTGAGGTCCTCATATTGGAATTAGGAGGTCACTGATAGGGGCATAAATCAGAATAAAGTGGGTTAAAAAGTTAAGGAGAAGTGAAGAGATGACCCCCCAGGAGAAAATTTTTACAAACTGTATAACTCATGAGGGACTATCTAGCATATATAAAGAACTATTACAACTCAATAATTAAAAAAAAAACAACCCAATTTAAAAAAATGGGCAAAGGTTCAGAATGGACAGTTCTCCAAAGACACACAAATGGTTAAAAATCACGTGAAAAGGTGCTCGGCATCATTAGCCGTCAGAGAAATGCAAATCAAAACTATAAGGAGGTACTACTCCATGCCCACTAGGACAGCTATAATCAAAGAGTCAGATAATAACATGTGTTGGTAAGGAGGTAGAGAAATTGAAACACTTGTAACACTGCTGATGGGAATGTCCCTTTAGAAAAGTTTGGCAGTTCCTCAAATGGTTAAACACAGAGAAACTGTATGACCCAGCAATTCAACTCCTAGGTATATATCCAAGAGAAATGAAAACACGCCCATACAAAAACCTCGACATGAATGTTCGTAAGAGTATTATTTATAATAGCCCCCAAACAGAAACAACCCAAATGTCCAAGTGAGGAATAAACTATATATGCTATATTCCTATAATGGAATAGTTGGCAATAAAAAGGAATGCTGTATTAATACATGCTACAATATGGACAAATCTTGAAAACACCATGCTAAGTGAAAGAAACCAATCACAAAGAACCACATACATATTGTAAGGTTCTATTTATATGAATTGTCCAAATAAGCAATCTACAGAGACAGAAAGTAGATTAGTGGTTGGCTAGGGCTAGTGGGGGAAGAAGATTGGGGAAGTTTGGGGAGTGGTGGCTGGGTGGTGTGGAGTTTCTTTTTGGCATAATGAAAATGCAACCATCACCACAGTCAACTTTAGAATAACTCTGAGAGTATGCTAAAGGCTCTGAACTGTACACCTTAAATTAGTGAATTATATGGTATGTGAATTACATCTTGACAAAGCTGTTTTAAAAAGTTAATGGGAAATGAAGTAGAAGACAGGAATGCTTGAGTGGGGAGGCAAGGTCAAAGAAAAATTGGGGAAGACCTGAATAGGTTTTACTGAGAGAAATCAATGGAAAAAGAGAGCTTAATACAAAAAACGAAACAAAACAAAACAAAAAAACATCATGGATGAAGCAAAGTCCTAACAGGGAGGGATAGGATAGGAAGAAAAAGGAAAAACAGTGACAGCAAAGATACAGATAATTGGTGTAAATGTAAGTTGAGAGTTCATACTTGAAGGAGCCTATTTTTCATGGAAGTAGAAGACAGGGAAGTACTTCCCTGTCTGTGGTTGAATATGAAGGTGAAGGATAGAGTAAGAAGTCCAGAAAAGTAATAAAAGTTAGAAAAATTGCTGACAAAAAAGGGAAAAGAAAGCAACAGATAAAAACCTTACATAGAACTGAGTGGAGTGAGATTAGAAATAAGGTTTAATGGCATCAATATGTGGGATTATAGGATATTCTTCGCTACACTGGTCAGGCCACAGTTTATACTCTGAGATGGCAGGTGACTGAGCTGTTTTGGGGTTGATGGTTGCTGAAGAGTGTAGGTGAAATGCTTAATCATAAAATCCCAGATGGGGAAATTAGTTATATGAAAAGATGATGGCTGTTTCAAAGGAAGAACTGGATTTAATGATTGAATCAATATGGAAGATGAAAGAGAAGGATTCCTAATTCATTTGTCCGGAAGAACTGACAAATAAATGACCAAAAAAGAGTTCTTGGAGAGGGAGCAGGCTACAGAAAGATGAATTACTCAAAAATATATCATAAGGTATAGATTGAGGAAGGCTCTTAGGAAAACAAACCTGTCATTTTAAAGAGAAACAGGAATCAGGTGAGGCCCAGAGAGGTTAAATGACTTTGAGAAAGCCACAAAGTACCAATTGAAGGTCAGAAATCACTCTGAACTCCAGGCCATTCTATTACACCACAAAACCTCACTAATAACTGGAGTTTGACATGATACAGGACATACAAATGGTGATGCTTCCTGAGGAGATTCAATAGCATTAATATTGGGTTTGAATTTCTAGGTTTATTTCAGATGATAGTGGGGAAATATGATTCAGGAACAAAATGAATGACAGGAGAAGCCAATATGAGATAAAACATTTGCTCTGGTAATCCACATGGAGATAATCAAGAGTTGGATGTAGAATGGTATAAGCACCTTAAAATATTCTAATTCAAGAACATTTAATGCTTCAAAATCCTCTCAATGTTATTTGGCAATACAGATGATAGGACATATAAATTTATTATGGCTCAGAATTTTTAACATTAAGAAGAGCTTTTGCTTACTTTTAAGGTTCTTTTTATGTTACAGAAATATGAAATACTGAATTGAAGTCTGATTAGGTCTCTTTTAAGGGGCTAGATATTTGCCTTACCTTTACTACCTTGTAGTCACACAAGTATTCCACCTCATAATTGTTTAGATTCCTTTTGGTGATTCCAATCGATTTACATGTGAGTTTTTCTTTTCTACATAATTCCTGAAGAGTATCAAGTGAAACTAGGCAAGGCACACACCAAGCTACAATAAGAAAATAGAATTCTTTACTAATGAAGTAGCTACTCAATTAAAACAAAAAAAGGAAAAACTTAAGATCTCTATATCCCCACCCTTCAACTGGCAATTTTACAGGACTGAAAATTCATAGACAAGAAACCATTTATGTGTCTTCAAGAAAAAGTTAAGCATTAAAGAACTATTTTGGTAAACTGGTCTTCTTGGATTTTTTTCATGGGTCTCTATCCTACTATGCTTAACTAAGGTAAATTAATTTCTATTAAGCCACCTGAACAAAAAGTTTCATGTCCGTAAGCTTTCTTAAAATTACATATAGATGCAAAGGTCAATAGAGATAATGTTTTCACCTTTTCAGTTATATTCTACATAGAATATAAAGAATATAATCGGTTTTAATAAAATGTAGATCTCTAAGACAAACATAGCGTTATTAAAAATATCTTAAATGTATTTTAAAACAGCCTTACAAGTTATTAAAAACAACTTTCTCCCTTTCTCTTGGTTGGACAGTAAGAAATGAAATCTAATTGAAATATAGTTCTACAGTAACATAGTCATACATCAATCACATGCCCTACTTTTCCCATTCTGGAATGCTGCATGAAATTTTAACTCCATTTATTATTTTGCCTATGCTGTATTATTATCAAGGTAAATAAGCCCAAGAGTTATAACAAATAATGGAGAATTTATTTTCATAATACTCATTTCCTGTATTGTTTTTAAAGCCAAGATTTACAAAACAGAGTATTCAATTTACATAATCCATATACCAAACTTAAAAAAAAAAATCAGACACACTCATAATTAACCTTACAGAAGCCAGTAACTAAATGTGCTGAAGATTTTACTCTCAAATTTCTGTAAACAGTAAGCTACCATATAGCATATAAACACAAACTGATGTTTAGAAATATGTAATAAATTTGGTTTTATGGCTAGTGTTACGGTAAGCACTCCAGAGAATCAAGGGTCCTCTGCCCCAGCCTTTGCTAGCTACCCAGCTACATGACTTCAGTGGTATTTCCATCTTTCCAGATTTCAGATTCACTGCAAAAATGTGAGGGTGGGAGTAAAGTGGAATTAACCAAACAGAATCTCTCAGTAAACTCAAGCTTTACGCGGTAGCTCTCCAAGGTAGTTGTGATAACCTTTTGTTTTGAGGTAATTTCCAAGGAAGAGAGAACACACAGCAGCTCTGACTATATCCTTCCCTCACCCTCCCCAACTCACACTGGGGCTTCATTGTCAGAAACCTTGAAGCACGATCTCCACCACCCCGCTTCCTATAAAAGATTCATAAGTCTAGACCAAGAAAATGAAAGGTATTTTCTCCAAAAAAATATGTGGGAGAGTGACTGCTTACTGTGGAGTGGTAGTTTGGGTGTAGGAGAGTGGTATAACAGAAATGACCGCTTAACTGCCTTCCGTTTAAAAAACTTCGGGATGTTTTGTGTAAAGTTAACCTCACTATGCTGATCACGTGCGAAGGAGGTTCCTCTTGGATATCACCCAAGGTGTGTATGTCTGTTGTCCCTACCATTTTTATCTAGTTTAACTTGAGGGTCAAGACAACCCTCGACGGAAATGCTATTTCTGAGGAAAAAAACTGGAACATGAAAAACCTCAAACCCTTGGTTAACAATTCTGATTAGCTATAATAATGTAGAAGATAATTCATTTGCAAGATTAAACATTTCATTACCACTACAAAAACCCTACACTAGGTTCACACTAAACCCTAGTGGAAGAAAAGTTGGGGGATAATGAGTTCACAATTTAGGTGGACAAGAGTAGTGCTAGCAAACACCTTTAAACTCTAGAATGCCTTGAAAATTCCAGTCTTTCAGAGGGTGCACGCGAGAGGCAGGCGCACAAACACACGCTAGGTATCTAATTCTCTGGCGTCCACATAAATAACACGCAAATTCCCGGTGGGCATAAAAATTACCGTAAGTCAGGGGCTACGTCTTCAAACACCCACTTACTGGGATGTTCTCCGACGCGGAATTTACACTTCTAGTGCGTCCGAACTGGGGCGTATGCTCACTTATTTCCTTAGCGTTCATACTTCAGCCCCAATTTCTTTTTTCCTCTGATACTGAGGTCACATTCACACCACGGGGTACTTCGCGCTTCCCAGTTAAAAAGCCAGCCCGACCACAAAACGTCCCGCCCAAACCACCACAAAGGAGTAAACCACACGCGTGCCCACAGGCCCTCGAGCACCCCCACCCCCGGGGATTACCAGGAGCCGCGGCGGCCGCCCGAATACCTCCACACGGCGACCAGGCGGGGAGGGGCCTCCGGCCCAACGGGCAGCGGGGGCCGGGCCACGGAGTCCGCGGGACCTCCGCGGAGCGAGAGACAGCCGACCTCGGAGCAGCGCGCGCGGACCGGGCCCCGCGAAAGCGGGGCGCAGGGGGAGACTGCGGGGAGCGAGCGGGCCGTGGCGTGAGAAGGGTCAGGGACCGGGGTAAGGGTGAAGCCCGGAGGGCGCCTTTGGGGGCCAAGGTGTCAGCAGGGCGGGAGGCGGCGTCTCGCCGCGTCACTCTCCGGCAGGCCCGCGAATCCCGACCCCGCTTCCCGGGCCTCGGGAGTTTGCCTGGAGAACGGGGGACAGTGAGGGGTGCCGCTCTCCAGCCCTCACCTCCTCGCGCCTCGGCCCCGGCCGCCGCCATCTTGAGGAGCTTTCATTCAAACTGGCGCGGTCTGACGGGATAGCTCAGCTGGACTGACGCCCCGCCCCCGCCCGACCGGCGCGGGAGTCGGGGGGCCCGGGCTGGGGGCTGGAACCCGCGACGCGTCCTGACGTCACCGGAGGTCGACCCCGGCCGGAGCGGGGAGCGCGCATGCGCCCCAAGTCCCATCCCGACGCGCGGGAGGGCGGGGGAGCCTGTGGGGTGCGGGGCGCGCGGTCCCAGCTAGGCGGTGTACTCTGGATTAGCGGCCCCTCTACCTCGATGGGGTGGTGTAACTCTTAATTTGGGAGTAAGCACATCAGGCTTTCCCACGCTTTTTAAGTCTTTCACATCAGCCCTACTTGAATGTTGTGCAAAATCCAAAATGTAGAGGGGAGCTGTATGGTGCAGAGTAGGTTTACCTCCCATGCCTGTTCCTCAGCCACCTGAGCCCTATTAACCATTGTTTCTACGCTCCTAAATCAAAGGTTCTCAAAATTGGCTGCATGTTGGGATCACTTGGAAAGGTTTTGTTTTTTTTGGTCCCGCTCGCTGAGATTGATTTAATTGGTATGGGTATGACCTCAGCTTTGGCTAGAGCTCCCCAGGTGATTGTAGTGTGCAGCAGTTTGAAACCACCAGTCTCCATCTGTGCTTCTCACACTTGAATGGCCATAGGAACCTTCTGGGGATCTTGTTAAAATGCGGATTCAAATTAGGTAGGTCTGGGCTGGGACCTGAGGTTCTGACGTTTCTAACGAACTCTTCGCCTGATGGTTCGGCTGGGGCGGGGGTCGAGGGGAAGGGTGTGCATAGTTAGCTAACAAGGCTGCGGGACGCCCGGTCTTCTCTGCGAAATAGCTGTAGCAACTCTTAACGGGTCTCCCCACCCCCACCGCCCCGCCCCCATCCGTTCTTCACACAGCTTCCATGGTGATTGTTCTAAGCAGTCAACGCAGAAATCTTAAAGAGTCAACTGGGAAAACCTGGGTAGAAAGCCGTTTGACATCGACCAAGGAGTTTTAAAAGAAATTTATGTCAAAAATTACAAAAGTCTTTCAAAGCATCCTGTATAAATTTGGAATACCGTAAACACAGAACATTATTGTGTTTAAACACAAAATTTAAACACAAAATTAGTTTGATTCCATTGTGAAATACGATCTAGTCACTTAAAAAGATGTTTATGAAGCCTTCAGTATCACGGGGAAGTGTTTAATATGTTAAGCAAAAAAGCAGCAAGACCCTATAAAAGTTTCGACTACATAAAAATGTGTAGGAAGATAAATGTAAAATCCCTGGGGAGTGATTTCCTTTTTGATTTCTCCTTTTTACATATTTAACCATTTTCTATAATGAGCATCTTATTACCTTGGTAATAAGGAATAAAAGGTCCTATCCAACCCTATCACATGGAAGCCCCTTTGTGACACGGTGGTTCCTGCCCACTTCTCAAGCCTCACTGCTCATCATTCCCTCTTAATTTGTGACTTCCTCAAATATTCCCTGCTCCCTGTCCCCAGGAGTTCTTCAATTCTGCTCTTGCTGCTAGAAAATGCCTACTTTCCCCCATCTTTGCCAGGATTACTCCTAGAGACCCTTTAAGACTTAGATGCAGCTTCTCTGCCTTCCTCCCCTCCCCAAGTGTATTCACTGCCAGTCCTGTATGTTCTTAGAACCACCCAGGAGCACCCATCCTTAGCTTCTTTCTTGGTTTTTCTTCTACCTCATTGACCTCTACCTCGCTGACCTCTCTTCTCTCCCCTTTTTGGCTCCCTTTATCTAGCCTAAATGCTGGGGTTCCTCAGGGCTTGGCCCCAAGACATCTCTCTTAGGCTGTCTCCCTGATTGACTACCTCAGTTCCCGTGGATTTATATCTTTATGCTTAAGGTTCCCAACTTTTTGTCTCCAGCCTTGACCTTTTCCCTGAATTCCAGATTTGAATATCCACAGTGCCTAGCGGACATATCCTCTTAGGTGTTGCACAAATATCTCAAATTGAACACACTCATAGGAGTGCCCTTGATTTTTGCCTGAAGACATGGTCCTCTCCACTGCAGGCGTCCCCAAACTTTCTCATCTCAATACATTGGCACCACCATCTACTCAAGGGACCAAGAAGGAAATCTAGGTGTCATCTTGATTTACCCTCTCCTCATTCTGTAATTTCATTGGCAAGTTGTGTCAGTGCTATGTCCAAAATATACCTTGATTCTGCCTCTTTTCTCCATTGTTGCTAATATGCCCTTAGTAGAGGCTGCCATTTCTCACCTGCAGTCCTATGAAAGCCTACCTGGTTTCACTTCCACTATTGCTTCCCCTCCAATCTATTTTCCATACAGCTGAAAGAGTGACCTTAACACATAAAGTGGACACATATTCTTCTCCTCCTTTAAATACTTCCTGGAGTACCTAGAATAAAACACAAACCTTCTGATAGCTTGCTAGGCCTTAAGTGATTGGAACCCTTCCACCCTGACCTTACTTTGTGCCACTCTCCTCTTTACTCACTGTTCTCTAGGATCTTTTCCATCCATTCAGAAATCTTTTATGGTGTATTTCCTATGTGCCAGGCAATGTATTAAGTGCTAAAAGTGGACAGGAAAGAAAAAGATCCCATCCGCATAGAGCTTATATCCTAGTGGGAGAAGCAGATAATAAACAAGTAAATATCTTAAGACAACTGTAATTACTTGCTAGAGAAGCTGCTCTCTCTTCACATGGCTACCTTCTTATTGCTTGGGTCTCCACTTCTTCCACTTCCTCAGAGGCCTCTCCTGGTCACCCTATCTAAAGTAGGTACCTCCTGTCTTCCATTCTCTCTCCTTGGCACTAAATGCACTTCCCAGTATTTGTAGTTATCTTGTCTGTTTTTTGGGTCTTGATCAGTTCAGTAAACATTTAAGGGATGAATTAGACTCTTTTGTACATCAACCGTTTTGTCTTTTGTCTTCAACCCCACTAATTCCAGGGGACAGATTAGACCTTGTCTCTTCAACAGGTACCACTGTGTCTACTATCTAAAGCAGCAAGTCTCAAAGTATGACAGGAACCCTGAGACCCTTCAGGAGGCCCATAAGTTCAAAACTTTTCATAATAATACCAAGATGTTTTCTGACTTCTTTCCTCTCACAAGTATAGAGTGAAGTTTTTCAGAGGATATACAACTTGGATATTGTAACAGATTGAATGAAGAAACAGAACAGAGCTATCTTCTCAAGACAGACATTAAAGAGATTTGAAAAAACGTGAAACAATACCACACTTACCACTAAATCTTTTTGTTTTTGAAAAGTTATCTTTCATAAAAATGTTACTTAACATGTAGTTTTTTGTTTGTTTTTTAAAGATTTTATTTATTTGACAGAGAGAGAGATAGCCAGTGAAAGAGGGAACACAAGCAGAGGGAGTGGGAGAGGAAGAAGCAGGCTCCCAGCGGATGAGCCTGATGTGGGGCTCGATTCCAGGACTCTGGGATCACACCCTGAGCCAAAGGCAGACACTTAACGACTGAGCCACCCAGGCGCCCCTAACATGTATTTTTTTTTTTATTTAAAAAACAAATAAAAAAATCTCTTGGTTTTAGGACTAACCCATGGGAGGGTAACATTTTTCATAACATTCAGAAGACAATGGGGAAACATACTACTGTAATCCTCACCTGTAACTCAGGGAGATTTGTTCTGGAAAGTTCCCTCTCATCTCCCCCATGGCCTGGTTTCTGAGGTTGGTTCTGATCTTTCCTGAAAAACCAGAGCCATGCCAGGCCCTTGGTCCCAAAAGTTACCCTTGGATCTCCCCAACATGCCAAGCAACAAAAGCTCAGACTGATAGCAAAATTTCACATAGGAAGGAAAGGAAAATATGAGTCAAATAGACTACAAGTTACAAAAGGAAGGAGGCTGGTTGAACAGACGAGGAGGTGCAGGAGTGATGGGGAAATCAGAGGCAAAATATTTACTGCAACAGGTATGACTCCAGGCCTCCCTGCTTCAGTGGGGAACCCAAATTCACCCCCCATACCCAATATGCACCTTTGTATAGCCAACCAAAAATTGTCTGTGGCAGGAAAAAAAAAATCTCGTTTTTTTTTAACTTCTGTAAATATAGTAAATAACTATAACTATATATGTATGTATACAAAACCAATATGGGACACCTGGGTGGCTGTCAGTTAAGCGTTTGCCTTTGGCTCAGGTCATGATCCCAGGGTCCTGGAATTGAGCCCCGCATCGGACTCCCTGCTCAGTGGAGAGCCTGCTTCTCCCTCTCCCTCTGCCTCTCCCCACCCCCACTCATGCTTTCTCTCACTCTGTTTCTATCTCAAATAAATAAATAAAAACTCTTTACTTTCTCAATAATTTTTAAGAGTGTAAAAGAGTCCTGAGACTATAAAGTTTGAGGATCTTGGTAAATCCTGGCTATAAATGGAGAGGAAATCAAAAGCCAGACGTATACATCATTGGCCTCAACGGAAACATACAGAATTATGCCTCCACCCCCCCCAGGTTTTTCCCCATTAAGACCCCTGCAAACATGATTTCTAGAGATCCATGGAGTATCTCCTCTTTCATTTGGATGTTCTTCAAGAGGCAGGGAATAGAATGGACAGTGTGAATTTAAATGAAGTAATGTACATAAGGTGCTTAGAATAGTAAGTAATCAAGAAAAATTGTTTACAAAAAAATAGGAGTATTAGTTCAAAATTCACACTTACTGTTAGTTCTTGGAAAAATTATTTAACTTCTCTGAATCTATTTCTATTTCTACATATAGAACACAGAAATAATAGAGGCTTGATTATTCTCTGCATATTGCAACTACTCAGGGAGTTACGGTGAGGTTACAATTTAAAAATGAAATAAAGAATTAAAGCAAACAATGGTATCGTTATAAATGTTACATAGTTACTCAGTTATTTTAGAAATCCTGACATTTTCCCACAGAATTTGTTTTGTGCTGATACATGTTATCTTTAAAAGCTCTTACACATATAAAAGCTTTGTTTGTGATGACAAGTATGTTGTTTCCCCCCCAAAACTTTCACAGTATTATATATAGGAATTTATTTCTGTGTATTTGGCTCTGTCCTTTAGACAATATCAGACATGTAGACAGGCAAAATTATAGTTTGACATAACCTCTTGCTTTACTGATAAAAGTGCTTGTTTTAAAATTTTTTTAAAAAAGATTTTTAATTCATTAGAGAGAGAGAGAGCATAAGTAGGGAGAGGGGCAGTGGGAGAGGGAGAAGCAGGCTCCCTGCTGAGCAGAGCCTGCCGTGGAGCTCGATCCCAGGGCCCTGGGATCACAACTGGGATCATGATCTGAGCCAAAGGAAGACGCTTCACCGACTGAGCTACCCAAGCGCCCCTCATGTTTTTAAATATTTGGGCACTGCAAAGATAATTGGTTAAGTGCAAGAAAAGATCAAGATGTTCATCAAAAATATCTACTTTAGGTGGTAGATTATAGGATGTTTGACATTTTCTTCTTTTGCAATTTTAAAAAGATTTGAGAGAGAGAGAAAGGAGAGGGTGCACGTGCATGCTGAGCAGGGGAAGGGGAGAGGGAGAAGGAGAAAGAGAATCTCAAGCAAACTCCACACCGAGTTTGCAGCCTAATGTGGGGCTCAATCTCAGGACCCTTGAGATCATGACCTGAGCTGAAATCAAGAGTTGGATGCTTCACTGACTGAGCCACCCAGGCACCCCTTTCTTTTGCAATTTTAATTTTATAATGAATGTGTATAATTTTATAATTAGAAGAATGTTGAAGCTATTTTTACCTTAAAAAAGTAAAACACAAGAAAAGTTAATTGGCAAACCTTCCCTAAATTCAGAAGAAAAAAAACTTGTTACATGAGGATGCAGACAATTTGGAGTACATTTCATTAGGCGACAGAGCACCTTTGGTGACAATTTCAAATTTGATATGTTTGGGGAAAAAAATCATTGCAATGCTGACTAATAAAGCCAGAAAAGCAGTGGTATTCCTTTCCTTCTTTATTGTGTTTCTAAAGAAATCATAAAATATGCAAAAGATGTACTTACTGGCCATTGTCCTGTAGAATACAAAGACGACCTTTTTCTTCCATGTAATGCACTTATTCGATAGACATTGACTGAACACCTATGTTCAGGTAATGTTTTGGGGCCTGGGACATAATGGTGACTAAGAGCGTCTCTGCTCTCACAATACTTACTAATGTAGTGGAGAAAGCAGTCAAGTAAGTAAATTATTACATAGACATGGAAGAAAAGAAAACTCTTGAATAAATCCTTATGATATTTTATTCTACAGGTTTCATTAATCTGCTTCAGGGGTTGACAAAACATTTTCTGTAAAGACAGTAAATATTTTAAAGTTTATGGGCCACAGAGTCTCTGTTGCAACTACTCACTGCCATAACAGTGTGAAGACGGCCACAAACAGTACAGATCCCAGTAAGCCTGGCTATATTCTAATAAAAATTTTATTTACAAAAATAGGAATGGCAGAGAATTGACACACTGGCTATAGTTTGCCAGTGCCTGATCTAGTTTAAAGAGCTAACAGTAACTACAAAATAAAATCCTAAAGCACTTTCCAAAGCATAACTGAAAGCAGTTCAGCTAGTTCAGATGCTACTTTCCTATTTTCTGAAAACATTTAATTTATATTTATTTGATTTCAAAGTTTTTAGTAACTGGAAAAGATCCTAAAAAACGGTTAACTAAGTACTCAGCCTTAATCAAAGCCTTTGAGTTAACTTTGAGTCTACTTCTTTGTGGACTCAGAATCATATCTGAATTCTTTTTGATTCTGTCAATAATCTGACACAGAATAATCATGAAAAAACTTAAGTTTGGTTTCTGTATCTTTAGAAATAGATTACTGCCATCTAGCTCCATAAAAATAAGCTATAATGAATAAAGCACATCCACAAAGCCTGAACAAGATAAAAACAGCACAAGTTTTAATTTTACCACTGGGTAAAGATACTTCCTCTTTTCAAGTCTTCTGGGAACCAAGGAGAGAAATGAACAGAAAATCCTCTCTTGATAATAGATTCCGATGTGCACTCTCACCTTCCAGTTCTCTTTTCAATATACACAGATTAGTTGTCTTGTTTTAGTTAGTGAACAAGCTTTTCATTAGTAATCCAGTGAGTATCTCAATGCCCTAGTGAGTGTTCTCTGATGAACAGAATGTGGCTAGCCCTCTCTTCAAAATAAAAAGATCTTTTAATTTCAAAAGATAAAATGTTTGTTAGAGAAAAAAAATCACACTAAACAAAATTGTAAAAAGGAAAAGTGAAAGTGCCACCCTATAATATTTCTGTCCACAAAAAGGCCACTGTTACAAGTTTGGTGGGCAGCCCTCTAGACTTTTGTTTTCTGTGCTTGTCACACACATATGTATACACAATTGTTGAGTTTATGAATTTACTTTTTTTTTCTTTTTTAAGATTTTATTTATTTATTTGACAGAGAGAGAGAGACAGCCAGCAAGAGAGGGAACACAAGCAGGGGGAGTGGGAGAGGAAGAAGCAGGCTCCCAGCGGAGGAGCCTGATGTGGGGCTTGAATCCCAGGACCCTGGGATCACGCTCTGGGCCGAAGGCAGACACTTAACGACTGAGCCACCCAGGCACCCCTATTTTTTCTTTTAAGCAAAAATGGTATCTTACTTTGCACATGGCTCTCCAATTTTCTTCATTTAGTATCAAAGACTTGTAAATTGTTCCTAGTTCATTATCTAACAAGAATTAATAAGACTTCTTCAAATTTGAAGTTATAGAACAAAAATTTTTTAAAAACATTGTTAAATTTCCAGTAAAATTTCCTTCAATTCACTCAATTTAATTCTAAATAGCTTCATGATAGAAAAAGTTCCTTATATTTCCCACTAATAAAGGACCTTATATTTCCCATCTTAAATGGAAAACAAAAAAAGGTTGCAACACTTACCAATATATTGTATTTTAATAGAAACATATACAATTCATTCAAAAAGTATTTTAATATAAACATCACTTGTAAACAAAACCAAATAATATTGATAGTCTAGTTCTAAAAAAGTCCTGGTTTCTCTAGAACACTAAGAAGCCACTTCAATGGTGATTGCTTCACATTTTCCAGTCTCTTGATCTGTGCATGTCACATGTAAAGATCCATCCCTAAACAAACAAAAAATAACATTTCATAAGCTCATTTCATAGGAACAGAAAGTTCTTAAGAAATTATTTCAGGACTTTGAGTAAACGAGATAATTTTAATTTTTGAAAGAGTATTAAGATAAAGAAGAAACACAATTTCAGTGTCTAAACTTAGTGTCATATGCTATAATTAGGTGGCTGTTCCTAAAAATTTCTTCCTAGACCACTGACACAGAAGGTGTATTCCTTGAAAACCATGATGATCAAGATCTCAAGTTTAAGCCTTTACACACAGTGAAGATGCATCACGCAGTCTTTAAGCCTAGACCAAGGCAAACCTACTCTAATGAATTTGACATTCTTGCTAAGTATGGTTATGGAATGAATTGTCCCTAAAGTTAATTTGGAAATGATTTACTTGCAAGACACAGGCTTATGGATGGCTGTTTGTTAGTGGAGTGGTAATAGCTGGATTTAATTAGTAATTTATTTCCTAGAGATTTTCTGCAGCAATACTGAAATAAACTTATCCTTTCATAGGACAAATAATATCAATTATGAAAACCTTAGAAGATTATATTTAAGATTGATAAAAATTATATCTCAAACTTCATGGACCAGTTTTTTACACTGACCACACCAAAATAATTAGAGTTCATAAAAAATTCAGAATGCAAATGATGAGATACACTTTCTTTGTAAAATATAGCAATTTTGTAGGGCAAAAAATGTAATTCACTGATAAAGTCTTTGCAAGCTTTAATAGACGATTTTCTTAGAATGGCAATGCATGAAGAAATCAATAAACTAACAAAAAAGGTCAAGCCTCACAGTGAATTTTCTGAACATCAGAAGTAGTTTAATTTTGTACCTTTTCATAGTAAGAACAGCTAATATATCACGTAATCCGTTTTCTTTTTTATCTAGATCCTGGAGTACAACCTGTTTATGCAAAAATAATATAAAGACGATTCAGTACTTTGATATGTTAATAAACTGATGCACCAGTTATTCCAATGGACCAAATCTTACTTATTATTGAAACAAACCTTTTAAAATAGGGCAGTTTTCAATTACCAGAATCAGAGAATAGGATTAAGCTTTCTTAGTGGAAACGTCTCCTCTAGAGAGAGAGCATATAACTAACAGATTTGTTCCTCTTAAACAACATATCCTAGATTATGAAGTATACTTTGTCTCGGAAAACAAAGACTGCTTCTCTTTTTGGTAAATAAGCTATTACCAGTAACATGTAAATTATATTTTGGTATATACTTCTATATATACTTTTAAAAATTCCAATATTTTAAATACACTTGGAAAATCAAAATTTTTTTTTTTTGAAAACCAATTTAAAGAAACACATGACAATTTCTTTTGTACAACTAAGATTACATTTGTACATAGCAGATACTAATGAATTTACCAAAAAATTCTTTAGTTTCCTAAAGAAAGGTATACCAATAAACCAAGTTTGGAAATGACTTTTCAGATTTTGCCAGTATCAAGTCTTATGACCTCAGGCAAGCACTAAGTACCTTAGTTTATTCATTTGTAAAACACAGAGATTAGAACAGATAAGATCTCTAAAAGAGTTATCTTCAAATTCAGTATTAGGTGACTACCTCTTCTTCTGGCATCTGTAAGTTAGGATATGGCGACAGTAGCTGCAGCAGAGTCTTGGAGTAGCGTATGAAGAGAAAAGGTAATAAATGTACAAGACAGAGAAGCTAAAGGAATACTAAGGCAGCCAAGTGAGTTTAGAAATACAGTACACTGAAAAGTGCTTATGTAGTAATCCACAACAGAAACATCTGGAGGACCTTTTGAAAACTTTACTAGTTGAAGAGCCCTAGTCCCCTAAATTCTAAGAGGTTTGAGGTGGAGCCCAGATAGGTTTTGTATGTGTGTTTTCATTATTGTTTTGTTGAATGAGAAAACAGATATAGGGGTGCCTGGGTGGCTCAGTCGTTAAGCGTCTGCCTTCGGCTCAGGGCGTGATCCCAGGGTCCTGGGATCGAGCCCCACCTCGGGCTCCCTGCTCTGCTGGGATCCTGCTTCTTCCTCTCCCACTCCCCCTGCCTGTGTTCCCTCTCTTGCTGGCTGTCTCTGTCAAATAAATAAATAAAATCTTAAAAAAAAAAACCAACAGATATAAAGCTAAAGATACTATGCATTCCCTTTGGTTACCTACATTTGTTTTATTTTCACTGTGAAAGTACTTCATGCTCATGTCCTGTGCTGTTTGTTAAAAAGTCAGTACAAAGTGTTAAAAAGTAAAAAAACAAAACAAAACAAAACCCTCTTGGTACCTTCAAATCTACTCAGTTAAGTTTCCTAAATATAGTTCTAATACCTATAGATATTTTCTGTATCCATGCATGGATATTTATATACACACACCTACCCAAACACCACCTCCCTCACACACACCCGTGCTCTCCAACTTTTTATTTAAACACAGATGACATCATACTATAAATACAGCTCTGCAGTCCCTGTATATGTGTTTTAATGTAATTATATTTCTTGGGCGTGTTCTAAGCAAATAAAGTGGCTCCACCTCATTCCTTTTAAAAGATGCAGAGGATTCTATAGTATGAAATAGAAATGTAGTATTTTGAAAAAGCAAAGGTATCCTGTATACGAGGCAGCATGGTATAATGGCAAGAGCAAAGGCCCAGGAGTAAACCCAACTGAGGCTAAATCTTAGCTCAACAAGGAAAATAAGGTATTTAGTGCCATGAGCCTGTTTCTCAATCACCTATGCAATGAATGTAATAATGTCTATCTCATAGCATTTTGAGATATTTGTAAGTTGCCTGGTATAGTGCCTGGCATGTAGCAAACGAAAAAATGCCATTTCCCCTGCCATTTACATTTTACCAAGGAAGGTCGACAGCACAAACAGAAAAAATACATATTGTGCTTTGTTTTTATTTTCCCGTAACTCTTTCAAATTAAAATTGTTTATTTCTTCTCTCTTTTAAAAGTAGAAATAATCAATTCATAAAAATGTTAGATAGATGTCTTATATACATTTTATATTAATATTAAACTGAATCAAATGAAGAAGGAAAAGCTAAACAGTTTCACATGACTAATTCATTGCCCAACTTTATATATTCACCTGTGCGAACTTGTCTTCCTCTTTTGTAGAGTTTTTCCCCTCAGACTCATACAGTTCAAGGCATACTGAAGATATACTTCCAGGGGCTTGTAATGTGTGTTGTCTTCGAGCTGGCAAAGGAGTCCCTGATGGGAACAGTACTGTGAAACTGTTGGCTCCTGATTCATCGACTCCCTAATAAGCAGAAAAATAATATGCATACCCTTTGATATTTATCATTACAGTTATAAAGTCATTCCTATTATATATATAATACTTAATCCTTGTTGATAATCTAGAAACTACAGATAGGCAAAGAGAAGAAAACAAAAGTATTCCTTAACCCTAACCTACTTCATTTAAAAATAAATTGAAACATGTATATCTCTATCTATATTTGAAGGTTATGATTAAAATTACAAGAAATTAACATGCTAAATAAATACTAACTGAAAGAAAATGAGAAACTCATTAAGTATAAAATTATAAATCTAAATTGAAAATTTTTACCAATATACAAAGTTTCACTGTAAAACCATGGTATGTATAAAAACTTATGGCAATAAGTTAATGCTACTTTTATGGAAAAGTAAAGAAAAGCTAAACCTACCTTAACTAAAATATCTTTGGCTGAACACTCTATCTTAAGGGAGTCTTCCACTAAAAGGTTTTCTTTCCCAATAAGAATCCCTGCTTCTATAGCTGCACCAATAGGGATGACCTCATCAGGAGGGATAGAATTCAGAAGCTCAACAGTTGGGAAAAGATCTTTAATCAGTTGCTGTAGCCTTGGGATTCGGGAAGATCCTCCACAAAGGACAACCTAGAAAATAAAAATAATTTTCAGTTTTTTACTTTTAGAACAATGGCTGTTTCTCAAAATTAAGTGTTATAAGGTCAGCCATCTTTACCACATGTAATGGTAAAATACAAGCCCTATTTTAACATTATTTTATGTCATACTTACCATATATATGTGTGTGTGTGTGTGTGTGTGTATATATATATATATATATTTAACACATTTTAAGTACTTAACATATTCTTTACTCATAAAAACAAAATTTAAAATGAAGAGACCTCACAACACAGCAAAATACAGCAACAATGCGGGTTTTGATTAATATGGGGTATGAGGCTTAACCATAAATAGGCATTTGAATAGGAAATATATTAATACTTTATACTATTTGTTTACATAAACCTTACAGCATTTTTGTGACAAAATAAATATAAGCAATCTCTCTATGTGAAAACCACGACACAGATTTTTGTCTTCACCATGGAAGAACACTGAATTTTCTGAGGAAAAAGATGTTTTACAAAACTACATTTTAAGCTCTTGGTCCATCTGATTAAATATGTTGTTTCTGAAGAATTTCATATAAAACCGCTCCTTAATGAGCTTGTCCACACAAGTGCCCCAGCTTTTATGGCCTCCACCTGAGGGAACGGGGCTCCAAATCACCTAGTTCTGACAGTCAAAGGGACTGGCATTCATGAGTCCCACAGGACTATCGCAAAGACTATCACATTTTAAATGGTTAAGGAGCACCCCCTGCCCAGTGGCTATACACCTGGGCTCAGCATAGAGGGAGCCAGGCAAAAAATGCCCGTTTCCCAGTTTATCCCTGGAAGAGGTTTGACTGCATACTTTCCCAGCTGCTGCCTGAAGAGTCTGGCTTGCAATCAGCTTGTATCTAGGTGCTGACTGCAATCCTCCTCTTTGGGACACTGATGGTCTTGGCATACTCTCAACTACTGAGAGGCACGAAGAACAAAGATGGCAGCTTAGGCATAAAGGTTTGAGAGGCGACCAGGAGTTTGGGGCTGGGGTGATTGACAAAGTTAATTTCTTATGTAAGAACAGTGTGTCAAGACTGGAAGATGTGGCAGTTATATGTAATGCACAGAAATCAACATGGAGAGTCAATATATATATTCCTAACAAAATTAATCCTCAAAAACCAATCTTAATGAGACAAAGATAAGTGATTTTCCCAATACAGTTTATAACAATAAAGTTGCTTGCTTAAGTCAGGAGAGTAACGTGAATAAAGTGAGAATGTCAATAGAGAGAGAGAAAATATAAAAAAATACCAAACAGAAATCACAGAACTGAAGAATATAGTAAATGAAAAATTCAGTAGAGAGGTTAAATAGCACATCAGATGAAGCAAAAGAAAGGATTCGTGAACTCAGAGACAGGACAGAGGAATTCACTTAAACAGAGGAGCAAAAAGAAAAAAGAATGAGAAAGAATTAAGACAGCTTAAGGGACTTATGGGACAATAGTAAGTATACTAGGGGCGCCTGGGTGGCGCAGTCATTAAGTGTCTGCCTTCGGCTCAGGGCGTGGTCCCAGCGTTCTGGGATCGAGCCCCACGTCAGGCTCTTCCGCTGGGAGCCTGCTTCTTCCTCTCCCACTCCCCCTGCTTGTGTTCCCTCTCTCTCTGGCTGTCTCTCTCTGTCAAATAAATAAATAAAATCTTAAAAAAAATATAGTAAGTATACTAATATACATATTATAGAAGTCCTAAGAAGGAGAAGAGAAAGAAAAAAAGGGGCAGAATGTGTATTAAAAGACATAATGGCTGAAAACTTACTTAACCTGGGGAAAGAAACAGATATACAGATCCAGTAAGCCCAAAAATTACCAAGTAAGATGAATAAAGAGACCCACGCTGAAATTAAAGTGTCAATAGGGCACATGGGTGGTTCAGTTGGTTAAGCGCCCCTCTCAATTTCAGCTCAGTTCATGATCTCAGGGTCATGAGATTGAGCCCTGCATCGGGCTCATAGCTGGGCATGGAGCCTACTTAAGATTCTCTCTCTCCTTTTCCCTCTACCCACCCTCCTGCCCCCCCCCAATGTCAAAAGTTAAAAGACAGAATCTTAAAGGCAGCAAGAGAAAAGCAACTTGTTACACACAAGGGACCCTCTCATAAGATAAGCAGATATTTTTTTTTTTTTTAAAGATTTTATTTATTTATTTGACAGAGATAGAGACAGCCAGCGAGAGAGGGAACACAAGCAGGGGGAGTGAGAGAGGAAGAAGCAGGCTCCTAGCGGAGGAGTCTGATGTGGGGCTCGATCCCACAACACCGGGATCACGCCCTGAGCCGAAGGCAGACGCTTAACCGCTGTGCCACCCAGGCGCCCCAAAGCAGATATTTCAACAGAAATTTTGTAAACCAGATGTGAGATATTCTAAGTGCTGAAGAAAAAACCTGTCAGCCAAGAATACTCTACCCGGCAAAGCTGTACTGCAGAACTGATGGAGATATAAAGTGTTTTACACACAAATGAAAGCTGATGGAGTATACCAGACTAGCCTTATAAGCAATGTTCAAGGGAGTTCTTCAAGTTGAAACAAAAGTATGCTAATTAATAACCTGAAAACATATGAAACTATAAAACTCACTGGTAAAGGTAAATATACAGTTGACCCTTGAATAATTCAAAGGTCAGGAACACTGATTCCCTGCATAGTGGAAAATCCATGTATAACCTCTGACTACCCCAAAACTTAACTACTAATAGCCTACTGTTGACCAGAAGCCTTACCAAGAACACGGTCAAGAAACACATATTTTATATGTTATACGTATTATATACTGTATTCTTACAATAAAGCAAGCTTGAGAAAAAAATGTTAAGAAAATCACAAAGAACAGAAAATCCATTTACAGCACTTTATTGTATTTACTGAAAAAAAATCCATTTATGAGCAGATCTGCACAATTCAACCTGTGTTGTTCACAGGTCAACTGTAGTTAAATTCAGAATACTCTAATATTGTAATGGTGGGGGGTGAGTCACTTATAACTCCAGTATAAAGTTTAAAAGAAAAATACCATTAAAAGTAACTAACTACAATAATTAATTAATGGATACACAATACAAAAAGATGTAAATTATGACATCAAAAACATAAAACGTGGAGAGGAGATGTGTAAAAATGTAGAGTTTCTGTATGTGTCCAAAGTTAAGCAGTTATTAGTTTCAAATAAGGCTATTATAAGATGTTTTATATAAGCTTCATGGTAACCATAAAGCAAAAACCAATAGTAGATACAACAAAAGATAAAGATATGAAAGCACATTACTATACAAAAAAAATCATCAAATCACAAAGAAGGAAGAAAGGAACACATGAACTACAAAACAGAAAATTAGCAAAACGGCAAAAGTAAGTTCATACTTACCAAAAATTACTTTAAATTATTTTTTGTACACTAACAACAAATCATTGGAAAGAGAAATTAAGAAGACAATCCTTTTTTTTTTTTTTTTAAAGATTTTATTTATTTATTCGACAGAGATAGAGACAGCCAGCGAGAGAGGGAACACAAGCAGGGGGAGTGGGAGAGGAAGAAGCAGGCTGATAGCGGAGGAACCTGATGTGGGGCTCGATCCCGTAACGCTGGGATCACGCCCTGAGCCGAAGGCAGACGCTTAACCGCTGTGCCACCCAGGCGCCCCTAAGAAGACAATCCTATTCACAACAGCAATAAAAAGAATAAAATACTTAGGAATAAATTCAACCGAGGAGATGAACAATCTATACACTAAAAACTATAAAGATATGGATGAAAGAAATTGGAGAAGACATTAATAAGTTGAAAGATATTCCATGTTCACGGATTGGAAGAATTAATATTGTTAAAACGCCCACACTACCCAAAGTGGTCTACAGATTCAATGCGATCCTATCAAAATTCTAATGGCATTTTTCACAGAAATAGAAAAGACAATCCCAAAATCCATACGGAACCACAGAAGACCCAAAATAGCCAAAGCAATCCTGAGAAAGAACAAAGTTGGAGCATCACACTTCCTGATTTTAAAATATATTACAAAGCTATAGTAATCAGAACAGAATGCTATTGGCACAGAAACAGTCACACAAATCAATAGAATAAAGAGCTCAGAAAAAAGCCCACGCATAAACGGTCAATTAATTTTCAACAAAGGAACCAAGAATATACAACAGGGAAAGGACAGTCTCCTTAGTAAGTGGTGTGGGGAAAAGTGGATATCCACAGGCAAAAGAATAAAACTGTACAATTATGTTATACCATAAAAAAAAAAAATCAATTCAAATTGAAGACTTGAATTAAGACCTGAAACTGTAAACCTCCTAGAAGAAAACACAGGGGGTAAAGCTCCTGGACATTGGTCTTAGTAGTGATTTTTTGGATTTGACACCCAAAGCAAAGACAATAAAACCAAAAAAAATAACACCAAACTAAAAAGCTACTGAACAACAAAGGAAACCATCAACAAAATGAAAAGGCAACCTGTAAAAAGGGAAAAGATATTTGCAAACCATATATCTGAAAAGGGGTTAATATGCAAAATATACAAGGAAGTCATAAACTCAAAAGCAAAAAAACCAAACAACATAATTAAAAAATGGGTGAAGGACTTAAATAGACATTTTTCTGAAGAAGATATACAGGTAGCTAAGAGACACATGAAAAGATGCTAAACATCACTAATCATAAGGCAAATGCAAATCAAAACCACAGTGAGATATCACCTCACACTTGTTAGGGTGGCTCTCATCAAAAACACAAGAGATAACATGTATTGGCAAAAATACCCTTGTACACTGTTGGGAATGTAAAATGATAGAGCCACTATGGAAAACAGTATGGAAATTCCTCAAGAAATTAAAAATAGAATTACCACATGATCCAGCAATCCCACTTCCGAGTATATATTCAAAGGAAATGAAATCACTATCTCAAAGAGATATGTGTACTCTCATGTTCATTACAGCATTATTCACAATACCCAACATATGGAAATATCCTAAGTGTTTGTTTTTTTTTTTAAAGATTTTATTTATTTATTTGACAGAGAGAGACAGCCAGCGAGAGAGGGAACACAAGCAGGGGGAGTGGGAGAGGAAGAAGCAGGCTCCCAGTGGAAGAGCCTGATGTGGGGCTCGAACCCATAACGCCGGGATCACACCCTGAGCCGAAGGCAGTTGCTTAACCACTGCGCTACCCAGGCGCCCCTCCTAAGTGTTTGTTGATGGATGGATGGATGAAGATGTGGCATAAATACAAACACAAAGCAATATTATTCAATCTTTAAAAAGAGGGAAATCTTATTATTTGCAACAACACGAATCAATCTGAAGGCATTATGGGAGGTAAAATAAGCTAGAAAGAGAAAGACAGATACTGCATGGTGTCACTTATACGTGGAATCTAAAAAAAGAAAAAAATGTCAAACTCATAGAAACAGAAGGTAGAAAAGTGGTTGGAGCTAAGTGGTGGGGGAAATAGGGAGAGGTTGGTAAAAGGATACAAAATTTCAGTTTTAAGTGAATAAGGTCTGAGGATCTAATGTATAACATGGTGACCATAGTTGATAATATTGTACTGTGTAATTGAGATTTGTTAAGAAAGCAAACTTAAGTGTTTTCATCTCTGACCCAAAAAGGTAAAAATACGGGGTGACAGATGTGTTAATTAACTCCATGGTGGGAATCCTATCACAATGTATACATATATCAAATCTTACCTGTACACTACAAATATCTTACAATTGTATTTGTCAATTACAATTCAACAAAGCTGAATAAAATTGCTCCTTTATAAAGACCTTAATTTCCTAATTCCTACACATTTAACACTTACATCTCCATAGGTACACAGAATACTGAATAAATAGGTAGCCCAAGAAGGGAAATCATCAATAATTACTTATTTCACAGTCTTTTTATGGATGTTCTCAAAGCTTAGTGTGTTAGAGAAAAGGATCAACTGATGAAAACTAGGCCTCTTTAACATTAGGTGTGAAATGAGGAGTAATACCATACTGATCTTCAGGTGAGGGCATGAGGAACATCAGCTGAGTGAAACAAAAAAAGAAAAGCAGGTTTACTCTGGCAAAGTTCCCTAAGACCTCCCTAAAAGGTCTGTTTTGGAGGTAAGTAAAAATAAAAGTCTTCTCTAAAACTTTATGATCTCATGTAACTACCATGAGAATAAAAATGTAGAATATGCCCTTTCAAATCTCTCATAATCAACATCAAAAAGCTTTAAGAAGCAATTAAGTGATGTTATGCAAAAACAAACAAACAAACAACAACAACAAAAAAAACAGCAAAAAACCAAAAAACTTGGGGCGCCTGGGTGGCTCAGTTGTTAAGCGTCTGCCTTCAGCTCAGGGCGTGATCCCTGGGATCGAGCCCCACATCAGGCTCCTCCGCTATGAGCCTGCTTCTTCCTCTCCCACTCCCCCTGCTTGTGCTCCCTCTCTCGCTGGCTGTCTCTATCTCTGTCGAATAAATAAATAAAATCTTAAAAAATCCCCCGAAACTAAAAAACTAGAAAATCTTGGCTTTTGGAATTTTCATTTAAAAAAGTAAAAAAAATACTAACAACATGTTTGTTACCATTAATGCTGACCGTAATCACCAAGTATTAATTCAAATAAATTCTTTAAACATCTAGTCTGTAGTATGAGATTTCTTTTGCGATTTAAATTTTAATAGAATATACATATTTTGAACATAAGTAACTTGTCTTACTAAAGGCTTTTCAAATATAACTTTCACAGTAATTTCATAAAACTGCTGTTAAAAAATCAAACCATCTTAACTATTTGGGTATTAAAAACATGAATCTAAACAACAAAAAGGAAAAAAAATCAGATTATTCTAAAAATAAAATAATAAAATCTGTCAAAGCTTATGGAATAAAACCAAAGCTATTAAGAAGTGAAACTATAGTTAATTTTTTTATTAGGGAAAAAAAAATGAAAAAATAAATTGGCATTCAATATAAGAATTTAGAAAAATATGAAAGTGTCCTGGAAAGACTAGAAGAAATAAGGAGAAAATTAGAAATAAACCAACTGGAAAAGAAAAAAAAATGACTTAAAAATAGATCTAAAAAAGTTTTTTGGGAGATAGTAGTGACAGGAGTTGGAGCAAAAAAACCCCCCAAAAAACAAAACAAAAAACCAAGAAAACTTCTGTCAAACCTAGAAAAGGAAATTCAAAAAGCAAAAAGTAAAAAATAGAGAAATTGTCCAGATCTCAAAAATTTCTCTATACTTTTACATTTTAATATCAAAAGATACACAAAAATTATAAATTATAAATTATACAATGTCAAATGTTAAAAATTTAAGAAATCATCATGAAATAGGTCTGCAAAATACTTAAATTCAAAATTGAAGCAGTAAAGAGAAATCATGAAAGTTTCTTTAGAACTTCTGAGGAACAGAGAATATCCATAGAATACTTAAGATGAAATGGTATCAAATTCATCTTATAAGCACCTGATAACCCAGGAACAAAACCACAAAAACAAACACCAATAAACAAAACCCTATGGAACAGAGGTTGCAAAGTAGCAACCTGCAAATTTTATCATGCAAAATGTTTTCTCTCTCTACACAGTATTCTTAGAAGTTCTGAATGAGTCACTAACATTTAAACAGTAAATTAAAAAAAAAAAAAAGAGGGGCGCCTGGGTAGCACAGTGGTTAAGCATCTGCCTTCAGCTCAGGGCGTGATCCCAGCGTTCTGGGTTCGAGCCCCACATCGGGCTCCTCCACTGGGAGCCTGCTTTTTCCTCTCCCACTCCCCCTGCTTGTGTTCCCTCTCTCGCTGGCTGTCTCTGTCAAATAAATAAATAAAATCTTAAAAAAAAAAAAAAAAGAAAAAAAATCAAAACATTAAGTAAAAATACCTCTAGAAGTACTCACAAAAAAACCAGTAACATTAGTTACCTCCAGGGAGGGAAAAAGACTGGGTGGTTGGGGGCGGGGGAATCTTTTGCATTTTGAATTATGCAAATATAAAGCCAGTTCAAAATAAACAGTAAAAATTTTTACTCAAAGTCTCTATTTGAGAGTCTGTTAAAAGGCAAAGGCTTCAGTAGCACTAGACTGCATCCCTGAAAGGCAGTTTAAGTGGGCAGCTGCTACCCCTTTTGGAGGACAGCTCCTGCTATATGTGGCAGGCCCACCACTACTTCCTGTGCCCCTCACACCAGCTAGTGGTCACTTGCCATTTATAGTCACATATTTACTCTTGCTTTTCTTAGAGCAAAGAGTTTAATGTGAAACTTTTCAAACTCTCCAAACCCATCTCTCAATCTAGTAGGAAAATGAAAGAAAGACCAAAAGGATTGTGTGTTTCAAGGAAAATGGGGAATATACTTCCTTTTTGAAGAATGGCATGATACACTCAACCTGCTGTCTTATGTAGCTGCCAGGCAGCTTAACTGTGGTGTAGTACTTAAAATACTCATATAGTTTATGTATAGAAAGAAATGGACTTTTTTCATATCATCTGTGGGAAAATCTCAGCACTGGTGTATCAGGTATGACAAATCAAATGTTGTCTTTCTGACTGACATTATATTCTGCAATAAATACTACCAATAGTTCTGTCCCTGTAAGAGATTTGACTGGCTCACTCCTACTCAAATGAAATGAATACTTTGGAAACTCACTTGACAAGGGATCTGACACACTTTCTTATGTTGAACTTAATTTACAGATATGTAAATCATATCTAAAATCATATTCCCACATTATGTGGTTAAAAATTCATTTTAGAATTCTACATATATCTTTGGAGTAGTTATGTTGAATACATATTTAAAAACCACAGTACAAAGGTTCTGTCCTTGTTTAGAGAAACCAATTTTTTAAAATAATATTTATTTATTTGACAGAGAAAGCATACACATGTGCACAAATTGGGGGAGGGGCAGAAGGACGGGGAGAGGGACAAGCAGATCCCTGCTGAGCGTGGGCTTGATCCCAGGACACTGAGATCATGTCCTGAGCCAAAGTCAGACACTTAACCGACTGAGCCATCCAGGCACCCCTAGAGAAACCTATTTTGTGAGTAGATATTTTTCATGATGAAAATGAAAAAAATGAAACATTACTCCTAGTTAAAGGGTTAAAAAATTTTTTTTAAGTTTTTATTTATTTATTTGAGAGAGTGAGAGGGAACATGAGCAGGGGAGAGGCAGAGGGAGAAGCAGACTTCTTGCTGAGTGGGAAGCCCAACTCGGGGCTTGATCCCAGGACCCTGGGATCATGACCTGAGATGAAGGCAGACGGTTAACCAACTGAGCCACCCAGGCTGAATTCTATACCAAACATAACTCAAAATGTAAAATCTGACACTGACATTATGGAACAGAAGAAAAGGGGTTTCAAGGTTCCAAATCTGGAGAAATTAGTTGTGAAAGAAACATTAATTATTAAATATTTCTATTTGTAAATTTGCTATTTGTTTCAAGCTGGAATTTAAAATGTAACCTCCATTATCAGATATTTGTATTTTTATACTGAGTTCAGACTGATATTTTCTGACAGCTGTGTTTTCCTATACCTGACAACTTTACTCACGTTTGCGCCTGGCCCCTACAAGTAACTGCTAGAGCGTGTAACCTCTCCCACACGGTGCCTCAGGCTATGAAGAAAAGGAAGGTAATATTAACCTCTTTCCGAGGAACACTGTGTATGATTACATTACCTTGGAATAAAGTTAAAGTACTGGAAGTTTTGGTTTAGAAGGTATTTTTCTGAGTAAATGAATCAGATATATTGTGGTATTTTATCATTCTAAGTTCAAACATTTGAGTCAAAAAGGAATAATGCTCTTATTTCTTTGAGCATGTCTCAGGAGTTGTTTTTTTTTTTTTTAAAGAGAGAGAGAGAAGTAGCCTCTGCTTGTAAAGTTACAACCTCGGATAAGGCAGACCTTCAAGGAAGGAGCAGGTCATGCTCCTGGACTGAAAAAGAAGGGAGGTAGGAGCAGTAAAGATAAGAAAAGGACCAAGCTGTGCCTCCAGCTTATAATATGCTTCTTATTTGAACAATGCTAGAGATTCACCCATATGCCTCTCACTATCCCTAAACAGAAGCCCTGGGGCCTGACTGATAAGCAATGGTTCAGGAGATGCCACGGACAACTCATCACGCAGGGCTGAGAGAATGAGTTGGGAGGCCAGTAGCACTTTTTTTTTTTTTTTTAAAGGATTTTACTTATTTATTTGAGGCAGAGAGACACAGAGAGAGAGAACACGAGCAGGGGGAGAGGGGCAGTGGGAGAGGAAGAGCGAGAAGCAGACTACCCACTCAGCAGGGAGCCCGACATGGGGCTTGATCCCAGGACCCTGAGGTCATGACTTGAGCTAAAGGCAGACGTTCAACTGACTGAGCCACCCAGGTGCCCCACTAAGGCACTTCTTAGACCACTGAAACCAAAAAGCAGAACCATCCTCCTTTAAAGCATTTGATATCAAAAGGGGTTACTTTGTTCAGACAATATGGTTAAGGTAGAGAAGCCTGAAATACACCGACTCCTTCCTGCTAACCCACGTAAATAAGGTGAAAAAAAAATAATCACAGAAAATTAATGTATTAAAAGAATAATTCTTCATAACCAAATGAGGTCTATCTCAGGAATACTATTCCACATTAGGAAATAATCAATAATTTATCACACAACTTTAAGACAAATATAAAGGAAACCATAAGCCTGCCTTGCAGGTGTCCAGAAAATACATCTGTAAAGACTCACCACCTATTTCATATTAACACAGGAAATGTGAGGAAAAGAGAATGTCAATATGAGATAGAGAATCTACTTCTTTTTTTTTTTTTTTTTAAGATTTTATGTATTTATTTGCCAGAGAGAGCGAGCGAGCACAAGCAGGGGGAGCAGGCAGAGGGAGAAGCAGGCTCCCCACTAAGCAGGGAGCCCCAGGTGGGACTTGATCCCAGGGCTGTGAGATCATGACCTGAGCCGAAGGCAGACACTTAGCCAACTGAGCCACCCAGGTGCCCCAACTATTTCACCCAATTACCAGCAATTACATTTTTGTTAAACGACTAATAAAACATTCCTCTAAAAAAGAGAACAAAAGAAGGAAGTTCTGACCAAGGCAACCAAATATATATAAAAAAGTGAGGGATACACATTTGAGAGAGAAAATATCACCACTCAGAGGTATAACCCTCTCCCAGAACTCTTGGCCCACCCCAACTACCACCCCCCATTTTCCTGCTGCCCTTATAGCAAAACTTCTCAAGAGAGTTCTCTGTACTTGTTGTGTCCACAATCCTACCTTTTTTTTTTTTAAAGATTTTTTATTTATTTATTTGACAGAGATAGAGACAGCCAGTGAGAGAGGGAACACAAGCAGGGGGAGCGGGAGAGGAAGAAGCAGGCTCCCAGTGGAGGAGCCTGATGTGGGGCTCGATCCCATAACGCCGGGATCACGCCCTGAGCCAAAGGCAGACGCTTAACGACTGAGCCACCCAGGCACCCCCACAATCCTACCTTCTATTCTACATTAAACTTACTCCAGTAGTGTGTTTCTCTCTATAACTCCACTAACACCACTATGACTAGGCACTTGCACATTGCCAAACCCAGCAGTCAGTCTTCTGGCCACACCTGCTGGGCCTCCAGCAGCACAGGGCAGATATCTTTCCCTCCCTGACGTGGACAATTTTACTTTGTCTGCTGGTTCTCATGTCTCCTCACTGGCTAGTCCTAAATCCCCTGTGCCACATCCCCTTTCAGCTTGTAAATGTCCAGAGGCTCTGGACCCTGTCCCGAGGTCTCTTCTCTTTTGTGGCTCTATTTCGTCCAGTCATGGCTCTAAGCGGCACACAGGCACTGATGAATGCAGATCTCCAGCTCAGAACTCTCTCCTAAAATCCAGACTCACATGTCCAACCACACTGTACTCCTGCCCCTGCAGCCAGAGACATCCATGCTGTGTTTATTAAAAGTTTTAAAATTTGGGATTTACTCCTAAATTTTATTCTAAGGAAATTAAGGATGTTCACAAAGCCACAAAGACTGCTTTTTATAAAATCAAAATAACCTATGCAACTAAAATAAAGAATTGGTTTTATAAATTACGGTATGTCAATACAATCAAATACCATGGGGGAACAAGATCTTCAGTTTGAGATTTCAACAAATTCTGGAAGCTGGAAAAGAGAGGTAACTGTCTTAAAGCAGATGAAGTTTGAGATAACCAAGGAGAAAGCAAGGTGGTCTGACGTACACAGAATCCCAGTGTGGCCCAGGCCTTGGAAGCACCAAGCAGCACAGGAAGGGAGGCTGAAGCAGAGACGTGAAAGCAGGATGACTGGTAGAGAGGATAGATGCAGAGTGACTGGATTCCCCAAAGCCCTCCCCCTCACCCAGACAGGAGGCCACCAGCACCTTCTCCCATACTCAGGGATGGGAGGTTTGGACCAGTTACGGGATGTGGGTACAAAGCTACCGCACAGGGCAGGAGTGGGCATGGTGCTGAAAGCAGGTGGAATAAGGGAAAGTGCACATATTAAGAAATAGGAACCTTGAGGCTCCTACTCTCAGAAGGCCAGAAACCAGACATGTCCTTCTCGAGCAAGAGATCAGAGGATTCCTTCCGAGAAAAAAAAAAAAAATACTGCTAAGAAGAGACTTCCAGACACTAAGGTGAGAAAGGCAGTGGGCATAGCCATGGGTGAAGAAAGAGCTTGGGTTCTGGAGGCAGACTGCCCACGCTCCAGTCCCAGCTCCACCACTTATGCACTTCACCTCTTTGGAAACCTCTTAGTTTCCTCACCTGAAAATGGAGATCATGGTGCCTACCTCATGGTGCCGTTGTGTGGATTAAACGTCTTAAGGCAAGTAAAAGTTCAATCATTTCCTCCTCCTTCCCTGTGAGAGGGTTACACATCCCCACCCATTGCCACTGCGACGACTCTGCCTCTCTGCAGGTGGAGTGGATTTCCTCGCCCCACTGTCAGCCTGGCCCTGTGTCTAGCTTTGGCCAACCGCATGTGAATACACTGAAGCACACCATATTGAAGCAGACGCTTTTTAAAGCCATGCATGTTCTTGCAAGCTCTCTCCTTCTTTCCCCTCTGCCATGAGAAATGCATGTCCCAGGGAGCTGCTCCTTTAGCCTGGGTCCTGCAGTGGGAAGCACGGGGAAGACCTACAGCCACCTTCAGCTGCCCGCATGAAAAGTGAGAAAAAATTGTTTTACTATAGAAAACCACTGAGATTTGGGGCTTGCTTGTTACTGTAAGAAGGTCAACAAACTACAAAGACAACTCTATTTTTAAGTTCTCAAAAGTCTATACTTTAGAAATACCTGGGGAGTGAATCTTTAACAACATTCTTAATCCTAAGAATATATTCGACCTGAATTCAAGCAATTGAGAAATGTACCATTTGTGATATCTAAATGTCAAGGCTCTATGACCAGTTAATGAGGGAAGAGAACTTACGTTAATTGATCACTTACAATATGCTACACATGGTATTTCACTTAATCCTTGTAACAACCCTGTAGAATAAGTTATAATACTCACTTAAAAGGTAAGTATTTTCACCCTCCTAATAAGAAGAGACAGAGAAGGTTCAGGAAATTAAGTGATTTGGAATAAAGTCTACTCTGGAACTATTAGCACCATGAGCCTTCCAGTTCAGGTGGGTCTGTCTCCAAACCCACTCACTCCACCATGGCCTTGCTACTGTTATACTACATGTCTTATCCTCCATGACCCACCCCCAGCCCTCAAGCACCTAGCACAATGCCTGGCATATTGTAAGCGTCCCCCCCCCCACCAAAAAAAACCTTCTTGAATTAAACGGCAAAGAAAACCACCCAAAAAACAAAAATACCCCAATTTCCTTTCTACGGTGTACACCAAAATAGTTAAAAGAGATAATCTTTCAAACTATAGACAATTTAAAAGAAAACAGTATTAAATGTCTGTCATACATCTGAACAGAGATGGAATTTATAAACTTAGAAGCAGTTGAAGAAATCAGAGTGACAGACAACAGATTTAAATAAATAAATGAAATTTCTGTATGTCAAGTCCCCTCCTTCCCTCAGAAGACCAAAATTAAACAGTAAACTACAGGCCTTAGAAGAAGATTGCAGTAAATTATAGTTAATATACTGATTATGTAAAACATTTGTACAAAAAAATTAAAAAAAATACTAAGATTTACATAAATAGGCAAAGCATATCAAACAAGTAGTTACACAGAAGGAAATAAAAAACTGAATAAACATTTAAGAGATAATCCTCTAAGTATCAATAAAATACAAAGACCTATTGTTTCTCAAAAATCAAATGGACAATTTATTACTTTAAATGATAAGACTCAGAGTTGGCAAGGGGATTTGAGTATTAGTAAGTTCAACTCTTTTAGAAAGTATTTGAAGGTAAAAATAGTCTAATGCTATTTACATTCTTCAACCCAGTAAATTTTACAATGGGAATCCATCCCAAATATGGTAAAAGTTGATGTCCAAAGATGGACATCACTGTTTAGCAGAGAGGGAGCCCAACCTAGTGTCCACGATAGGATGAAATAATGTATTGGTGCCTTTCCTTTCCTAGGATATTGAGAATCTATTTAAAATTGTGTTTATGAATATTATACAGTAATATGGGGAAAGAAACTGGTTATATTATATAAAGAAATAAAATTCAAAATTCTACATACAGATTGGAATAGTTAGAAATGTTACAAAACACAACAGTGGTTGCCTTTTGGTATTTCCTGAATTTTCTTTCATGAATGCTTATTATTTTAATAATAGAAAATATACATTTTAAAGGAATACAAATAATCTTAGGGGAAAAAAGAAAACATTAACAATTTGAATATCTTTGAAAGTCTCAAAATACCTTGTTACGTGAGCGGAGAGAAGCAGAACGGTGTACTGGTTAAAGAGCTGACTCGGGACCTTGGGTTAGCTCTACCACTAACCACATGATTGCCAGGAAATTATTCATTTCTCTGTACCTTGGTGTATTCACTCATAAAATGCAGATAAATAAAAGCACCTGCCTCATAGAGTTGTTGGTGAGTATTCAATGAGTTAATCCATGTAAAATACTTAGAAACAGTACTTTGCACATAGTAAACATGCAAATATCCATCAGCTTTTGCTTACATCTTTTTTTTTTTTTTTATTAATAATGATTTTTTATTATATTATGTTAGACACCATACAGTACATCCCCGGTTTTCGATGTAAGGCTCGATGATTCATTAGTTGTGTATAACACCCAGTGCACCATGCAATATGTGCCCTCCTTACTACCCATCACCGGTCTATCCCATTCCCTCACCCCCCTCCCCTCTGTAGCCCTCAGTTTGTTTCTCATAGTCCATAGTCTCTCATGTTTCATTCCCCCTTCTGATTACCCCCCCTTTCTTTATCCCTTTCTTCCCCTACTGATCATTCTAGTTCTTATGTTCCATAGATGAGAGAAATCATATGATAGTTGTCTTTCTCTGCTTGACTTATTTCACTAAGCATTATCTCCTCCAGTGCCGTCCATGTTGTAGCTTTTGCTTACATCTTAAAAAATATACTGGAAAGAACTATTTTTTGCTAGGAAACTGATAAATATGTATCACTGGTGCCAGTAATAAAAAATTCAATTTTCCTTATTCATTAACACAAGCTCAGAAAATATTTAATGAAAATATTATTTCAGTACCAAGGGGCTATTTCCTAAATTCCAAGTCTGATACTACTCCTAAAATAAATAAGAAAAATACAGAAGTATTACCTTATTGATATCATCTGCTGTAAATCCACTTTGTTCTAAGAGTTCTCTGATTGCTTCTATACATTTATTAAAAAGCGGAGAACAGAGAAGTTCAAATCTTGCTCTGTACACACACACACACACACACACACATACACACAGAGGAAAAGACAGAGAGAAAAGGCTTAGTACAATTAAGACAATTTTTCTTGTGAAGAGTAATGCCAAAACCTAATGTGATGGTTCTCTTAAAAATAGGTTTATGATCAGAACAAGATACTTAATACGCAACATTATAATACCATGGGGTGGGGGGAAGGGACATCTAAGTTATTCCTCTGCAAATGTATGAAGACATTCAATGTCAAATTCAGAAGACTCTTACCCATGGCTTACTTGGAGGCTTTCAAAAAACCTAAAAATAAATACAGTGTATGGCATTCTCAACAAAGTCACAGATTCAAATCAAACCATCATTTGGAAGCTTTTGCTATTTTTGATGTTAAAAGTTTAAAAACCTATTTTTCTTTATAATGTGAGACTATGCTGTACATAAGTTTAGTTCTCTTGCTCTGAAGAGCCTGAATACTAGCATATAATTTTAAGAAAGATCTAGGTTTATGAAAAATGTACTCCCTAATTTCATACTAAACTTAAATGCAAATGACTGATTTTTAAATTTATTTGTGCTATCTATATATACCTGATAGTTGAAATCTTTGTGATAAAGGCAAAATTTCCTTAATGAAAAATTACATATTCTATTTCATTCCTAATAACTAAGCACTAATATGCAAGCATATATTGAGTACTTGGACAAACTCAGCACTAAGTTAGGAATTCTAGAAACAAAAATACGCAACACTCTGCCCACAAAGAGATTTCAATTTAACAGCTTTTAATCTTTTGGGTTATAGTTTGAAATCTCTCTTACTAGAGCTAGTGCAGTACTAATAGAACTTTCTGTGAGCCACCAGGCTTCTGAGACTATTGAGCACTTTAACTGTGGCTACTGCGATTGAGAAATTTAATTTTTATGTTATTTATTTCTAATTAATTACAATTTAAATAGCCACAGGTGGCTAGTGGCTATTGTATCGGGCATGCAGAGCTAGAGTCTTTAGGAAAGCCCAGGGAAATAAGGAAGCTAAACTACAAGGACCAAATAGTGAATTTAACGAAATGTAGTCAGTAGAATCCTAAAAATAATACTGTAATTCTGGAAATTTTTACTATGTTTCTAAGTCACCTGTTAGGTTGTTGGGAAGTTTAAATAGTGAACCATTGGTAGCTATTATTACATTAATAATATGCAAGGCAAAATGATAGGGCAATGTCCTCCCTTTGGATTCTCTGGGTATAGGTGTAATCATCTGTAACCAACATTTTGGATTATGTAAAAGATAAAGGAATTTAAAACAATTTTATGCACATTAAACCTGTGTTTACTAAATCAACACTATCAAAATTTAAAATGTTGACAATGGGTGAGTGAGGCAACAGACAGACATCGATCTTTGGTAGAATGTGATAGAGAGTGTGAACTCAGGAGTCAAACTTACGGGGTTTGAATACCTGTCCATCACTAATATTACACATACTTACTGTGTAACCCTGGGCAAGGATGAAACTTCTCTGTTTCAGCTTCCTCATGTGTAAAATAAGGAAAACAATACTACTACTTACCTCATTTTGTTGTTATGAGGATTTGCTGAGTTAATATATATTACTACTTAGATTACAGCCTGCCATGTTAACTATTTAGAGTAAGTACCACTGAAACACGAGCAAACCCCACATAAACTTTAGCAACAACAAGCCTTTCTTTGAAAGATCTAGGATGCCTTTTTCACACACGGCTCTTTGTAGCTGTCACTATTAGGGCAAGCAATCACAATCGATGCCAGTACTTTGGGAGCAGTTACTTAACAAGAACTGGACCTCAGAATAAAGGCAGGAAAGCTCTCCTTTTACAGATGGCTAATAAATCTCAAAAGAACAAACAAAAAACCCTAAGCGAGAAAATTACACCTAAAAATATAAATATATTTGGAATTAAAAATTTTTTTTTGAATTTCATTTTTACCTGGACACGTTGCAGTCAAAATCTTGACCTTCATATAATGAGTCAAGGAAACAATTGGCACTTCCTAAGGTTGATAAAGAATGCTTTGCAATGTCAGCACTGTTCATCAACTTCATCATGGCTCGGGCGTTCCCTCTCACGTCATGTCTGAAGGATCTAAATCAAAAATATAGTCTTTGGAGCTTAAAAATTCCTAGGCCATTTATATATAAATTCTCATTAGATTCTATAAATTAGAATTTATAAAAACTCAAATATGGATAATGACAAGCTCATAAATATTAATATCAGATTTTAGTAACTAGGTTCAAACCCTCCAAAATTTCTGAAGAAATTCTTTGCAATTAAAAGAAGGGTCTCATCAAGGAAAATAAATAACGAATATTTTTGATACTTGGAATTGCTAAATTCTGTGGCCATAATAATAGACTGTCCTTTGAAGAAAGTAGAGTAGCTGCCATCTTTTTGCAGATGTGACAAACAGAGGGTGAAGGAGATTTATGTGGCCAGGTCAAGTCTCCTATCTCTCTCTCCCTTTATAAATGCAATATAATCATGGTTTAATGGTAAAAAATGATCTGTCCAGCACTAAAAAACAAAACTAAAAGAGCTTTTTTTTTTTTTTAAGATTTTATTTATTTATTCGACAGAGAGAGAGAGAGCACACGTGCACAAACAAGGGGAGCAGGAGAGTGAGAAGCAGTCTTCCCACTAAGCAGGTAGTCTGACTCGGGGCTCCATCCCAGGAACCTGGGATCTGGGATCATGACCTGAGCTGAAAGCAGACGCTTAACCAACTGAGCCACCCAGGCACCCCTAAAAGGGCTTCTTTAAAGATATTTGATGCATATGTAAATGACAAATATGTAAAATTACCATTTCTCTATCTCCAAGACAAGTTCATTGTTAAAATTGCTTGGCTCTGTTTCTAAACATGTCTAATAACTGTTGGTAGTCAAATTAACAATGTCTTATCCTTGAGTTTAAAAACCTTCATAACAAAAAGCTGTATAGGTCTTTATGAAACAAGTGAGAACTTACCTCTTTTTCAAGACTTTTTTACCTAGTCGGTTTAGTCAAACTGAGGAAAATACTGTTTCAGCCAAAAATAAATTTTTTTTAAGAGCGGCAATGTCCAAAATATAACCTTTATCTATTTGGCTCATGATTTTGAATGGAATAATTACACCTAGGGACAAAACTTAAATCACTCCTTGTGCTAGCAGATTAGTAATTAAATAAATACTCCAAAGACACTAATTCACTAGGATGTGACTATAATGTAATGTAATCTTTATCAGATCTAAATTTTTAAAATTTGTTTAGAAGATGGTGAGCCCTCAGTGCCTGTACCCTCCTTTATCTAGACATAACAGTGGCACCTGAGGAATTAAGAATTCAAACTTGAGATCCAAGTTCATACAGTTCAACGTCTGGTGGGCCCTCACACTAAGTGAAAAATCTGAGCACACTGCACTGTGCAACTTGGCCTCTGCTTCCCTGTAAATGCTTGGAGAGGACATCGTAACTCTAGACATGAAAATATCCAAGGCACTGGAAAATAAAAACAAAAAACATGTCCTCCCTTGCAGCAGGGCAATTTAAAATAGAAAAAAAACAAAACACAAAACCCTGGAGAGAAACTTCAATCAAAACATCATCAAGTCCATTAATACTCACCTCTGAAACTCTGAAGCTAGATACTGTGCTAAGGTTTCTGTGAAATGTGTACCTCCAATGTTGTCATCAGTGTTTGTTGAAAGAACACGATATATTCCACTGTTCACTTCCATGACGCTGACAGATAAGGATGTTCCTCCAAGTTTAAACACCAAAATATTGCTTAAAAGAAAAATAACATGAATAAGTTATGAGGGAATCACACTGCTTTAAAGGCAGGTTGGACATTAGAAGTAACTTAGTTTAACCCCTAATCATAATAAGGAAACTCAAAATCTCACACAAGTCAACTTAGTTATCCACGGTCATCACTTCGTGCTGAATTAAGCCTAGAACCCGGACCTTCTGATTTGAAGTCAAAGTTTGTTTTTACTTAGTTGTACTGGTAAAATTGGATTTTTCTGAGTAACCAGAGTTTAAGGCACTAACTTTTCTTTTCTTTTTAAATTCTAATATAATTAACATAACGTGCAGGACACTAACCTTTCCAAGTAAGTAGAGATTTGTGATTATAGCAAATCATTAAGAGAATATAGAAATTTTATGTGCTAATATTAATCAGGTAACTACCAAAATAACACATTCTATAAAAATCAAACAAATGCAAAACTAGAAGCTAATTTCTGATATTCTATACTTATCTAGTTCACCTAAAACTGATTCCCTACTGATTTATACATACTAGTTTTTTTAAGTGTGAGATATGAATAAGGTAAAACAACTATGGAAAATGAACACTTCTGTATTAGTCTCCCTAAAGGTGCCCGTGTCGGTTCTATTAAGACAAGTTTCAACAACTAAATTAGATGTCTTACTATTTCATCATCAAAAGATGCCTTAAATCCTATACTGGATTTTCCCCCATCTCCTGCCACGAAAAATGTAAATAAAAGTACGGTCTCTAAACATGTTTAATAATTGGAATTGATAGAAAAATTAACAGTACCCTAGCCTGAGCTACATTTTGGTCAGGCTTGTAAATTTCAAATCTTCCTCCAATGAAGAAAGATACATGAAGGATAAGAGAAGGGCAGGAAAGCTCAATCTTCTCTTTCATTATGTCCTTTCTCTGCTCTCCTAGGATGTCTTTCTCATCTATTTGAAGATCTCTAGGTGAGTTTCAGCATCTTTTTATTCATAAAGACTTTATGTAACAATCCCTACTGATTTAAGTGTGGTAATCTAAAATGTTTTCTGCACTGAAAAGCTTAAAGCTGCAAATATGGTTTTTACCTTTTTCCAGTGGGGCAGTCTTGTCCAATTCCATAAGCCAGAAGAGCTGCGGATGGTTCATGGATTAACCGCAAAACATTAAACCCAGCAGCTCTGGCTGCTTCCCTGCGGACAATTTGCTTTCAATGAATTTAATATCACAACATGTTCAAGTATTTTCTTGACAAAAAAAATAACATGTGATATACTAAGTAAGGAAAAGGAAAGCTCTCAAAAATGCCCATGCTTATAAACTTAAGAGATTAAAACAAATTTATAATACATTTTGGAACTTTCTGGTTTTTTTTTTTTAAAGATTTTATTTATTTGACAGAGAGAGAGACAGCAAGAGAGGGAACATAGCAGGGGGAGTGGGAGAGGAAGAAGCAGGCTCCTAGTAGAGGAGCCTGATGCGGGGCTCGATCCCAGAACGCCGGGATCACGCCCTGAGCCAAAGGCAGATGCTTAACGACTGAGCCACCCAGGTGCCAAGGAACTTTCTGGTTTCTTTAACTTAGGGTCACAGTTTTAACATCCCACAAGTTCAAGTAAATAATGCAATTATTTGTCCCAGAAGCAACTCAGATGCTTGCAAAGTCCCATATGAAACTCTATCCTCAAGGCAAAGGTATGCATGCTTGCCAATTATATTTGCATAATGACCCATACAAACTAAACCCAACTTTTTGTTTAGATGTGAAGATCTAAGGTGAAGAAATTATTGCAAATATTTTCATTGCAAAAAACTGTATTTTTATGTAATTTCCATATAAACTTCGATTGTATGAAACCACGGCAAAGCAATTTACAAGCATCAACTTAACCTGGTAATTAAAAAATTTCCAATCAAAACAGCTAATAAGGTACAACCAATTTTGTGTTCTCTTGGCATTTCATAAAAGACAGGAAATATTAGTGATCATTACTAGACTTTTTACCATACTAATTACATATGTAAATATATGCATCTGTTTACAAATACAATTTTATTTCCTAAGGTATTTTCAAATACAATTTTACCTTTTACTACACTACATTATGAAATCTTTATTTCCTTTAAGCAAATAAGATTAACTTACCCAAGAGCATTTTTTTGCTTTTCTCCAAAATCAAATGGAACAGTAATAACTACATCATTTGCATCTGAGCCCAATACAGAATGTGCCGTTTCTGTGTATGAAAAAATATAAAAATAAATTCCAATGACAAAAAAAATGTCATGATACTTAGCAGTTTATTAATTTGTGCCAATGATCTTCTCACTAAAGATTTTCCAGTTCACCTGACTGCCCACCACTCATTTTCTTCTCTGGCTCTTTATTTATTTTCTTAATTAATTTTTTTTTAAAGATTTTATTTATTTATTTGACAGAGAGACAGCCAGCGAGAGAGGGAACACAAGCAGGGGGAGTGGGAGAGGAAGAAGCAGGTTCCCAGCAGAGGAGCCTGATGCGGGGCTTGATCCCAGAACGCTGGGATCACGCCCTGAGCCGAGGGCAGACGCTTAACAGACTGTGCTACCCAGGCGCCCCTTTTCTGGCTCTTCTAAATCGTGCAAAACTTCTTGTGGTTTTGGAAGTTTGTGGATGTGAAACTAGGTACTTTCCAAAAAGCCTGGTTCTTAGGCTTCAAAATTTCAACTACCTCCCAAATTAGACTGGTTCCATTAAGAATGAGCTTCTAATGCATCAATGTGAAGACAAGCAGCATGTTAGTTAAACACATTAAAAGGCTGTCTTTCATCCCACAAACTCATAATTCCAGAGCTGAAGTGAGCCTTATAAATAATCTACTCCAGAATTTGCCAAACTGTTCCACAGCATGCCACTCAGCTTCAAGCCTTCAGTGGAAGTGGTGATAAGCCAGACGTACTTCATTGGCCTAAATAACTGTTAATCTTGAGCAGAGAGATAAAATACTCACTCTTCACCAAACTTATTTGGACACTTCAATTTAGGAAGCTGTGAAAATGCTAACCTGGCCCAACTCATTAATGTTACTTCTAAGGAAACCAAAGTCGGGGAAGGAAGTCAGTTAAGGGTACACAGCCAGGTAGTGGCACAGTCAGGTCTAGTGTTAGGTCTCCTTCATCTGCTCAATCACCCTGCTTCTCTCCAGATCAAGAAACACCTCTAACTTTTTTTACAGTCAACTTTTAAATTTCTAGATGAAATTTGCTCAATACCTTTCATCTTACTAAATATCAGTCTGGCAACATCTTCTGGGTTAACAAACTTTGTTCCTTCTCCAGTATCTACTTCGTATCGTAACTTTCCATTTTTTTCAATGACCTATAAAGCAAATTTTAAGGGTGTTAAATGAGGAATAATTTTAATAAAAATACAAAGTTTCAAAATAATATAATAGGTTATGACCTTGGCAATTACTTTGTGTAACAGAGGGGTAATAACAGAACCATACTCACTAAACATTTACTTTCCGTGATGTATTTCTGAGCCTGCGGATCATCAGAGCTGTCCATAAAGATAAAGATAGTTAAATTTAAAATCAGTATTGTTGATGTGTAATATTTAAAGAAGACTATATTTTTCAATACCACTGAACAAATATAAAAATACAAAAAATTATCAAGTTGGTTGATATTAACAAATCATGATACAGAGGATAGGATTAAATGGATACAGTATTTACAATGGTTATAGTGACTCTATTAATCTTCACATTTGAAAGTAAATAACTCTTAGTTGTTCTGATTTTCTTATTAACAGATGCTATACATCTGGGGGTAATTTTTCATAATATCAGTGGTTTTATGTCATATACTCTCTTAACTATGATCTTGAAGACCCAATCACTGAGATGAAAAGGGCAAAAAAAAATTTCAAAGTAAGGGTAAACCAGAATATCTAACACCGTCTTTGTTTCTTGGCTTCTGAACATGAATCAACACCCAGTCAAAAAACTGAGCAAAAGTATGTACGTTATATATGGAAAGGTGAAATATACTGCAGGTAGATAGACCTATAACGTCCTATACAAAGTAGTAAATGTGTACGGCAGTGAAAAAAATTAACGATGGGTGCAATGTTGCTCAAAATACCAATTTGTGCAGACTACAAAAAGTTCGTATCTATTATTACAATACCTAAGTGGGGTTAATTTGGCTGGTATTATTTTAGACATAAGAGGCTCATAGAGAATCAATGACTTACAAGCTAATAACGGGCAGAGTCAGTACCCAGTATTCTCCAGCAGGCTAGTGTTGTTTGCACTTTACCAGCTGCCTCCTAGTAAGAATGTAAATGACTAAAGTACTTCTGTCCCTTTGAGCAGTGATAGGAGTCTTTGATCCTTGGCTTAATTTCATCTAGAAATTAAAGTAAACCCTTTCAGTTAACCCTTCTTCCAAGGGGCTATAGCTGTTCCATTCAGAGATCAATTTTAATAAGAGGAGTTGAAAATTAATAGTGACTATCTGCTACAGTTATTGAACATCTGGGGACCCTAACCTGTGTAAATAAGAGGAAGACAAAAGGGGTTTAAGATGGACTAATGCGGCTCAGAAATCTGTCTAGAACACTTACAGATTCCCCATACTTCCTTCTCTATTACTGAAAAATTGATGGAGAGGAAAACAGGTAAGGAGCTTGCCCAAAGTCACATGGTAAATTCATGGCAGAACGGACTGGAATCCAGATCTTTAATACAAAGTTTAGTATTCTCTTCACCTAAGCCCTCCCTTCCTTTGTCTAAATCCAAATTTAGACTACATCCTGGACAACTATTTTAAGAATAAGAAAAAAAGATGAAGTCTACCCATAGTAATTTTTTTGCACCCATATTTCAGCATGACACTTACCAGCTGTTTTCTTCAGAACAGAATTCTAGTCTACCAGGACAATTTACCCTGTTATCTGTTAACTATCTGGAGCTATCTAAGACAAGATAATTTGCCAGGAAAGAGCCTATATCATGGAACCTAAAGAACTTTTAGAAATGAAAAATTATTTTTCAACTGCCCTGCAAAGAGGGCCATTCTCATGTGAGGACAGGAAGCACACACAGCTCTTAGGGCCAAATACAGGCAAGACCCTGGAGATGAGCTGGTAAAGAAAAAGCAAGCAGAGTGTGGAGGTGACGACAAATGGTCATGGATATCGCCAGAAAGTAGCGGACTGACCCACAAGTACATACAAGTAAAAACTTTATTTGTCCACACTAGGATTAAATCACTTAACAGAAACACAAAGGACGGTGGGAAGTTGGCATACACAGCACCTCATTTACATCATGGTCTTTAGGAGGCAGAGTGTTAACCCCACCACCGTATCACCACCTCTACAGGCAACGCCACTTTCTCTTCCTCGTCCTTCCTGAAATGTCTCTTGCACCGTCAGCAGGCTGTCGGACCTGGCACACAGCAGCACTAAAGTGCCCCAGGGTCTTCTTCCCCATTACTGTCACAACATAGTGCCTTCCGTGTCTGAAAGCGTTTTTACATTCATCTGTTCATTTGGCCCTCACAACATTCCTGTGAGGTAGGTAGGAGAGTTATTCGCTTCTCCCTCTGTAGGTGAGGAACCTGAGTCACAGAATGGTAAAACGACCTGCCAAAGGACGGGCAGGTCCGAATGGCTGGGCCTAGAGCTGAGGCAGGATTTCTGAGCTTGTTCTCATTCGTATGTTCTCTGCTTAACAACATTTCACCTCTTTTTCTGTTTATTTCATTAAGAACTTTCCCTTTAATTTTATTCTCACGTTAAGGTTACTTCACCCAAAGATTTTCATAATACTACCTCCTGAATTTAACTCCACTTTTGCTCTTTAGCACTTCTCTGATCTCAAATAAATCCCTGCCTATGTACTTTGCTACCATTAATAGATTAATATAGTACAGGCCTAACTCTCCTTCAAGTACTTCCCTGTTTTTCCAGAAAGTCTACGTATCTACATTAGTGTTATCCAGTTATAAATGACACACATCCCTCCATATAAAGGCCTAAAACAATTGAGAAAATGCACATATATAGGTATATATCCATTTCACTGCCTTAATATATGCTTCTTTAAAGCAAGGAACCTATATATGGTGTAGTATTTATTTAAACTGAGTATATTAATAAATATTAATACTACAGGATGCTTCCTTAAAATACAGTTGTTACCAGTAATTCAAACATACAGTATGTAGCTGTGTCTGAAAACACAGCAATTAAAATTTCGCTCTGTCTTTTTTTTTGTTATGCCACTTAACATAGAATTTTTTTAGAATTGAAAAGTACTAGAAAAGTCATCTAGTACAAATCTCTCGTTTTAAAGAAACTGAGGCACAAAAAGGGCAAGTCATGTGCCCAACATCACAAACTGTGACAGGGTTAGAACCCAGTTCTAACTGGAGTCCAGTGTGTCCTACACCAGCTGCTTTCTACGTTCATCACCCGTTCATCAGAGCAGCTTGCTCACTTGCCATCTATTCATGGTTCCCAGTATATTCCCACTATCGTTTTGACTATTTCTCTACCTATCTGTATTGTCAGCTTTTAGGTAAGCACCCAAGCGTACAAAATATAAAACAAAATCTCTTCAAACATGCCCGCACTTGTTTTTTTTTCGTTGTTTTTAACCTGTAGACTGGAGGAAAGCCTTTTAAATTCCAAGGCTCCTATTTGTAGTTCATAAAGTACTAAGTAAACCACTTAAAAGCTTTAAGTTAGTTAGTTTAATCATGGCCAGTAATGGCATTCCTTCTAGAGTAAACTGGAAGTATGGCTCAACACCCTTGTTATCTCCTAGAGGAAGTGTGTATGTTTTGGGGGAAATGGGGAAGTGTTTGTTGAGGACTTTGTGCGTGAAAGGAGTTATCTACTGCAGGCAGTCTTTATTCACACCATCCTCAACTGTTTCCCAAGCTGTGCTCTTCCACCATATGCCATTAACAAGGGAAACTTTTGTCTACATAATATGAGAAAAAGTGACTTTGGAAAGTTCCCTAGAAGGAAAGTTTTCAAGGGCTTGACTTCTGTAACATACAAGACAGAAAAAAAGGCTAACAGAAAAGAATGAAATTAGCTAAAAGCATTTAGAGAACAGATTCTAAATTGTTTCCAAATGTTGTTCAAATGACACCCAACCTAAAGATACGTAATTATGCATATAAAGGGACCCAAATGATATGGAATGCGAAGAATTTACTTACATTAAATATTTTATAGAACAGCCATTACCTCATTATGAAGATTATCAATATGGATCATAACACACAACTGTGGCTCCCTGTCTGTTCTGAATTATATCCTTATAGTGATAAGACACTAAGAACTAGTAAAATGGAGGGAATGACGGTTTGACCATTGAGTGCTTACTAGTAGGTAGGTTATAGACACAGCAGTGAAAACATAAGAGAATAAGGTACAAATACATGTATCTATATTAGTCTAATGAGCTATATAGAGGGATTAAAAAAATGAAGATCTTACAAGAAGCAGTCAGATTAAACTAGTAAAGAGTCAAGCAATGAGGTCATGGTATACACCATAATTCTATAACTTGTCAACAAATGTGCCTTACCCTAGCCTTACCTTGGCCAAGGTCATATGCACGAATAACTTACATGTGTATAGTATGCAGTGCTTTTAAACTTTTAAACCCTTTCACATCTATTAGCCATTTGATCCTCACAACAACCCTGTGAGGTAGGCAGGTCAGGAGTTATTACCTAGCCCCCATTTTACAGATGAGGAAATTGGTGTAGAGGTAAACTAAACTGCCTCACGTCAGTGGGAAAGCCACAGCTAACTAGCTCTCTGGACTCGGCTCCATCTGTTTTCTATTAGACCACTCTTCACACATCCAAGAGGTCTTTCAGTTAGTGGAGAAGCTTGGGAAAAGCAACTAGCACGGATCTTCCTGCCACTCTGCGTTTTAATGGTTCATCCACTTTTTTTCCCGAAGGACCTGTAAAAGGAGCCAGGGTACCAAAAGGCAGGTGTTGGAACTGGGCTTCTACCAGTTTAGGAAAGAGACACTTGTGTAATCAATTCCTAACTTTTGGTATTTGAAATTAACCTTTGAAGCAATTTTTCAAGCCCTAGCTGAAAAGCACCGGTGGCCTCTTCCACTGCTGTTGCCAAGCGTCTGACTGCGATCACGGCATCCCTGCGGAGCTCGTTGGCAGTGTCTTGCTGGGCACTGGCCTCCTCACCAATAGCAATCAGCCTGTCCAATTTTTCTTCCTCACGCTTTGAAAGTTCTCGTGCCAACCTCCTGTTTTCTGCCAACTCAGCTGCAATAGTCCTGGCCACTGACCGCCTTCTTCGCCTTGCCCACCTTGGAGGGGGCTCACTGGTCAAAGGCCTATCCCCACCAGAAACAAAAGGAACTCCGGAGGAGATGACCGGAGGCCGCTGTGTGGAGGCCACCCCAGGAGTGTTTCGGCTGGTACTGGCGCAGGGACTGGGCTCACCGGACACACCCAGTCTGGTCATGGGGCTGCTCTGACAGGGAGCAACTGCACCTCTGAAAAGGTGGTGGGAACTGCTGTAGTTGGGGGTCCCTTGAGAGCACCCTGAAAAACAAAGCAACAATGTTGCAAAGAGGACATTCCTGCTATGGAATGCTTGGAGCCAGCAGCAGAGCTGAGAGACAATTACAAAACTCTGGTAGTTCCTGAAAAGGCCTCTTTCCACAAGGGGCTGGGAAGATTTCAATTCCTTGATCTGGACACTCTGGCCGACTGTAATCTTACCTTCAAAACCTCCCCGCTGACTTCCTAAACCCCTTTCCACGTAGCCAGCCAACCCAATCTCTATTCTCACATTCCTAAGCACCCACTATAAATAATGCTAAAACGAGTTTGGTTCAAAGAGTACTTTTTCCACATTTAAAAAGTTCTAATACCTTATATACCTAGAGTCATTGCTTCTGAAGACCTGGAGCCCTTTGTCTTACCAGAAGGCTTAAAAAACAGAAGGCATGGGGCAGAAATACAGACAATGTTGAAGAGAACACCATCCAAACATATAACTGCTGTTTAGAACCAAGTGACTCTGGCACCCCAATCCTTCACATGCTTGGGAGTTACCTGCACCCGAGGATTCATCCCAGGAGTCCTCAAGGTCACTGGTTTCTCGCGTCTGGTCACTGATTCTCAGTTGACAATCCTCATCTGATTCTTTAACTGTTTTCAAGATAGGCTGATGATCAGCTGCCTGAGTCCTTTTTGCTCTGAGAATGCTGGCTCCCTCTTCCCCTGGGGTGTCAGAGGCCACTAAGTTCTGATCACAGTGCTTGGCCCAAGCAGCATCCTCCATTAAGTTGTCTGGGTCAGTCACTATCTGATTTCGGAGAAGCTGATCCAACGTATCATAAAATGGACAGTGCGGTGGATCACCCATACTTGTGGCATGGGCAACATACGCCTTTAAATACAACGCCTTCAGAACTTTAAACTTGGAGCGACACTGACGTTCGGTGCGGCGGAAGCCTTCCTGCTGCATTCGCTTAGACACAGCCTGATAGACATCTGCATTATGATGCACAGTCTGGAGGCGCTGGATATACTCTGCCTCGCCTAGTATGGAGAGAAGAGTTCGTGTCTCCTGTCTGGACCACCGGATGCCCGCACTGCTATTGGCACTGGCCATAGTGGATTGGGAAGGAAGGCTAGCTGCAGGAAGGTCCTGGGCAGCAAGGTGCAAGTCTGAAGGTGTGGGGAAGCTCTGTGTGCTCTCAGTGTACTTCCAGGAGCCAGCCGATTCTTCCCTCTCAGGGCTAATTGTTGAGAAGCCAGGTCCAAGGACCGCATTTCTGGCTGGAAGGCCACAGGGGAATGAGAGTTACAGGGAGGATGTAAGGATAATTGTGGCAGCAAGTTAAGTGGTGCTACCTGTGAGTAGGGTGCAAACAGGCAGGATGCCAAGACTAAGAAAGCCCAGCTGTGAGCGTTCGCCCAGGAAAGGTACTGGACCAGGGGCTCAAAAGGGCCTTACTGGCTTGGTAAAAGGGGACTGGCTCCTCCACAAAAGACAGAGTGCTTCTGAGGCCGAGACCTGGTACAACTGTTTATGTGTAAAAATCACCATTGTCTTGTGAGGATGCTGAGGGGGGGAATATCTGGGCAATGAGACAGCTCACTCTAGAGAAGTGCCAGCAGGACCATGGTGGAACAGTAGGTCTGAAGAGCGCTCATCCTTTACCAGCCTTGGCCTCAACAGCATGCTGTAGCTATACATATTACCATCTGACTGTCACCACTGCACTCTGTTAAAAGGTAACTTTTAGGGCCAGAAAAGTCAGCTTAAGTTGTTCCTGATAATACAAAGATTTTGTATGATATGGCAGAAAACAACCATATCATTACTCTGATTATCTGCCCTAAAATAGCAACATAAAACAGGGCTACTAGGAGATCTATGGAAATGTTCTGTATTTTGATTGTATCAATGTCAGTATCCTGGTTTTGATACTGTACTCCAGTTCTGCAAGATGTATTATTCTGTAGTATTTCTTACAACAGTATGTAAATTTACACTGATCCCAAAATAAAAAGTTTAATTGAAAAAACCCTATATTACTGGTCGCTTATAGTGAATATAGCTTCAAAGCCCATCTAGAGCTCCCTGCTTTTTTAGAGATTTTATACCTTGCAAATTTTTGACACCAACTAATTTATTTTCAATATGCTCGACACTCAATTTTGTCAACACATAAATGGATACAGGGGTATTATTTATCATCACAAAAATTTAAATTCTCTCCAAAATACTATCATTTTAGACTTAGTGCATAAATACTTTAAGGAAAAAAATAAATCAAGTTCGGTTTAACTAAATACAGGTAAGGGATAATAAAAAATATCTGTATGTACGAAAGAAATAGATATTAGATTTAATCCATAACCCCCAAATCCCAAGATCAACATGGGACATTTATACTTAAATTCTCAACTGAACAAAGCAGAAAGGGAAGAACCCGGGGCAAAGGGTTAGAAGTCCTGAAATGCAGTCCTATCTAGCTCACCTCCCTAACTGAGCAGTTCCATAACTTCATTGTGCCTCGATTTTCTCATCTACAAATGGGGAGGAATAAAACCTGCCCTACCAATCTTTTAAGGATTTGAAAAGATTAAATAATAGATGTGAAAGCACTTTGAAAATTTAAAAACACTGTATCAAGCATTACTACTCCAGTGAAAATGAAAACCCCTAATTATTATGGTAATCTATAATTTGAGGAGACAGAAGTCTGGAGAAGCAAGCCTCTTTAATCTTTTAATTAAAGTTACAACAGATGATTAACCTGATTCTTACTTAAGACGTTAATTAAGCTGTTTCTCTAATGATTAAATTTGTAAGCCAACTGGAAAAGTTAGTTCCCAGAAAGTGTCACAAAAGGACCTGAGGAAGAAAATCAATAGCTTTATATAAATTATGGTCAATTGTTACAGATTTTGCAAAATTCAACTACAGTGCAGAAAAATCTTTGAATTCCCACAAAATCTTTCAAGTTCCCTCTGTCATGTGAAAAGGTGAAAAGTCCGAATTACCACTTCTAAATGAAACATTATCAAACTATACAAATGTTGGCATTTATCAATAAAAACAGACCTCTGAGCAAAAAACAAATATTTGAGTGAATCCCATCCTCGAGAGGATACAACACTAATCATCAAAAGAAAGAGCCTACTGGGATAATCTCGGAAATGATTCAATCATAAAGAGCAACAAAAAAACCAAACTGATGTCTCTAGTTTCATTTCACATTATGTTTAGAATGTATGAACACATTTTATTTCTGTATGTAAAAGTATTACTTTATTCCGTACCTTCTGCCAAGGATCTGCTTTACTTTCACTACTGTATTTGAAATATTTCTTATTCTACTTTGTTTTGCAGCCAATCCAACAACCTGAAAAAGAACAGCATATTACAATGCATGTAATTTTACTTATTTCAAAATACAAGAATGAGGGAAATAGTACCTCTTCATTTTCTGTATAAGCAACAACAGCTGGAGTAACTCTGTCACCTGCATCATTTGCAACCACATCAGCCCGGCCATCCTGGAAAAAAAACCACACAACTATATTAAGTCTTTTGGGAAAAAAAGAAACACAAAAACATATATATATACACACACACACACACACACACACACACACACACACACAAATATATAGTCTCATCAGACATATGTGGGCCAGTGTTACCTTGCCATACCTGTAGAAAGAAAAGCTCTGTATCAGTATTTTAAACTTGCAGGTTTAATTGCCATTATTAATTTCCTAGATTTTATGTAAGATCAATATTCCACAAACAACTGTCTCATTTTTTCAATATGCTCTGCATAGTCAATAATTGGATCAAACATAATAACCTTGTACACAATAAGGCTTATTACATCACCCTTTCTAGTTTTCTTTCCTCTCTGACAAATACATTTTTCTTCCTTTTTCTACGTATGATGAAGTAGCACTAAATCCCTTTGGTTTTTCCTTCCAAATCACTTGACATTTAAAAGCAAAACTAATATCAGGGGAGTTCATTATTATTGTTCCTTCCGCCTCCCTCCTGATGAGAAGCAGGCTACAATTCCCTGTTAAGCCCTCTCATTCAAGAAAGGTCAAGTCAGTAGAGCATACACCATCAACTCGCTTCACGCGCTTCGCGGGATTAACAACTCCAGTTCCAGACCAAAACCACCCGGTCCTTTCCTGGCCAACATTCCAAAACCTCCGGGTGGGAAATTCAGGCCCACCTCCCGGCCCCCAGCGGCCCGGACGTCCCGGGGGGCCGCCCCCTCCCAGCGTCCAGCGCCCAAGAGGTCCTCGAGACCCCTCCGCGCCTCCTGCGGCTCTGACGTCCCAAGACCTCCCAGGCCTCCTGCTGCCCTGACATCCCCGGGACCGCCCCTCTAACGGCGTCCAGCGCCCACGAGGTCCTCGAGGCCTCTCCGGGCCTCCGGCGGCGCTGACCTCCCCAGGACCGCTCCTCCCCGGCCTCCCGCGACCCTGATGTCCCCGAGACCCTCCAGGCCTCCTGCTGCCCTGACGTCCCCCGGCCCGCCCGACTCTGAGCCTCCAGTGCCCACGACTTATCCGAGATCCCTCTGGGCCTCCAGAGGCCCAGACGTCCTCAGGGCCGTCCCCCTCCAGGCCCCCTGCGGCCCGGACGTTCCCGAACCCAGCGCACCCGCGTCGTCACGACCCTCCGCCAGAGCGCAGCGGGCTTTCCGGAGAAGCTGCGGAGGTCCAGGCCGGGACCGCCCGGCCCTTCGCCTCCAAACTTCCCCTCAATAATGCTTTTCCGCACGGCATTCCTAGGCCGGCGACACGCTGTTCACAACCCCATAGAAGACCAAAGGACTTGGCCCGGCACCCGGAGAACTGGGGAGCCATCAGCCCGGAGCCCAGCTCCCCCAGTCCCTTACCTTATAGACGGCCACACAGGCTGATGTGCAGCCAAGGTGAACTCCGATGGCCGCCATGAGGCGGCAGAGAAGGCGGCAGCAGTAACGAGTGGTCCCCCTGTGGCAACAGCTTCGGGCCTCCGAACAACCCCATCAGGCACCGCGGAAACTTCACGTTCCCGCCCGCCCACCGCGTCCGGTCCATCCGCCGCGGCCTCCCGCGTCGCCACCAATCAGAGTGAAGGTTTCGCCTTTCCTCTCAGACTGCCGGCGAATAGCTTCAGTGCGTCTCCCCACCCCCGCCCTGCAGGAACGGCAGCGCGTGTGCGATAGTGCGCACGCGCCAGTCGTGGAGGGCCTGGAAGGGATTTCTTCGTTCCGCCCCCTTCTAGGTCCTTACGTGAAACCCAATGGAAACTCGTGATTGAATTGCGTCATATGGCCTAGCAACTGCCGGCAGATTTGCCCAACCACGCGCTGGGCTCCTACGCGTCAGGTAACAGCCCCGGGTGGTAGCAGCGTGGCTGTTGGTGGACGCAGGTGGCGAGGCGTTTGGAGCGGCTCGCTCAGCATGTGGTGCACGGGCCCAGCCTCAGTGGTGGCCTTTTGTGCCGGGCTTTGGGTCTGTAACCCGGGGCCGGCGCTGGGCCAGGAGGCCGGGGAACGGCCAGGGGCCGACTGTGAAGGTGAGCGGTGTGAGACCTGCTTGCATGGCGGTGGCACCGCGCTGCGGCGCAGCTGTTGTCGGCTTTGGCTTCTCTCGGCCCTGGCTATAAATAACCTGTAACTCTGGAAATGCACCCGTCCCTGGTTCCCCATCGCTTTCTCCCAAGTCTAGGCAAAAGTTCGATCTGGGCCTAGTGACACCTTGAGGCCGCCTCTCTCCTGGTCTCGTGCTATTAAACTGCTGCGGTCAAAGCCGGAGAGTTTGGATTTGGATTAGATGTGTAAAAGCAACTAGCTTCAGAAGACCCTGGCTGTGGGTGCATCCACGCCGCTGCTGCTGACCGGCGACTCTGGCCTCTCCCTGCCCAGGAGAGGTCCTTCAAATTTAAAATTGTTTGACTCCCAAAAGAAAAATAAAACAAGTTGTCTGTAATTGAGTTGAGGTGGCTTAAACCAGAGAACAAAAGTAACGTTTGTTAGGACTTACAGAGTAAAGTTGCTTTACAAAGGAGTACATTAATTCCTTAGGAGGAATACCCAGGAATGATTCCTTTTCTGTTCGCAGAACCTAAGCTATGCACTTGCGATCAGAACACCAACCTTTCTGCTCTGAGCCCCCATACCTCTTCCTTGCAAAATCAACGTGGTAATTCTACTTCAGAGGGTTGTTAACAAGATTAAAGAAGGTAATTGGCTACGCTAGCCCCTTCCTCCTGGACTGCTGTAACAACTATTTTTCATTGACCAAAATAATTTATATAAGTGTATATTCTCATGTTTCTGTGACCTTGGGACTCTATCCCTACTTAAGAGGAAATTATAGATTCACAGTATTATTCACATGGAATAACTGGATGAGTGTAATTTGTATAACTTAAGTGTTAAGAATTGGAGTTCAGTATTCTGCCAGGCCTTCAATAATTAAACTTCTCTCCAGAAATTTGAAATATCTACATGATGTCATTTTTAAGCTTTCTATAGATGTATTTGTTCAGCTAAGTTATAATTTTGTTTAAAGAATCTTACAACTGCATCTATTTAAAGCAGAATTTGTGAGACATAAACAATTGATATGATTACTCATTAGTAATTTAATTTCTGGAGTGTCTACCTGAAAACATTTCAGAAAAGCCAGAGACCCTGTATTAATTAAATGTGAAGCTTATACCATCTTTCCTAGATTTATTACAGCATATTGTGATTACTGTGTGTTTGATTTTCTACTGTCCTCACTCCTCTTGCTCACTCTGCTTCCATTACTCTGGTGCCCTGTTTTTGGACCCACCAAGGACGCATTAGATTTGTACTTCTTCCCTTTGCCTGGAGAGTTCGACCCTAAGTAGTCCACTTACGGGTTTCTTTCCCTTTCTCAAGGTTTCTGCTCAAATACCACTTTATCCAAGATGTTTTCCTTGACCACTCCATTTAGAATAATACTTTTTACCTTGTCACTCTACCCCATTACCATATTTCTTTTCCACTCCATTTAGAATAATACCACTTACCTTGTCACTCTACCCAATTACCATATTTCTTTTTCTTCACAGCCACAAGATACTTTTATTTATTCCCTGGCATGTAATCTTTGAAGGTATAGACTTTGTTTCTCAACAACCTAGAACACTGTCTGGTACTAACTGATTGCTCAATGAATGTTTGTTAAAAACACAAATGACAGGCTATTACAGTTAATGCTCTCTTCCTATTTATAGCATTAGGAATGATTAGGACTTAGAGCTCCAAAAGACAACGTGACTGATCCTGTAGCTGAAAACAACTAAAAACACTGGATTAAATAAAAATGTTTGCTTTTTAATATTTTTATATTTTTATTTTTAAATAATTTTTATTTTTTTAAATTTAATATAAATTTAAATAAAAAATTTTTTATTTTAAATAAATATTTTTAAAGATTTATTTATTTATTTGAGAGAGAGTGTGTGTGAGCGTGTGTGCATGAGGGGTGGGGGAGGGGCAGAGGGAGCTAAGCAAACTCCCCTCTGCTGCTCGAGGAGCCCACCTCAGGGCTCCATCCTGAGACCCCTGAGAGCATGACCTGAGCCAAAATCAAGAGTCAGATGCTCAACCAATTAGCCACCCACATGCTCCTAAAAATAATTTTAGAGTAAGTTAGTAAGGCATAACCAGAGGCCAAAAATCAAGGTGAAAATGGAAACTAAAAGAGGTAAGAGGTAAGAGGAACGGGAAGATGGCTTTTGCCTTGAGGGCATTTGTTACTCAGGCAATCTCAACTTAGGTTTTCATGGTTTTGGCAAAATAAAGAGAATAAAGACATAGCCCAGGACCTTCTGAAGTTAGGAGTGTAATATGAGGTCTTCCCCAATTAATTTGAAACCCCAAAGAGCTAGACCTCTATTATAAAAGGTGACCTGGAAATAGCCACAAGTCTATCCCCATCCTTGGAGACTAAAAGCAATTGTGGTACTTGAACTTGTACCAAAAGGGGAAAAAAAATGTCTCCAGATACCTCCTGATCACAAGACAGCCCACATATGCACTGAGGCCCAAGTGCACACAACCTGGACAGTCCGAAATCTCTCAAACTGAAATTTTAGTTTAATGGGGTTTTAGGCATCAGCAAATAATGATCTTACCTGTAGGAATCCACCTTTAGCCCAGCCTGCAAGTAATTCTCACAGTTAAAGTGCAAGAAATAAAGCTCACATTCAGAAAAGTTTTGCACCCATGGGGAAGAAGGGCACCATAAGTGACAGCCAGTTATGACTAGTGGCAGAGATGAGGCAAAGACTAGTGGAAAGGCTTCAGGTACCGGAATGACCAGGCACAGAATAGAAAATACATTTATTATGTTTTAAGAAATAAAGGAAGGGATTGAAAATACAAATAAAGGGCAAAAGACTCTTTAAAATGTCCAACCATATTTGGAAAAGAACCACATTAAATCGCTACAAATAGAAATGAATGGGATTAATAGCAGATTAGATACAGCTGATAAAAGAATTAGTAAGAAGATTGAAGAAATCATCAAGAAGGAATCACTAGAAAGAAGAAACAAAGAGAAAATCTTAAACACAGAGAAAAAATGCTGATGACCTTCAAGTTAGACTGTCAGATGACTCAAAAGTGAAAGGCCCAAAGTCACAAGGCTAGTAATCAGTAAAGGATTGGACCCAGAAAGAGTCTGGCTTCAGAGCCCAAGCACTGAATTACTACCTATACTGCTTTCTGAGTATAATGTTGGGAACTAAATTATTTAAGGAAATATTAAAAAATAAAATTAGAACAATGAAGTAGTTTACAAATTATTTAAGAAGTTCTGGCTATTCTTAAACTCTTAACTCCTTATAACATGTATTATATTCTTAGGTAGCAATTCTCCCCTAGTCCTGGTATATCACCAAGATTAATCGGGTCTCTTTTTAAATTTTTCCTCCAAAATCAAGGAGATAATGTGGGACTGACTTCAGTTTGAGAAGGTGTGGCTGAAACTGTTGAAAATAATGTTTCTAGCCCATTGCCAGCTTCATTGTGCCACTAACCTGATTTTAAGTATTCTTTATTATTTTTTTGATAAACTTGTAGCTCTTTTCCTGCAGGTGGCATTATTATATTTTCCGAGTACTATTTTCCCCTTTTGAGCTGTGGCTAACTAATTGCTTAATTGACGTGTGATTTCACCTTGACATTTTAAATTCAATTTCATTAATATTACCAAATATTTTATTCAGCATATTGGGGATTTCTGTGACAGTCACAGATATTGTGGTGAGTTTTTAACATCAGTTAGGAACTACTTCAAACATACAGGAAAATTTTTATATGACCTATACCTAGCATCTAGATTCCTTGTTAGTATTTTGCTACATTTGCTATCATTCTATCTCTTTAAAAAATAAATAACACACTTGCAGCCACTGTTTTCTCTCCCTTTCCAGGAGAAATGCCTGTTCTAAAGTTAATGTGTGCTTCTTTTCCATTTTTAAAGAACTACTATAAATGTGTATCCGCAAATAATCTATGTAATTTTTTTGACCTTAGTTGTCTATAATTGTACATTGTATGTATTCATTTGTGACCTTTTTCATTCAACATTATATTGGGGGCATTTATGTACATTGATAACTACAAACGTACTTCATTCCTTTTAGCTTACCTATAGAATTCCACTTTCTGAGTGAAATGCAGTCTATATACCTATCCTCTCATGGATATTCGGTTAGGTTCTTCCCACTTTTACATAATTTTAAACAATGTGCTCTGAATATTCTTATACATGTCTCCTAGAGCACATAGGTGATGATTTCTCTAGGTCATAGAGCAAGAATTTCTGGGTGATAGATTATATGCATTTTCAACTTAACTTTTCCCTATTGGATTGTGGTTTTCTTACAGATTTTCAGGAGCTCTTTTATTCAGCCAAAAAAGACATATTTCACGTCCAGTCTAGGTCCCTCATTGAGGACAGAGCAATGTGGCTTAAGAGGGAGAGGTGACAGACACTGAGGTGTGAGAAGCAGTGGAAAGTCAGGTCATCAGGGACAATCTAGAGACTGGATCAGACTCTGAGTGATATGGAAAACCACAGGAGGGTGTTGAGGAGATGAAGTAGCATAATCTGACTTTCATTTTTAAAGAACCTGGTTAGGATGTTGGGAATTTAGTGGGTCAGATTACAGCAATCCTCTGGCCAAGAAATCCTAACACTGCAGGAGAAAATAGGAAAACATCATAAAGGAACCAACAGCTGACAGGATAGAAAGATTTACTAGGACAAAATTGAAGGGGAAGAAGCAATCCTGAATGGTAAACGGAGTTTACCCTCATTTTGCCCAGATGGCACTGGCCAAAGTAAAGATGATCTTTGGTGTGAGGGAGACGGAAGGCAAAGCCTAAGACTTGTTTTAAGTGGGTAGTCTACTAGGGCACTCTTCTCTGTTAATCTGGGATTCCCGAAGGGTTAGTCCCTCAGAGTAAGGTTGAACGAGCAGTAAACCTAACCCATCCCTACCCACAGAGGTCTCTAAGGAAAATTTCCTTGTCACTGCGCAGAATAGAAGTAAGGAATAAATACATTTCTGAGAGATTATAACCACAAGATGTCCTCATTTGGATTTGCAGCTAAATTACACATCAGGGGTCCAAGAAAATATCAGGCTGTCAATTTCGTTTAAAGTAGTCCCTGGCTAGTAGGTCCTAAGCCTGATAAATACAGACAAATCCTTTATGGAAATAAGGCATCCTCATTTTAGTCCTCAAATAATCTCCACAAATACATTTCAAGTGACTATAAGTATCATACAGGACAAAATAAGGAAGCAGACCAAAAAACCCAAAAAACAAACAAACAAAAAAATCAGGTAATAAGGGGAAGCAAAGGACTCCGTTTTTCACCACTAACCTTTTATAACTCACTGACTTTAAACTAGGTGTGGGGGAGTGACGGGGAGGAAGAGAAGAGAGACTTGGAAACCACAGCATAACAATTCTTTGAGTGTTTTTCTTAAAGAGGAGTGGGGAAATGGGGTTGTATTTGGTGGTGGTGGTTGGGGGGGATGTGGTGTTGAGAGATCTTTCTGTTGCTTCTAAGATGGGAGAAATAACAGCATGTTGCAGGCTAATGGGGAAGGAGACTGGAGGGAGAGCGCAGAAGTGCAGGAGCAGGGAGTTGATAGGATCTCCTTAGCAAGTGCAAGAGTTGTCAAAGTTCATTTGTAGAATTAAGGAAGAATGTGCAGGTACAGGTGTGGTTGATGTGGCGGCAGAAGCAGGAGAGAGTTCTCTCCTGTTGCTTTTTGCCCTTCAGAGAAATAGGATGCAGGATCATGCGGTGGGAGTGAAGATGGGGTGAAGGTGTTAAACGAGGTTTGAGAAGAGAGCAGCTCTGCAACTGTCACTTGGGAAGCTGGATACATTGTGAGTATGGCCAATGGAGTAGGGTTGTTGAGTGGCCCTGATGGCTCACTGGAAGTTAGTGGTCATGAATCTAAAGTTAGACCAGTGAGCATCACTGTGTTATTTCCTCCGGTTGTGTTCGGCAAGTATAGGTACAAACTGGGTGGAGAGTTGGTTTTAACTAGGGTAAGGGTTTTTTCAGGTGTGTACAATGAGGGAGGCAGATGCAAGAGAGTTGAATTTGGGTAAGGCAGTGTGGTGAAAAGGTGGGAAAATCAATGGATTGTATGACCTGGTGGGGTTGGAGAACTTGGGCATTGGGTGTTAAAGTACGTGAGCTGGAGGTAATGGTCAGACAATGGGATGTTTCAACTGAAATTACAGAGAGATTATAGTCATTGGTAATGATTGGACCCAAGGGTATGACCAGAGAAATTTCTCGTGTATTCTAGATATTAATCTTTAGTCAGTTACTTAAGTTGTAAATATCTTCCTCCAGTCTGTGGCTTGTCTTATCTTTTGTTTATGATTTCTTTGGCATTACAAAAGTGTTTAATTTTGCTGTCATCAAACATATGATCTGTGTTTTGGTACTTTCTTTAAGAAATCTTTCTTCTCTATCCTGATGTCATGAAGATGCTTTCCTGGGTTTCCTTCTAAAAGTTTTGTAGTGCTGCTCTTCCCGTATAAATCTTTATTCATCTGGGATTTATGTTTGCATGTAGTTTTAGATAGAGATCTGAGTTTATCTTTCTCCGTGATAAGTTCTCTTAGTACCATTTATTGACTAGTAAATTTTTATCCTCCATTGATTTTTAGCATCACTTCCATCCTTTACCAACCTCCTCTAGATTTGTGCACTTATTTTTAGACTCTATTTGTGCATTTGTTTCTAGACTAGTTCTCCTAGTCTATTTCTGTGCCATTCCCACAGTGTTTTCAATACTGTAGCTCTAGAATTAAATCTTGATATCTGATAATGTCTATTCCTCAAACTCCTTTTTCTTCTTCTTCTTCAAACCTTTCTTCGCTTTCATTTGCTCTTGTTTCTTCATATGTATTTTTGGACCAGGTTGTAAAATCTATAAAAGTCCTATTGGGATTTTGATTGGAATAACATTATTTATTTGAGAGAGAGAGTGAGCACAAGCCAGGGGGAGAGGCAGGGGGAGAAGCAGACTCCCGGCTGAGCAGGGAGTCCGAGATCATGACCTGGGATCATGGCAGAGCTTAACCAACTGAGCCACCTAGGTGCCCGTGGAATAACATCAAATGTATAGATTTATTTAAAAATATTATCATCCATAATATTGAACCTTTTCATCCGTGAACATAGTTTATCTTTCCATTTTTGAGGTCTACTTTAAGGTCCTTTGATCAAGTTTTGTAATTTTTTCTTCCAAAGTCTTGATATATTTCATCAAATTTATTCCTAGTTACACTAGAATTTTTATCACGATTGTAAATGATTTATTTTAAATTTGCAGTTTCGTCATTGTTTCTTTGTATTAATCTGGTTTCCAGCAATTTTGCATAATGCTCTCCTTAATAAGAATGTTTTTCTAGGGGCGCCTGGGTGGCTCAGTCGTTAAGCATCTGCCTTCAGCTCAGGGCGTGATCCTGGTGTTTTGGGATCGAGCCCCACATCAGGATCCTCCACTGGGAGCCTGCTTCTCCCTCTCCCACTCCCCCTGTTTGTGTTCCCTCTCTCTGTTTTTCTACCTAGACAATCATTTAATCTGCAAATGATAAAAATTTTGCTTTTTCCTTCCTTCTTGTTCTTTTTTTTTTTTTTTTAAAGATTTTATTTATTTATTTGACAGAGAGAGAGATAGCCAGAGAGAGAGGGAACACAAGCAGGGGGAGCGGGAGAGGAAGAATCAGGCTCCCAGCGGAGCAGGGAGCCCATGTGGGGCTCGATCCCAGGACTCTGGGATCATGCCCTGAGCCAAAGGCAGACACTGAACGACTGAGCCACCCAGGCACCCCACTGAGCCACCCAGGCGCCCCTCTTTCTTCTTGTTCTTTTTTTTTTTTTTTTTTGAGAGGGAGAGATAGAGAGTGTGAGCTGGATGGGGATGGAGAGGAGCAGAGGGAGAGGGAAAGAATTTTAAGCAGACTCCCTGCTGAGCACATAGTCAGATGTGGGGCTTGATCTCAGGACCCTGAGATCATGACCTGAGCCCAAAATCAAGAGTTGGACGCTTAACTGACTGAGCCACAAAAAGTACCCTACTTTTTCCTTTCTAATAAACATCTGTTTGACTAGCTAACACATCCAGTTCTGTATTGAATACAAGTGGTGACAAAGGATCATTTTATTGCTAATTTAGGACATTTGCTGTAGAGCTTTCATAGATATCCTTTATTAAGTCAATGAAGTTCTCTTTTCTAGTCCAAGTTTGCTAAGTGTGTGTAATGGATGCTTGTTTTAATAATGAAGAGAAATTCGATTTTATTAAATACATATACATTTATTGAGATGATCATATAATAAGTTGCATTAATAGCTTTTCTAATTTTAAACCACATTGGTCATTGATGGGATTCTTCCTTGATTATGATTTTTTAATGTGTATTTTATTTTCAAAATGTGAAATTGATCAATAGTTTTTGTCTCATATTGTCCTTGCCTGGTTTTGATGTCAAGGTTTAGCCAATCTCATTAAAGTTTGGGAGCTTTTCTTTCCTTTCTTTTCCTTTGCTATTCTTGTCTCTGTGACAGTTTATATAAAATAGTTCTGACAGCTGGGTTCTTTTTTTTTCCCTGGTAGATTTTAAATTACTGCTTCAATTTTTTAAAGTGGTTTTTAGGTTGGTTCAGGTTCTTATTTCTACGTAAGTTTATTTTTGTTATACTTTTCTAGGATGTTGTCTATGCTGTTTCTGAATTCATTGAAATAAAGCTTTTCTTAAGGTGTTTTCTTATGATTTTGAAATCTCTATTCTCTCTCTAGGTATGTCTTCTTTTTTATTACCAATGCTTTATAGTTTATATTTTTTATCAAATGGTTACGTATATGCATAAATTTAAAACATAAATTTTTTCCCTGGGCCTATATTGAAAAATGTTAAGCCTCTATCCATTCTTCTCTAAGATAGTACTTTCCTCTGCAGCTACTTCCAAATAGTTTAGCAACTTCATCTGATACATATCTTTATTAATCTAAATAAACTGCTTAAAATGCTCTTTTTCAGTTTTGCACTTTTATTATCTTTGGAAAATGAAGTTTTAGATCTATTATACCCACCCACATCTGTCTCCTGCACACCCATTCCCCCATTTTACATATATTTATATCACCATTTGGGGTAAAAATAAATCTCAGGGTTTATATTGTTGTGCCCATGTAAATATTATTCAAAGGTGAGTTATCTAGTGCACCAGGATTTCATCTTTCATGCACATCTTTCTCCCTTGAATTAAAATTTGCCTCAATTTTTCTTTGGTTAATTTTTATTCCAATCATTAATTTATCTCATATATATATGAGATTTTTTTTTTTTTTTGACAGAACTGAAAATCATCTCTGAACATGTTAACCACATCAGGTAGTCTATTAGTTTGATTTTCTGCTTGGCGGCATAATTCTTGGGACTTTCTATGTCTTGTTCTAATCTAGACAGGCATCTCTCCAGCCTGCTACACCACTGTTGTGCTAGGACTCACTCCCCTCCTGGGAATTTCTTTGGTCTCTTTGTTGTGTTTGAGCCTTTGCTTCCTGGAACCCAAGGCATTCCTTTAATTGGTTCACTCTTCCGTTTTGGTTGAAGACTACTGTCCTGAAAAACAGTGCATGATAATATAATTTTGAGATCTTGAATGTTGAAAATGACTTTATTTACTTTGACATTTTAATTAATAGTTTGACTGTTTATAGAATTCTAGGTGGAAAACATATTTTCTGTAGAATTTTGATGACATTAAGCCATTTTCTTATCGTTTCCAGTGTTAGGAAATCTAATGACACTCTATTTCATAGTTGTTTATAGAACTATTTTAGATTTCAGCAGAATTATAGAATCTTTTCTTTTTTACCAGTGTTCTAAAGTTTCTTGATTTTTGTGTTTTGGTATAGATCTTTCTCAATTTTGTGGGTCTGTCAGTCCAGATATTCATGTCTTTCACTAATGAGAATATTCCCTATATTGGTTCTTTGACAATTCCCTCTTCTATCTTTCTGAAGCTCATATTATTTAGGTATTTGTCTTCCTGAATTTCTTAAATTTTACAAATAATTTTCCACCTCTTTGGTTTTTGGTCTACTTCCTGGTGATTTCTTCCCCCCACTTGATCCCCTAAATAAACCTGGTAGACTCTTTTCTTTAATTTAGCAATCATATTTTTAATTACCAAGAGTTCTTCTTTGTTATTTGGTTGTCTGAATATTATTTGATTTACCACTTAAAAAAATTCTTTATCACTTTTTTCCTTGCTAAGAACTTATCTTTACTGGCCATTAGTTTCATTTACCTTTATTTTTTCTACTTAATTTATGTGGTTTTATTATCAATAGTTTCTATATTCTTTTGGTTTATATAGTTATACTTTTAAAAACTTAAGTTGAATGCTTACTCATTAATTTTCCTGTTTTTTCTTTTGAAAGATACATACTTAACATTATGAATTTCTTTGCAAGTACTGCTTAACTCTAGTCCTTACGTTTCATATGTAGCATTTTTACTGAAATTAAGTATAAAAATTGCACATTTCTGTTACTACTTTTTCTTTGACCCATGGATTAGTTAGAAGTGTGTATTTTAGGGGCACCTGGGTGGCGCAGTTGTTAAGCGTCTGCCTTCGGCTCAGGGCATGATCCCAGGGTCCTGAGATCGAGCCCCACATCAGGCTCCTCCGCTGAGAGCCTGCTTCTTCCTCTCCCACTCCCCCTACTTGTGTTCCCTCTTTCGCTGGCTGTCTCTGTCAAATAAATAAAATCTTTAAAAAAAATGTGTATTTTAAAATTCTCCAGGCATAAGAAGGGCACACACTGAGTTGGATCATATTATTTTTGTTACTGATTTCTAATTATATTCAGGGAATGTGGCCTGCTTAGTACAGATTTTTTGGTGCTTGTTGAGAACTGCTTTTTGGCTTACCACCTGGCAAATTAATGTAAATATTCCATATTTTCTTTCTTTTTTTTTTTAAGATGTTATTTATTTATTTGACAGAGACAGCCAGCGAGAGAGGGAACACAAGCAGGGGGAGTGGGAGAGGAAGAAGCAGGCTCTCAGTGGAGGAGCCTGATGTGGGGCTCGATCCCAGAACACCAGAATCATGCCTTGAACCGAAGGCAGATGCCTAACGACTGTGCCATCCAGGCACCCCTATATTTTCTTGAAAAGAATGTGGATTCTCTAATTTGGGGGAGAAGGGATCCATATCTTATAAGGTCAAACTTGTGAACAGTGCTCAAATATTTAATGTCCTTATTAACTTTTGTCTATTTGATCAAATAATTGCTGTGAGGGTGTTCAACCATCTATTGTTATTGTGAATTTGTCAATTTTGTCTTATAATTCTATCAGGATTTTCTATATTATTAAGCTATGTTATTGGTTGCACATTAGTCTGGAACATTTATTTTGGTATTTCTGGTAAATGGTTCATTTTATGATTAGTGGCGACTATTGTTGTTCTCAAAAATGCTTTATAGAACTAAAACAGATTTTGGTTAGCATTTTCCAGGCATATCTTTTTATTGTTAGAATCTCAATTTTGTTGTTGTTTTTGTTTTTTCAACATTTTGCTGTAGTCTCATACTTTTTATGTGACCCTTATAAACAGCATATAATTGAATTTTTGATAGTTCTGCTCTGAAAAATCCTGTTCTATAATTGCAAGTTTAATACATTCATGCTTATTGTAATTAATGATATATTTGGGTTTTTTTCCCCACTTAATTTTGTGATTTTTTAAAAAAAATTTATCCTGCTCTTTTCTTTTTCTTTCTTCTCCTTCTCCTTCTCCTTCTCCTTCTCCTTCTTCTTCTTCTTCTTTCTTCTAGTGGACTGATAATGTTTGAACAATCCCTCCCCATGCCCTGCACCTATACAGATCTGAAAGTAATCTGTTCATATTTTTTAGTTATTACCTTTATGTTGTTACTGTGATTAATTGCCTAAAAATTATTATGGCTTAACAGTAATGTTTCTCTACCCTCTTCTGGAGGATAAAAGATCTTAGGAAGTTTCAAGTGAATTCTCCCTTATTTCCTATCTTATGTGTTAGGACTGTCCTGTGTTTGGGTTTTACCTTAGGCTTATACCCCTACATGTTTATTATTATTGTTTACACAGTTAATCTTGATTTAGATTTTTCTCCCACTTGCCATTTTCTCTTCTCACATTACTTCTTGCAACCTGATTCTCCTTTCTGGATTTGTCTCCTTCTTCCTGAAGTTTATTTGTTAGTAGTGCTTCCTAAGGTGTTTTACACATAGGAAGTGCTCAATAAATGTTTACTAAATAAATTAATTTAATCAAATGAACATAGTTTAAACTATAGTAGGTGTCTAGTTTGTGTATGAGGGTGATCGGTAGATCTTGCTTCATTTACCTGACAGATAGATAAGACACTTGAATATTGGGGTTGTTGGACAAAACACATTACCTGGTTTTAGTTAATACTGTGAGTCAAGGGTAGGGACAGAACCAAGGGCCAGAGCACTCTCCACTCTTCCTTAGTATGTTTTTCAGGAATTATCTCTCTAATACTAGGGCCACTGATTTCCAGCATAAGCTTCTGGCCTCCCATTTCCTTTTCTGCTTGCCCAGACACTTGCCACATCCAGGAAAGCAACATGGGAAAACAGGATCCTCCTACTGCAGAGATACCTAATGGATAAGTGTGTAGGGCCGGGGTCGGATGACCAGGGATCTAATTTCCTCTCTAGCACTTACTAGGCAAGTTAACTGGCCTCTCTTTGACTCAGTTACCTCATCTGTAAAGTAAGGATGGTAATGTGTCTACAACATAGCTTTGTTCTGTGACTTGAATGAGTTAATAACATTCATTAGAATGGCGCCAGCACCTGTAAGCACCCAACAAATGTTAACTACGGTTATTGCCTGCACCAATTCTTAGCTCCCTCCAACTCTTCGCTGGCTGTGGATGCTGGGATTGAATATGATTGTTCAAATTGGGGTTTCACTTAAGTTTGTGATAATAGGACATACAGACATAGGCAGACTACCAAGGGGTTTCATTTAAGATATGTATTCAGGTTTTTCTCTCTGTGCTTTAAACAAACCTGCCCCAAGCATCATATCCTATATAAAGCTATATTCTCTTTTAGGGGTAACTTTTGTGGGAAAATTCTCATTTCAGGTTCAACTTGGTTCCAAAGATTGATTGATTCGATAAGTTCATATTATTTAAGGCCCAATATTAAGCTAATAGCTACAGACCCCAAACCATTCTTACTTATAATTTGAATCCATCGTCACAATTAGTTGAATCATATTTAACTTTTTTATTTGATGAGCAGGGCATACACATAGTTGTGGTCATGGTTATATTGTACATAACTACATAATTTCTTTGATCCTTCTAGTATGTAAAGAATTCTTGAACCGATTCTATAACTCCTTGGTAGCCAGAGGAGTCAACTTTTCCCTGGACACCATAGAAAAGGAATTGGTCAGCTTTTGCTTGGATGTCAAAGGAAAAGAAAACCGCCTGGTATGGTAAATGTTCCCTGTTCATTTTTCCCTTATGCTTGAAGAAACCGTTAATAGTTTCGTTTCTCATCTTAGTCTTAACGTTCTCCTGCTTAAATGCTTGCCTCAAGCATCTTCATTGCAGATGGCAAGCAGAAATTGATCTTCCAGTGAAATGTAGTCCTATGTATTTTCATTTAGAATATATCTGGCTTCATTTTGCTTTCTGAATAGACAAGCAATTCCATGTTTTAAGTAAAGTTACACAAATTCCTGATGAGAATTTTCTGTCCTGGGTTAAGACTGGGTAGACTCTCTATTTGTTACCAAGACTATTCGTTAAACCTGTCAAAATATTTTTATCACATCATTTATACATAACTAATGAAGTTTTTATATTCTCTTATAATGGTGTTTCCTGGGTTTACACAGATGACTTTTCTTAGTGTTTTACTTCACTACGGATAATTGCAGGCCAATTCATTTTGCCTAAAATTTTTATGTTCAGTTTGTCAGTTAAATTTGCATTGTTGACTGTTCACCACTGACACATTGTAAAATTCTCAACATTTATTTGTGCCATTAAGTTTCATATTTTTAAATGTAAATTGCTTCAGTTAGACAGCTGGAAAGGCAGCATATCGTGATGGAGAAGGACATGGACTCTAGAGCCAAAATGCTAGATGTTTAAATTCCGTCTCTTCTGCTTACCAGCTGGTGACCTTCAGTTGACTTGGATGTAAAATGGGGATAATTATAGTACTTACTTCACAGGATTATTGTGAGAATTCAATAAGTTAAGGCCTTTAAAGCCCCGAGAGCAGTGCCTGGCACAGAGAAAACACTTAGCAATTGTTGGCTCTTATTAATCTTTGAGCATCGTGTGAATTGTAGGGTACTTCTAATTAACATGATCATGGGGATGGAATCATTTGTTTTCTGGTGTCTTAGTCAGCAGGGGTTAAAAATTAATAGCTGCGCCATGAAAACTAGGTTAACCTCTTTCTCACTTCTCCAAACTATATTAACTACTTTTTTTCATCACCCAGGACACTAAATTCTCTTTGTACTCCTTCAGTGCTATTATCTAGGAGCAACGAAGGATGCGGCCACAAAGATCCTCAGTGAGGTGGCTCGCCCAATGAGCGTGCATATGCCAGCAGCAAAGATTTGCGAGAAGCTCAAGAAGATGGACAGCCAGATCTGTGAGCTGAAATATGGTATAATGGAGTCAAATGTATTTTTCCAGTATGTCCAGAGCATTGTCAATTCTGTAAACCAATGTCCCTGTTTCTAAACAGTCAGTGTGCGAAGGGAAGGCAATCTCCACTCACCAGTAGATTGCTGGGCGGGTGAATGGTGCCTAGTGCCATCTGAGCTCCTTTGGGGGATGAGAAATGAACGCTGGCACAATCAGCGTTCAGTAAAACTGCCAAGCCAGATAGCCAAGTTTAAACTCTTAAATCACCAAGGCAAGGTCAACTAGGTATGTCAAGGAAAAATTCAAAATGTAAAGGGAGCAGCTATTCATGGTGATTTAGCTCTTGGTAACCTATTAAGACAAAGGTTGCATCTATTCAAAGACGATGTTGGGACTTTGAAGTTTTAAATATGGACTATATCTTTTCTCCCTAGATTTGTCCACCATCCTTCCAGTTTTAAATGTTGGGAAATAGGTTATTCACATCAAGTCAGGTTTTGCTTGATGAAGTAAGCTTATTGAGGGTGCCTAAAATAAACAGTGAGGAAAGGAAGGAGGTGTCCTATTTAAAACATTATCCTTGGCCTTATGAATTTCACAGATATAGATCTATTCTTTTTTTTAATGTTTTTTTATTATATTATGTTAGTCACCATATAGTACATCCCTGGTTTTTGATGTAAAGTTCGATGATTCATTAGTTGCGTATAACACCCAGTGCACCATGCAATACATGCCCTCCTTACTACCCATCGCCAGTCTATCCCATTCCCCCACCCCCCTCCCCTCTGAAGCCCTCAGTTTGTTTCTCAGAGTCCATAGTCTCTCATGCTTCATTCCCCCTTCTGATTACTCCCCCTTTCTTTATCCCTTTCTTCCCCTACCAATCTTCCTAGCTCTTATGTTCCATAGATGAGAGAAACATATGATAATTGTCTTTCTCTGCTTGACTTATTTCACTTAGCATTATCTCCTCCAGTGCCGTCCGTGTTGCAGCAAATTTTGAGAAATCGTTCTTTTAGATCTATTCTTATACAGTACTGAGGATTCGTATCTGGGCCAGCCTTTTGGGTAGACTGAATAGGTGTGTTAAAAGCCTGGGGCATCCCTCCCTTAGCCTATCCTTAACACCTGAGATTTTATCAGGAAAGACTCATTTCTGTTGCTTAAGTAATTGTTTTATGTTACAGATCCACTGTAGTATTATAAACTACCTAAGTAATTAGCACCCAACACTGAATTATTTTAGTCTTATTTTCCAACATAGCTGTGTAATATGCCTATGGACCATAGTGACAAAGCTGGCTTTAAATAGGGTTAAGGTCAGAAGATACTAAAGACAACCTATTTCTCAATGCCAAGGGCAGGCCCTAATCTCCAAGGTAGTGATTATGGGGAAGGCATCTGTTTTTATTGGCTTCCAAGTAATGAAGTAGAGGCAGGAATCATTGCGTCCATATAAACAATATTCACAAATGGGACAAATCTGTTCTGATTCTTTCATTTGACAAATGTATTTAGAATAGCATCTGCTCTATACAAGGGATCCTACTTGATTCCTTGAGTAATAGAAAAGTTATTCAGATGTTTTTGAGAAGAAATGCAGAGTTACTAATGTTTTGGCAATGCTGGCCACTAGAGGCCCTTGAGGAGCCATGAACTAGTTTTAATTTCGGGATCGTTTTCCTTATAGTTTTAGGGTTACAGAGTTTTTCCTTTTTAAAATTAATGCCAGATGCCAAGTTCTCTAGAAAAACTCAAAGACACTACTGACACTTCCAAGAAAGTATTTTTTTTCCTTCGATCATTTGTCTTGAATAGACCAGCAGTTCTAAATTCTTCTTCCCAGCTTATTTGGCAGGAAAATTGAGATTGAACAGGGCCTTTGAATGGTGGGATATTAATAATTTGAGCTATTAAAAGCATCTATGTTTAAAGGTATTTTGTTAAGTCAGCCATGAAATTAACAAACAAGGGAAGTGTAGAGTTGGATTATGTTTTCAGTTAGGAAGGTGTTATTTGGTTTTTGACTTGAAAGTATCTTTTTGCTAGATCTATTTTTTTATATGATGGGGATCACTATAAAAATTGAAGGCTTCCCTGGAGCACAGGGTGAAGCTGACAAACAAGAGGCTTTAAATTTTAACTTTTATTTATTTCTTCCAGATTTATTAAGATATAATTGACATAAAATATTGTGCAAATTTAAGGTGTATGACATGTTGACTTGATACACTTATATACTGCAATATTACCACCATCGTGTCAGCTAACACCTCCATCATGTCTTATAATTACCATATCTTTTCTGTGATGAGAACATTTAAGATCTGCTCTCTTAGCAACTTTCAAGTATATAATACAGTATTAATGATAAATACCATGGCATATGTTAGATCCCCAGAACTTGTCTTGTAACTGGGAGTTTGTACCCTTTTGCCAACATCTTAATTTCTCCACCCCGCAGCCCCTGGTAACCACCATTCTACACTCTGCTTCTATCAGTTTGGCTTTTTTACATTCCATGTATAAGTGATATCATACAGTATATATCTTTCTTTGTCTGACTTACTTCACTTAGTCCATTCTTGCTGCAAATGGCAAGATTTCCTTTCTCATGGCTGAATAACATTCCATTGTGTGTGTATACATGTGTATCTCTCTCACACATAAACATATATCACATCACCTTTAGCCACCCATCTGTTGATAGATACTTAGGTTGTTTTCATATCTTGCCTATTGTGAATAATGCTGCAATGAACATGGAAGTATAGATATCTCTTTGATACCCTATTTTCATTTCCTTTTGATATATACCCAGAAGTGGGATTACTAGATCATTTGGTAGTTCTACTTTTAATTTTTTTTAACGTTTTTTATTATGTTATGTTAGTCACCATACAGTACATCCTTAGTTTTTGATGTAGTGTTCCATGATTCATTGTTTGCGTTTAACACCCAGTGCTCCATGCAGTATGTGCCCTCCTAATATCTACTTTTAATTTTTAAAGGAACTTCCATACTGTTTTCCATAGTGGCTGTACTAACTTATACTGCCAGCAACAGTGATTTTTTTCCCAAATCGTTTCCAACACTTGCTATCTCTTAGGTTTTTTGAGGAAAGCCATTCTAACACATGTGAGGTGATGCCTCATTGTAGGGCTGTTTTGCATTTCCCTTAGGATTAGTGATGTTGAGTACCTTATCAGGGACCTGTTGGACATTTGTATGTCTTCTTTGGAAGAATATCTATTCAGTTCTGCTGCCTATTTTTTTAGTCAGATTGTTTGGGACTTTTTTGCTATTGGGTTGTATGAGTTCTTTATATATTTTGGATCTTAACCCCTTATCAGATATATGATTTTCAGATATTTTCTCACATCCCATAACTTGCCATTTATTTTGTTGATGGCTTCTTTGCTGTGCAGAAACTTTTTAGCTTGATATAGTCCCACTTACTGATTTTTACTTTTGTTGTTGTGCTTTGGTTTCATAGCCAAAAAATTGTTGCCAGGACCAGTGTCAAGGAGCTTTTCCCCATGTTTTCTTCTTGGATTTTTATGGCTTCAGGTTTTATGTTTAATTTTTTAATCCAATTCAAGTTAATTTTCCTAAGTGACATAAGATAGGGGTCCAGTTTCAATTTTTCTGCATGTGGTTATTCAGTTATCCAAACACCATTTATTGAAGAGACTGTTCTTTCCCCATTGAATATTCTTAGCTCCTTTGTCAAATATCAGTTGACCTTATATGCAAGGGTTAATTTCTGGGCCTTTGATTCTACTCCATTGTTGTATGTGTCTGTTTTTATGCCAGTACCACATTGTTTTATTATAGTTTTATAGTATAGTTTGGAATCAGGAAGTGCGATGTTTCCAGCTTTGTTCTTTCTGAGGATTGCTTTGGCTATTCAGGGTCTTTAGTGGTTCCAGACAAATTGGGGTTATTTTTTCTATTTTTTGTGGAAAATGCCACTGGAATTTTGATGGGGATTGCATTAAATCTGTAGATGGCTTTGGGTAGGATGGGCATTTTAGCAATATTAATCTTCCAATCCATGAAAACAGGATTTTTTCCATTTGTGTTCTCTTTAATTTATTTCATCAAAGTCCGGTAGTTTTCAGTGTATAGATCTTTCACCTCCTTGGTTAAATTTATTCCTGAGTATAAAATCCAACTTCTAAATTTGAGCACATTTACTGGAAACTTTTGATAAGTTACTTGACAACTATGTTAGGTTGCTAAAAGGCTTTTAAATGTTGTGTTCTATTATGCAGGGGAATAAA